>NW_028258320.1:53660714-54001785 GCF_053883595.1 Heterocephalus glaber
CCCTGGGCCCAATCCTGCAGAGTGATGCTCCAAATGTGTCCACCTGGAGAGCACTAGTACCCTCTTACCGTGGCTTTCCTATGGGTGTGTTAAGCCTCCCAGAGCCTCGCTGTCCTCTGCTGCGTACATGGCCCATACCAGTCTCCGTCATATGTGGTTAGAAGGATGACTTGAAATAAAAACATTGAGCTCCTTTGCCAGTGTGGTAACCAGAGAAGAAGGTAGGGGATGGCTATAATGATTCCAATAGCAACTGAGAACTAAGCATGCTTGGATCTTCTGGAGCCTCTTGCTCCTGTGCCCTCTTCTCTGGGTATCTTCAAGGAAAGCACACGGTTAATTACTGCTTTGCTTAAAACATTGATTTTTATAAGTAATCCTTATGGGATAGCACTTCTGGCTTATCTCTTAGCTGGCTTAGCAGTTTTTTTGTTTTTGTTTTTGTTTTTTTTGCTGGACCTATCTCATCTCACTATTTATTTACTCAACTAAGGGATTTTCTGCAGTTCTTCGGGGAAAGCAAGTTATTATCATTATTTATCAGTCAACACAATTTATTGAGTGTCTGCTCATCTTCCAAACTTGGCTTAAAAGGCAGCTCTCAGGGGGAGCAGCTGGCATCCAAGGCTCTTGTTGGCTCCGTGCACTTCCTGGCTGATGTCCCCAAGCAGCGGTTACCCGAGGGTGTTTTATCTGTTTGCAACTGTGTCTTGTTGTCATATCGTCTTTCATTCCCAGAGCAGTGCACAGTCTGCCATGCAGAGATGCCTGACGTCTCACTAACAGTTGCAAGGAAGGAGGTAGAAAGGAAACCATAAAGCAATTCACACACTCTTTTTTCCCAAAGCTGGGCTCGCTGTATCATGTTGTTGAGTATCCATCAGTGAAAGCCCTTGAGCATCCTCATCCCTAAGTGCATTCCACTTGCTTTTATGATGTGCACGGGTGTGCTGGAGGCTTGATGCAAGGTCCTGCCTACCACAGAGGAGCTTGGTTCTGATGGTAATCATGGTTGAATGTCACAAAGTCCTGGAGCTCCAAGAAGTCTTATAATGAGATGGAGACCTTTTCTTTCCATCTCATCTACCAATTATGAAAATCATCTTATTGATGTTGGTTATTGACTATCTCTACTGATACTATGCAGGTGATTTTTGTGAAGGATTTGGAGAGCATTGCATTTTTATATGCAACCAAATGAATTCAAGGCAGGTTAAAAACTGTCCTTCCAAGTGGGTTTGTTGTTTGTTTGTTTTGCAGTACTGGGAATTTAACCCAGGGCCTTTGTACTAAGCTGCATCCCCAGCACTTTTTGCACCTTTTGTTTTGAGGCAAGTTTTCACTAAGCAACCAAGTTGCCTAGGCTGAACTTGAACTCACAGTCTTCCTGCTTCATCCTTCCAGAGTGCTGGGATTACAGGTGTCCGCCATTATACTAAGTTTAATTTTAAGGCATATTAAAAAGGTGTGCTTATTTATTTTTCATTTTAGTTGACAGATGAATTTGGGCACCAAAACACCTGGCAATAAAAATAATTTTCCACTTCCATCTACAAAACACCCACTATAACATCTGTTTCTTTGAAAACAATGTTGACTACTTTCATACTCATTGTTAAAGGTTCATTTTAAATAACAGATAAAATTGATTTCAAAAATCTACAGAGTAACACATCCCTGAGATCATGAAGCTTGGCCTTGTCTTCTTATAAAAGAGAGACATTAAGAGAACAAGTCCCGTAAGCACCATGCTCATCAGCAGACCCCTCTGAAATATTTATGATCACTCCCTGTCTCATTGTAACGCATTTTAAAGTTGTTTGCTGAAAGCCCTTATTCACATAAAGCATCATCAGCATCTGACTCATTTGGTCAGCGATGCTCTATATAGAGAGAGGCTCCATCCACAGGAACACCTTGGTCTCTAGTCTCCCCTGGGAATTGTGACAGGCCATATGGACACCTAGCTGGTAGGAGAAGCTCTGAGGTGGGGAATGCATTCTGTCAGGAGCCAAGGTGAGCTGGGAAGCAAAGATGAGCTGCCAGGTGTCAGAGGACTGAAAGGAGTTATTGGGCCTTATGCCCCACTGCCAGTGCATAGGCAAGGGTCTGAAAGAGGAGGGAGTGCCGACCTCCTGGTTTGCTCCCTTCCCACACAGAACAGTGCAGGCTCTAGGTCAAGGAATCAGCACAGACAGACAAGGGCCCTCTCATGGTTGGAGGGCCCTGAATAAAGAGCTCTTGCAGTTTTATGTACTCTCATGTGGGAGAGGGCAAGGGGAGGGTTTGGAAGGGAAACCCTGGGTCCTGGGTCCCAGTGGGAAAGAGTCCTTAGGTACTCCTTATTCTGCCATGAGGAGACCTCAACGGAGGCAACTTGAGAGGACCTTGCCCCAGGGCTCAGATGGACAAGCCTGGATGTGAAGGTACTGTTGTGCCTAACGCCATAACTGATCCCATGGGCCTGAGTACTGATTGCTGTGCCCTCCTGGTTTGCCACAGACCCAGCCTGGGGAGGGAAGCAGCTGCCCAAGAGAATGGCCAGGCCCAGCATTTATAACTGCCTGTGCTCTGAAAAATCACCCTGATTTTTTCACTTAATATTATTTTATTAATTATATTGGTACATTTAAGGTATACAGTATAATGATATTCATCATTGGAAATTTGCACCTTTACATAATCCATCTTGGTTCTTATTTTTTCCCCCTTCCCCTGCCCTCCCTTCAGCCCCTGCACCCCTCCCTATCTACAAAGACTTTGTTTCCATTTTTTCTTTTTCTCATATTAATTCCATTCCCTTTAATCTTTTCCCCTACCCCTCCTATTTCCCCTTCCCCTTTGCCCCTTTTCTTCCTATTTCACATTATCTATTATACCTTTTAGTCCTTATTTACACTTTCAGTTTCTCACACCAGAGAAACTATTCAATATTTACACATGTGTGTCCTATTTATTTCACTTAAGAGTATGACCTCTATGTGCATCCATTTAGCTATAAATGTCTCTAGTTTCATGTTCTTTATGGCTGACTAAAACTCCATTTTATAAAAAAACCCCACATTTTCTTTATCCAGTCTCCAGTTGATGGGCAATTGGGTTGTTTCCAAGTTTTAGCTATCAGGAATTATGTTGCTATGAACATGCTATGAACGTACTATGAACATATATCACTGTGGTATGATTCTTTTAATTCTTTGGGGAAGATCCCAGCAGGGGAATAGCGGGGTCAAATGGGACTTCCAGTCCTAGTTCTTTGAGGTATCTCCATACTGATTTCCACAGTGGTTGCACCAGTCTACACCCCCACCAGCAGTGGTTTAGGGTTCCTCTTTCAAAATCACCCTGATTTTTAACTAGGAGTCAGACTCCTCAGTTCCAATCTGTATGCTATGTCCTAGGACAGCCGCTCTCTCATATGTTGTTATAAATCTGTTAGATCATGTAGACGTCCTTTCCTGACTTTCCCTTTCTGGAGGTGGTGGCCTTGCATAATCATCATCACCATGGAGCCCAGGTTCCAGGAATGAGGCTGACTCCCCATCCCAGGCTTGTGGGGCTTACAGTGGCAGGAACAGAAGTGTGTTGCAGTGGCTGTGTCCCTGCTGGCCCTTGAGTGGGTCAGGTTGTGGGGAAGAAAGTCAAGCACCCACAGAGGGAAGCTTCTTCAAGGCTGGTTCTCAGGGGCTCCTGGGCTGGGCAGGACTTGAGCCCTGGAATCGGAGGAGGGGCGATACTTGGGTAGCTTGAGGGGCTTTGCACTTCTCTACCCTTTCACCCCTCCTTCAGCGGGAGTCTATGGCTCCTTCTATCTGGGACATTTTTCCTAGTCATTCTGAGGACACCCCTTCCTGGCCAACCCCCCTAGGGACTTTCCTTTGGGATTTGCTCTGAGACGCCCTGAGTGGGGCACCACTGGTTATGGTTACATGCTAGCCCTGGTGAAGTCCTGTGGATAGGGGCATCCTGAGCGGGTGGAAGTGGGTGGAACCACACTGAGTAAGAAACATTTGTGTAGGGCCTTGGAGTGTATTGGAGTTATTTTTCTTTTCTTTTCTGTCACTCTCCCTCTCCCTCTTCCTCTCCTTCTTCATGTGTGAGTGTGTGTGTGTGTGTGTGTGCGTGCGCGTGCGTGCGCATGTGTGTTGCTAGGAATTGAGCCCATATCCCCAGCCTTATCTCAATTTTTATTTTGAGACAGGGTCTTGCTAAGTAGCTAAGTGCCCCCTGGGCTCAAACTTGTGATCCTTTTTCCCAAGGCTATTTTCTTAGACACCTCCCCATCTCTCCAACCTGCTTGACATTTTAGCCCCAAACCCCTGTCCTGTGGTAATGCATGCATGCAGACATTGTGTGTTGGCATATTTTATGTCACACCTGTGGTGGGGGAGGGTAAGAGAATATGGGAAATTTATGTGCACATCCATTCCCTGCAACACTAGGTAGGCTCTGAGCCATCGTTGGCCCTTTGAAAGCCATTTGTGATAAGGGAAATGTTTATTTTGCATCACTTCATGGAAAGAGAATGTAGTGTGATTGTGAAGCATCACAACACTGGCTGACCCTGCTGCCAGAAAACTCCTGTAAACACAAGATCTACAGTGTTCAGAAATGGAGGGCTTAGGGGTATTTTCTCACAGGTATATATTGTATTTTACCAATTTCTAATGTATATTTATTATAAGATGATGTATTTTGAATAGTACTTATTTTTTCTGACTTTGAGTTTGTATACAACAATAGATTTCTACTACAGTCCTGTTAGAATGGACAAAACCCACTTTTCCTCATAGCACCAAACATTATCAAATATGTGGAACAGCAAAAATTCCCTTTTATTGATGGTGGGAACTGCAGCGTGGGATAGTCACTTGGGAGGACAGTCTGACAGTTTCTTAAAAAGCTAAACATACTCTTACCATATTATCCAGCATTTACACTCCTTGGTATTTTCCCAAAGGAGTTGAAAACCTACCTGCACATTAAAATCTGCACACAGTTGTTTGTAGCAACTTTAATCATAATTGCGGAAACTTGAAATCAACCAAGATGTCCTTCAGTAGGTGAATGGATACATTGTGTACATTGTTATAATGAAATATTATTCAGCAATAAAAAGAAATGAGCTATCAAGCCATAAAAAGACACAAAATAAACTTAAATGCATATTGCTAAGTAGAAGAAGTGAATATGAAAAGACTACATAACATTTGGTTCCAATTATATGACATTCTGTAAAATGCAAAACTGTGGCCACAGTAAGAATATCAGTGGCTGTCAGGGACTGGGGGAAAAGAGTGAAGAGGTGGCATGCAGGGTGTGTCTAGGGCAGTGAAATTGTTCTGTTTGATACCATAATGGCAGATGTGTGTCACTGTGCATTTGTCAAAAGCCATGAGACTTACAGCACCAAGAGTAAACCCTATTGAAAAGTGTGGGCTTTAATAATAAAATGTCAGTATGAGCTCATCAGCTGTAGCAAACATACCACACCAGGCAAGGTGTTAATAATAAGGGAACTGGAGGTGGGACCATGTATGGGAACCTTATATTTACTGCTCAGTTTTTCTATAAATGTAAGATTGCTTGACAAAAAGTGAAAAATTTGATTAAATCGATTAAAAATTATTCTAAAAGTCTGTATATGCCCCATAATAATGAATTTGGAAAATACCGAAAGACAGGAAATAGAGAAAATCAACCATAATTGTGCCATCTTGATAGATCCACATTCAAGATGTCCTTTCACTTTTTATGTACAGTTTTTAAAACACATCTGACATCATAGTACCCCACCTGGATCCTTCCTTGAGATCCAGATTCAATAAATTCTGTCACTGGGCACATCCAGAACTGAGCCCTGTTTCCTGCCTATCTGTTCTCCAGAAGCATCCCAGAGGAGTTTGTCCTCATGCAGAGCAGAGCAGGCCCTTCTGCCAGTCTGCACGCTCATGGCCTGCCTCACTCAGAGTAAAAACACAAGTCATTGGTACACCTGTGTCTACATACATGGTACGGCTGTCCCCTGACAGACCTCATCTCCTGATCTCCAGACGTCCTTCCCCTTGTCTACTCCCCTCTGGCCTCCCCAATCTCCTTGCAACTCTGAGAACACACAGGGCAAGTTTCTGCCACAGGGCTTTTGTGCTTCCTAGACCTCTTCACCCAGGTGCCAGCACAGCTCCACCCATTGCCTCAGGCAGACTCTCCCTCTGTGTCCCCTTCCTGACCACCCCAAATTGAGACCCACTTATCAGCTCTTGAGTCTTCCTCTCTGCTTTCACCCTTGTGTTCATCAGCCTATAACATAAGATCAAAAAATTAAACAATGGGTACCATGTGCCCTTCCTTCTGGGAGGTACATTTCTGAAGACAGCCCTTCTAACTGGATCACTGCTCTCTCCCCAAGATATGGGGCACATTTGGCACCCAAATAAATGCTTGTCAGCTAAATAAAGACTGAATGACTAAGGTGTAACATTTAAATGGGTTTATGACCCGCTTTATTAATGTCTCGTGAAACACCTGCATGGCTTTGATGTTCATCCTTGATTTCAGCTTTGGAGTCTGAGTCCTTATCAGGGACTCCTCACATTGCCGATAGGTGTCAGCTTCTCCACTGAATGGGCCATCAGTAATGTGTTACATCCTTCAGCGATAAGCTGAACCTGTGTGCTATGGAAATCCCTCTCTGAGCTGACTCACACCCAGCCATTCCTGCAAACTCTCCTCATATTTTGTGTGTTCCTCCCTTGGCTGACCTCAGCAACTGCTCCAAGTAACAGCACTCTGGTCACAGTTGTTTCTGATGACATGTCACCCATGTATGTTACAGCAAAGTTATCTCTCTCTCTTTTTTTCCTTAGATTCTTTTATTGGTACATTTTAGGTAAAGTTATCTCTCTTTAAGTCACACATGTCCTGCACCTCCCCTCATCACTGTCATCTTTGTGGCACCCTGACCATTGCATAGTGATGTGTGTGTGTGTGCGCCGGCACCAGGGCACATTCTGTGCTTTGATAGCTTGAGAACATTCTGGAACAGTGGCACACTGGGTGGACTTTCTTTAAAGGGGGCTGGTGCTACTCTTGCTTGGTTTCCAGGTTCTGGTATCTTGACCTAATAAGGTGGGTATCTGTCACCTTTAGACACTGTTTGTCCCATGCTAACTTTGTGTCCCTCTTCCACAGGTGGCTGCCACAACAGCCTTAAGCCAATCACGAACAGTCCCACCATTGCCATTGCTGCTGCTGCAGCAGCCGCCGCCGCTGCCATGGTCTCCGTGGACCCCGAGGGACTCAGGGGCCCCTCACCCTCCAGTGTGCAACCATGCCATTTCCTGACATTGGCACCCATCAAAATACCCCTGCAGACTGCTCCCTTCTCAGGTAGGCTCAGAGTGCTGTCTCTGCAGACTGTGTGCTCTTCCCAGACACTACAGCTTGGTTTCCTGGTCACTGCCTCTGGCTCTGGATGTGAGCTGCCAGACATTCAAATGTAGCTGTGGGGGGGAACATTCAGTGGGGTCATGCAGGGTTTGCTCAGTGTCAAGCCATACAAATGTACCTCTATCCAGAGCCAGACCTTGGTACACCCGCCCTGGTGTGTGTGTGTGTGTGTGTGTGTGTGTGTGTGTGAAGTGAGACTTCCTGGAGAACTCTTCAGCGGCACCTGCTAGTGCCTGATGCTAAGACTTCTGAAATCTTCTGGTGTTGAGTGTGTTAGGGAGCAAGGGCAGTCCACCAGACAAGCTTCAGGTATCTGAGCCTGTGATGCACCAAGGCAGAGTTTGAGTTGCATGAAGCCTCCCTGAGCCCTTTAGGGGATCATCAGGGGGCTACTCTAAACACTGGAGTGGCCATCCTCCAGGAAAACTGGCCATGAGATGTGGATAGCCCCAGAGCCATGGAATTACTGTCCTAGGGTGGGAGTGGGGCTGATAAACATTCTTGCAATGTGAGAGGTGCAAATTTGTTGATGTGGGACCCAGGAGGGAGAAGGTGGAATCCTGGACTGGATCTGCTGTGTCCACTGCCACATGTGTCTGTCTGTTGACTGGAATCAGCATGCTTTGTGTGTCCCAGCCATCCTGGGCAGAGCTGTCTACTTCAAATGTAACAATAGCAACAGTCATCTGCAAGGACATGGAGTAAATCCTTCATTCTTATGAGTTGGTACTATTGTTTTCATTGTAGTTGTTCATATGATATGAATATTAACTTCTGTGAGAGACAGTGTTAATACCTGGTGAGCATCCTAAATCTGAAAATCCAGAATCTGAAATGCTCTAAAATCTGAAACTTTTTGAGCCCCAACATGATATTGCAAGTGGAAAGTTCCACACTATAAAACTTTGTTTCTTGCACAGATTTATTAAAAATATTATATAAATTAACTTTAGAAAAAATATATATCCTGTAAATATTTGTGTATTGTGTGCATATATATATATATATAATGTCTTTATGGGTTATAAATAAATTTCAAGTTTAGAGTTGGGTCTTATGTCTTATACCTAAGGTGCCTCATTGTATATATGCAAATATTCCAAAATTGGAAACAATCTGAAATCCAAAACACTCCTGATCCAAAGCACTGTGGATAAGGTATACTTAACCTGTATCATTGATTGTTAGATTCTCTGTAACCAGAAACTTACCACTAGGTTGTCACACACACACAAACATTAGTTTGTGATAAAAAGACAGCCTAGTTTAATACTTTCCAATCCTTTAGAGTGCTTTTGGTTTGCTGATTTTTTTTCTTGGATAATCTAATGTGCCTTTTCAACACTGGACCTTTGGCATTCTGTACTTCTACATCGGTTTGATAAATTAGTTGATCAGTAGGATGTTGTATTCTCAAGAACAAAATCTTATTTTTGTTTCCACATGTCAGTGAACATGCACGTACAGTGGGGAAAGAAATAAAGTACATGGATAATGGATAATCTCTGTAGAGAACCCACATTTATAGCTGTGTCAAGATGTTTGTTGCGATCCATCAGTCAAATGACATTTATTAAGGTTGACACTATTTTTCAAGGAAATTCATCTTAGAACAAAAAACTGTATACCTCAGGGTGACTCATGCTCTTACATGATTTATGAAATCCAATAAGAATTAGGCATCTTTTCATGTTTGCAATTCTTTAAGGTTCTTTATTCAAGTTAGTAGTCCTGTGTGCTTAGTGAGAAAGACAACATGTGGCCCTTGTAGCATCTGCCAAGATTGTGCCATTGGAATGGATTCACTGGATGTTAAAACCAAGCTGTGGAAGAGAGAACACAGGGTGAAGTGAAATGCACTCAGGGGTGGGTCAGGACCAGTGACCTCATCGGAGCCTGGTTTATGCTCTGCTGGTGGATGCACTTCTGCCAGGAGTACCCTGGGTGAAGGGTGCTTTGGGAAGTGTGGCTACGGGTGTCTCCTCTCCATGTATGCAGTTCACAGGGAAAGGAAGTTCATGCTCATCATGAAAACCTTTATCACATTCCCTTGAGTACTGTTAGAAAGTCAAGGCTTGAAGAACAAGAGGGATGGACAGCTCCTTGCCCATCAGGGCTTTTCAGGGCTGATTCTAAACCACTTTCAGTCCCCAGCAGAATGAGTGAGATTGAGGCGTTGCCTGTACTAATGAGCGTCTCACTAGGAAACTCCTGACAGCCTTTAAAATAAGTGAACCAGGAGGGGGCAGGAAAATGATAGAGTGTCTTGGGGGCTAACTGGTAGGGGGAATGGGGTGGAGGAAACAGAACAACACCAACAGCCAAACACTGGTAACCGGCTTCTGGAGACAGGAAATGCAGGTCCTGTGAAGTTTGCTTCCTATGCAAGTAATTCTATAAAAGTCCGTGACCTTTGATGTAGCTGCCAGTTTTTCACTGGATGATAGTCATCCTCATTTTAGATCAGTGGACTTGACTATTTGATTTACACCTTTGACTTGGTGATAAAATCCCAATGCCCTTAGAGGGCCCTCAATAGTTTGGGTTAAATTTTCCCTCCTGGAGGCTATTTGGCAATGGTTGGGGATGGCTTTGGTTGTTATAGCAGCATGAGCAGTTGGTCCTGGATCTCGTGGCTAGGGGCTGGGGAAGCCGCCTCACATCCTAAACCCCTGGGCAGCCCCCATGGTAAAAATGATTCAGTTCTAAATGTTAGTTAGTGCTTACATCAGGAGAACAATACTGCTTAACAAATTGTGATATCCCATCTGAGGCCTCAGAGAAGCTCCTCTGGGAAAGTTCATGCTCTATTAGCTGCACGACTCTGGAGGAAATAGGCTCTGTTGGAAAGAAGGCAGAGCCAGAAGAATTACGCCTAATTATGTGCATGGTTTGCAGTTTCAAGTAAGTTACCGAGAGTATTTAAAGAGCTCCACAAGCAGCTCCAAATTTAGTTGTAAACTAGGTTCCCTCCCTCAGAGTGCTGTCAGCACAGCCTGCCCCTGTGCTGCTTGCTCCTCTGTAGGCCAGGCACCCACTGGCCTCGTGCCCATGACAGTCTGTTCACACAGCTGTCCCCGTCCTGGGCTGTGTCTTTCTCTCCTGCTGCCTGAATGAAGCACAGGTAGGGTGAGCTGAACTCAGCCATGTCTCCACTTAAGGCACCATGAACTCATTATTAGGCTGAGCAGAGCTGCTCTTCTCACTGGATACTTTCTAATGCTGTTGTTTACCTGTCTGCTCCTGAATCAGAGTGCAAGGCAGAGACATGGGTGGAGGGCAGGGTGTACTTGAAGCTATGCTGCCCTTTGTGCTGACAGTGTGAGTTGGGACAAGCTGAGGGAGCCATCGAAGAGGATGCTAGAGCAGTGTTGCTGTGGCATTGTTGTTTGCAAGCACGTGCCAATGAAATAGTTTGCCTCATTTCTTCCTGTTTCTTTATATCTTAGTGCTTCAAATTGTTGAAAAAACACTTTCAGGGGGCAAAGTCTAGTGTCTCTTACTTCTTAGTGTTTAGGGAGAATGTGCTGTTTAGCAAGGGCAGGAAGAAAGGTGACTAGAAGGTTTTATGGAAGAGAGCAGAAATATCTTCCTGGATATCCTGAGGATTAAGTCACCCCAGCCTGCAGCAGCAGCTGGTCCACTGTTCTCATCAGACCCTGTGCCAGGGTGGCAAATATTTTCTGTGAAGATAACGATGTGGTAACAGAACTCTGATGCTCACCCCCACTGGATGGGATAAATGGAAAGATTAGTCCTTTTAAAATGATGGTATTTATTTTAAAAACTTGGCCCACAATTTCTTAAGCATTCAAGTGAGAAAGGTGAAATATGAGTGAGTAGTTATGGTCTCTAGTAGCACAAATTGCTATCAAATACAAATATTAAAAAGGACCATCTGCCTTGGAGACCATTTGCCACCTGTTCTTTTGCTTCCAGAACTATTTAATGGTTTAAACTTAACATGTTGTCCTGTCACAGAACAGCTGGGGAGTGACTATTTTCTTTTTCTACCAGTAACTTGCCAGCCAAGCCAAATAAAAAGTCAGAGAAGTCTCTAAGCCAGAATGCTACCATGAAGTCTTTCGTGTGGCTGCCGGCTTTCCTCATTAGCAGAATCTGCAGATGCTAAGACAGGTTCTATGACAACAATGATCCAGTCATTTGAGAATAAATTCTTTCTTTTTTAAAAATCCCAGAATTGTTCTCTTCTCCACTGTAATCAAAACTGTCATAATACATATTAACATTTTAGAGTCTTCCAGAGACAAAAATACTCTAACACTGTAATAACATAATTACTTATACCCCAAAATGTTGGAAATTCTGCTGGCTCCTATGAGAAAGGCATGCATTTCTGATGGGAAGGATTACACTGCCTTTAGAAGAAAAATTGTTCAATATAAACCAACCAACAAATAAAATGTTTGTGTAGTTTATTACTTGTGATAAGTGAGTTCCTTTTTAAGAATGCAAATATCCAAGGTGGCAGTTTTACATTTAACCACATCAGGGGCATATTTGTCTACAGGGAGATTCCATTATTTGGATCCAAAAACACGATCTGGTTTTATACTGAGTCCTTCCTGTCAGTGAGGTCTTGATCATTCACTTAGGAAAAGATGTTCTTTTGACCTCATATCCCCAGAAGCCTCCCATCTCTGCTCCCTTCCCTGAGAAATGGAAGGCAGTTTGTCAACATTAGCTGTCCATGCTGTAAGCTCCAGCCCACTGGTTTTTATTTTGAAAGAAAAACTGGAAATACATTATATATCTAAAAGCATGAAAAAAAAAGTATGTATATATTTATGTGGATGTAATGAATACTAATGCAGCAAACACTCAGATACCTCCCTCTGAGAGAAGAAAGTAGACATTCTTGGTCCCCTTCCCTTTCAGCAGCCTCACTCTTCCTTATCCTAGAGGTAGCTGTACCCCTGGACGTGTGCCAAACATTGTACTGTTGCTTTTTACAAAGGTTTACTGCATGCAAATGTGTCATCTCTAGACAATGTACTGTGGAATTTAGGCTTCTTTGAATTTTACATAAACATAGCCATCGTCATGAATTCTTGGGTGACTTTTTCAGTAAGGATATGTGTTTTTTTGTGTTGCTGCATTGAGGCTGGTGGCTGCAGCACAGGTCTGTTCTCTGGTAGGAAATATTTGTCCCCATGAGTCACACCATACAGCACCCTTCCATGATTGGCAATTCTTGGGCCTCCTGAAATCCCAGATGCCACTGTCTCCTCCTTCCTTTGGAAGTGCTTTCTTCCCTGAACTGAGCCTGCTCTGTTCGGGCTCCTCCTGGGGTCTTTGTCAGCTCTCTGGAGCCCTGGGCTTCCTTCGTTAGTGTCCTCTGTGTCCTCATCTGAGAGGACAACCATCTCATCTTGATCACCTGCCTCCCTCGGGGCTTGATGTTACAGACCAATTTCTCCATAGGCACCTTCACTTTCCAATGGAGATCTCAAGCTCTTCTGTTCTGTTCAGGAACTTTTGATTTTCAACTTAGGGTCCATTCATAAAAAAACAAGAGAAAACCTCTATGTTTTGTGTGGTCTCCTAAGTAAACCTACTCCTCCAAGTATGCTCCAGTTCCAATGGGGAGTTTCCATTTGCCTTCCAGGCCCCAACCATGCTAGCTACTGCTGGTTCCTCAAGTATTTCAAGGCCCTGGCTTCCTCAGAGCCTTTGTACTGGCTCCCTCCTGCCTCATGTATTCTTCTTCCAGCTACCTAGCACTACACGTGGCTTGTTGTATTTCTGTCACTCTGGCCTCAACTCTGAGAGCTGGTTGGCCTGAATCCTCCCATTCTGAAACACCCTCTCGAATAAACTCCTTCTCAATGCTGAACATTTATCTTAGCCTGGAATTTTCTTTTGTGTCTAATTATGGCTCATTTCCTCTTCTCTGAATTGCCAGATTTATGAGGCCAGGGACTGCATATTTCATTCACCACTGAATAGATCTTTGCTGTATGGAAACAACCATAACACAAGGGCCCTTCTCCTCAGAGATACACTGGGGTACTGGTTGGCCACCCTACTTCCCACCTGGCCCAGGCACCACAAACAAATGAATTTGTGGAGTTGGATACTATCTCCTCAGGTCTTCCCCAGCATGGCAAACAGCATACTTCCCACTCCTCAGCCAGCATTAGGTGGAATCTCTAGGAAGCTCAGAGAATCAGGTATTCTATGAAGGAACACAATGCGCTATTCAAGCTTCAGTATTTACATTCTTGTAGGGTTTGGATTTCTGGACCAAATTTTTGAACTAAAAAGCCTTTAAACCCCACATAGCCAATCTCACTATGTAAAGCTGGGAGATAGAGTTGAAGGCCAGAGAATACAACTTAACTAAACTCCAAAGCTAGGAGAGGGTGGGGAGTGCCAGAACTCAGCTCCCTTTTTCCAAAGACTTCAAGGATTTCTTTCTCAGCTACTCCATTAATCCTACGCACCAGCCATAATTCACATTCAGTGATGCTAGCACCATTGTGTTAAAATCAATGAGTGATGATCAAGAACTGTGGCCAGGTTGCTGGTGCTGAAGGAACATTGGATAAATTGAGCTATGCTGACAAGGCAGGCACAGGTCCAGAGTCTGCATGGGCTGGATTCTTGCTGCTCTGAGGCCTGAGCAGAGAAGGCACAGCCTCACTCACACAACTGCACACAATGCCACCTTGCCCCGGTTCTCCTGATCTCCAAATTGGGACCAGCTTTAGAAGTCCTGGAAGACCTGTGAGAAAAATAGGTTGGACAGCAGACAGAGGAAGGAGGAAGGAGTCATTCATTGGTGCTTTAATGAACAACATCCTCTGAGGAGGCTTGTTGGTGAGTTGGATTGCATTGTTCTAGCCACAAGCCAAAGCATTTTCTTCACACAATCAAAGTAACAAGAGCAGCTGGCCCCCTCCCAGCTTGGCCACTTCACTTAATTTGTGATAATAGCAGTATTGGAAATAGTATCCATGCCTAATGGCATCAGAGGCAGTATGAGTGACACCTGCTGTAGGACACACAGAGCAGAGGTGCCTGAAGGGCACTGGAGACAGTCAGGGCTCCCACTGAAGAATCCAGCTCTCAGACAGACCTCTGTGGCACATGAATAGGATCAATGCCTCAAGCGAGGACTGTGCATTCACAGGGGTCTGGGGCTGTGTTTATTTGCTACCAGAGTTGGAGGGAGCTGAGAGTTTGCTCTTAATAGCACCTAGATTTCTAGAGGCCATTTGGGAGTTGCATTTGAGCAAACACCCCCAAAGCAACATTGCTGCTTAAAGTAGCTCAGTTGTGAAAACCTGAATGGCAAGTCTTCGAGTCCTCAAAAAGTTAAACATGGGATACCCAGATGATTCAGGAAGTACTCTTCTCAGTGTATACCCAAAGGAATTGAAGGCAGGGTCTCAAATATCCATTTTCAGAGCAGCGTTGTTTAGAATAGCAAAAGGGTGGAAGCTACTCAAGTGTCTGTTGATAGATGAAAGGGGAAACAAAGTATGGACTGTATATGAAATGGAATATCATTCTGCCTTAAAAAGGAAAATTTTGACACATGCTACAATTCTGATGAGCCTTGAAGAAACATTACTAAGTAAAATAAGTCAAGCACAAAAGGACAAATACTACTTGACTGTACTTGAATGAGGTGCCTAAAGTTGTCAGATTCTTAGAGACAGAAAGTAGAACAGAGAGTGTCCCGGGCTGGGAACAAGAATAGAGATTTTGTGTTCGGTGGGAATAGGTTCAGACTGAAAAGATGGAAAAGCTCTGGAAATGGATGATGGTGGTGGTTGCAAAACAACTTGAGTGTTCTTGCTGCACTGCATTGTACACTCAGAAATGGTTAAGATGGTATCTTTAATGTTATATGCATTTAACTACTGTTTTAAAAAGCAAGGAAAAGAAAGTAGCCCTGGTCCTGTATGCACTGGGCAGTCTGGAATAGGCCCATGTAATACCCTCTGGGCCTCCCCAGACTGATAGACCTGTGTTCTCATAAGCATGTGCATGAAATTGACTTTTGGGAATTTGGGAAGTGTCAGAACAGCATTGAGTAAGAAGCAGAGAAAACAACTAATTGCTTACACCTTCATTGCAAGTTAAATTTCTGATGGTCTAGCAACTGCATCTGCTCTGATTCAACTCTTGTGACAGCCTTCTGGCAGCCAGATTTCAGACATTAGCCATGTGGAACGCAGTGGAAACTGAGGAGTGCAGAAGGAAGGAGACCTCCAAGCCACAGTGAGAATAGCTGACACAGAACCCTGTGCCCCTCTGGGGCAGCCAGGCAGCTTCGGGTGGGAGCTGGAGGAGCTGGCTGGAGGTAGAGCCCCCAGCCTGAGGGGTGTGACTGAAGGATCTGTGGTCATGGAAACAGCAGGAATGAAAGGCTACCCTAAAGGGGATGAGCCCAGGGCACTAGACAGACGCAGGAGGAGCAGAGGGAGGGGTAGACCTGCAAGGCTGGAGCTGGGTCCCAGGAAGAGAGGAGGGAGAGTGAAGTGATGATTGGACAGTTAGGAACCATGCCTGGGACCCAGAGGCCTAAGGATGTGGCAGTGTTAAGTCTGGAAAGTTGTGTTGCCACCATATTTTCCTGGAACTTTTTGGACCTCTGAAAGGGATATTGTATGCTGAAGACTCTGAAATGGACCTATTGCCTGAGAACCTGGTGACATCCTGGCATTGTCCTAACTTCAACTCTCCCAGGCCTAGCCATCTAGGAACACAGTTGGAATGCAGAGCCACTGTAACTGTGGCTCCAGACCTGTGAGGAGAGAGCAAGGATGTTACACAGGGCCAAAGTGCTCTGCATGCTGTGTGCTTTCCACGTCATAAGGAGGTGAGGGCTGGGAGTCTGCCTAGTGAGGGAGAGATGAGTGATGTGAAATGGTCCATCTACAGGTTATGGAGTTTTTTAAGTGGTGAGAAGGCTGAGTTTACTAATCTCATTACAGGCAGGATGTCTTTCTGGCTGTGAAGTCTGCAAGGCTGAGCAGTCTCTGGCTCTACGAGGAAGAGAGAGGATGGTGTCCTGGAGCAGCACTGGCCCATGTATTGGCTGCAACAGTGTGAGGACAGCTGTTCTCAGACTTGTTGTGGCTGATGTCCACAATTCCACCCCCCACAGGCCTGTCTCCTGGGGCTCTCAGGCTCCTGGGAGGGGGCTTTCCACACACAGGCACCCAGGATGTCTTTGGAGGCTCTGCTCTTGCAGTGATGGCTTTAACATACTCATGGATACTTGCACCCTGTACCTTTTCCTTTCTTCCTCCTTGCAGTGGAATAGTGACATGCCATGTGCTTCTCAAGGATTTAATTGGGAATGAGTAAGCTCTGTCATTGGACTGGGGGCGAAGGTTGGTCCTGGAGACCCTACAGCTATCATGAGATCTAGATGCAGAAACCTGGGAGTTTCTCCAAGGCCACTTTTGTGCTGCTGAGTTGCTGCAGGAACAGAACTGTATAGTAGCATGACTTTGTGTTCAGTGTTTAGGTTCATCCTGTTCAAATTCAGAGGAAAAGAAAAGGGGAATTAGAGAAGTAAAAGACAATCCTCTGCAGAACCAACATGACCTGACAGTGGCATAGTCAGCTTGAGGAGCTGCTTTTGCTGATGGGAGGTGAGCCCCTTGTCATGGGCAGAGTCCCATCTCTGGGCCCCAGTACCTCCCACTCCCCAGACAGCCAGGTGTGGTTGGGGCCTTCCCCCTAGCCTTTGGTGACAGCAGTAGCTCGTGCTGTGCTGTGGGATGTCAAAGTTCTCTGGTGCCTTGTCATGGAGCACAGTGGGCCTATGTTCAAGGAAGAGCTAGAGAGCCACCCTGACACAGACAAGGAAGCAAGGAGAAAGCTTCTAAGGGGACCCATAGAAAGGGACTGCCACAGTGTTGGAGCTACAACCAGACCTTAGCTGGTGGTGACACCACCTAGCACCTCAATGGCCTTTTCTGATTCCTTGGTTTGCATCTGCCTTGCTGTGGAGTCCACCTGGTGCTGACCTTGGTCCACCGTAAAGCTTACCTGACCACTCAGTCCATCAGGAATGTCCACCCTTCAGCTCCTATCCTAGCCCAATTTCACTGCTTACTTGACTGACAGTTGACTCTTCAGACTCATGGGCTATGTCCTTCTTGTCATGTCCACAAGGTAGGCCCAGTGTAATGCTTCTGTGTATCTTGGTCAGTGCTCATGAGAGTACTGACCATGTGCAAGGAATATTCACCGGAGGTTGACCCAGTAGCTAAATGATGAGCCATGACTGCCACTTGCCAAATTAGGGTGGATGGTTAAAATCATACAACATCATAGCAGAGCCTTTCCTGGTTGTGTACATAGCATGCAACAGAGTGGCCTTCTGTCAGCAGCCAAGTGATTTCAGTCCTGTTGACTAGAGAAAAAACTTGCCCAAGCCATATAGGCATATTTCTTCATGAAAATGTTACTAATGTATCACTTTGTGCCCAGGTCCTGGTCCCTGAGCACAGGTACACTTGGGAAATGTGGGTCCTGCCGATCACTCCCTCATTCTGTGTCATCAGCCACATCTCGCACTGGCTTCTGGAGAGAGGAAATGGAGATGCTTCTTTCCATTCAGCATAAATGTGAGTTAAACACTTAGAGCTTGGGATGTAACACGGTGTTCACAAACTGGCTTGTAGAGTGGAGGACTTACCTCTCAGGGTGCTGAGAAGATGCTTCATGTCACCAGTGTACAACCCTTGGGGCAGTAGTGAACAAGATGGAAACACATCCCAAGGATAGGGGTAAAGGAAGGGCCCTGAGGAAAAACCTGGGTTGGGCAGAGCCATGGAGCATGGCGAGGCTTGGAGGCAAGGCCAAGGGAAGCCAGCGACTTCCATGCAAAGAAACATTTGCTGGTCTGGAATAAAGTCTTCTCTCCTGCCCACAGAGTCTGCCCCAAAAGGCTTTCTGCTTCCTCTCTGGTCAGATTTGCTGTCAGTAGCAGCCCCCAGCAGTGAAAATGATCACTTTCTTGTCTACAGCAACTTTAGTGCACACCCTTGTTTGCCTTTGTCTGAGTTCCAAGTCCACCTGGCTGCAGAGTGAAGAGTGGGGCTGTGAGAACTGAGGAAGCTCCATGTAGGGTCACCAAGCCCAGGCAGGATGGCAGCTCCTGTCTTCTGGCCCAGCATGCCTTTGCCCTGTGTGTGCTCCAGACCTGGGAGATCTGCTGCTTTATGCTGAATTTCAGTTTCTTCCAAACCAATTTCCTTTATAACCCGTGCCCAGACATGCTTCCCATGGCATTTCCAAACCTTTCCTCCTCGTTCCATGACTGAGGTGGGTATGCACATTTTCGAGTTAAAATCACATAACATAAAATTAACCACGAGCTGTATTGCAGTGTTTAATTCAATGGTATTTAGTATACCCACAGCTCTGTGTGAACGCACAGTCATCTAGTTCTAGTATCTTTTCCTCTCCCCCAAAAGGAACCCCATACTGGTGAATCTTTCTCTTCCTCTTGCCCCTCCCTGGCCCTCTGTGAACTCATGGCCTCCAGAAGTTTCATATGATAGAATCAGAGGATCTGTGGCCTTGTGTCTGCAATATACCTGGTCACAAGTCAAACTCTCTTGTATTCTGGAATAATCTCTGTAAGACTGATACAATCTGTTTCTTGAAGTCAGAATTCAATATATTTGGCTTTTTTATTGTTTAAAAATATTTAATTATTTAATACTTTTTACTAACTACACGATTGTCTGGTTTTCTATATTTTCTTGAATCAATTTTGGAAAATTTCTTCTGAGAATTTGTCCATTTTTTCTAAATTTTCAAATTTATTGATATAAAGTGATTCATAGGATCTGGTTAATTTTTAATTTCTTGCTGTGCCTGTACAATTGTTCTTCAACAACAGGCTTTGCTGCACAGTGATCCAGCCCTGCCTCCTGGGCCCAGTTCCTCTGCCAAGGGCTCTCAGGACATGCAAATACAGTGTTCCACTGACCATCTCTGTCCCCTCTCTTCTTTTGAAGACAGTAGGCATGTTTTTCTTGCTTTTTATCGTACTGCGTAGCACAGATTCACCCATTGGTTCCCTTTGTCTATATTTAAGGTATAGAACATGGTGCTATAAGATACATATAGTAATAGAACGGTTACTGTGGTGAAACAACACATCCATCATCCCATGTAGGTACCCATTTATTTTACTTTCTCATGAACAGCTATATTCTCTTCCTTTAGCAAAAACCTGTATACAACACAGTTATTAATTATAGTCCTCACATTGTACACCTTCAGACTTGGTCTTAAAATATTACAACTTTGTATCCTTTGACTTACATGTCCTTAATACCGCTCCACCCATGGTAACCATGTTTTATTTATCTCCCTTTATTTTATCTGTATATTTGACTTTTCAAATAGATTTCACATACAAGTAATGTCATGCAATATTTTTTTCTGTGCCTGTTTTATTTCATTTAGTATTACCTATCCCTACTCCCACCTCTATCATTGGACACCCAGGCTGTTCCCATGTCTTGGGTCTTGTAAACAGTGTCGTTGTGAACATGGAGGTGCAGACCTCTCTTTGAGGTTCTGATTTCATTTCTTTGGGCATACATCCCAAAGATGAATTATTGGGTTACACAGTAGCTATTTTCAATTTCTTTAGGAACTTTGAGACTGTTTTCCATAAAAGCTGGAGCAATCTGCATTCCTGCAAACATTATGCTAGGATTCACTTTTTTTCACGCCCTCGGCAACATTTATTATCTATTGTCATTTTAGTAATAGCCTTCTTAGAGGTGTGATATCTCATAGCGATTTTGATTTGCATTTCTCTGACAGTGATGACACTGAGCACCTTTTAATATACCCAACACGCGTTTGTATGGCTTCTTTGAAGAAATGTTTCTTCAGGGTCCTTTGCCCATTTGTTAGTTGAGTTATGTCTCCTTTCTATTGGAGTATGAATTCTTTAGAGTTGTGATGTTAATCCCTCATTGGAGGTGTAATTTGCAAATGTTATTTCTCAATCCATGGGTTGCTTTTCATTTTTAAACATTTTTATTAGTACATACGTGTTCGTAGTACACAGTGATGACATTCATTATGGGGAGTTGGCACCTGAACGTGACATATCTTCTTTCTTCATTCCCTTCCCCTCCCTTCCTCACCCTTTCTGCCATCCCTTGGTCCTCTTCCTTCTTGCAAAATACCTATCTCCCTGCTTTTTATAATCTATTTTAATTTTGTTCTCTTACCTATACTTTGAGTTTCTCATATAAGAGGAACTATGCTAAGAAATGTTGGTGGAATGAGGGAAGGAGGCAATATGAGGTTTTAGTGAAAGATTGGCACCCTTTGTGGATGAAGCACTTCAAGAAGGTAGACAGGGCTCCGTCCTCACTAACCAGAGGAACTGAGTGGGTGGTGGAGCTGGATGCTAGGAGAATTTAAAGGCAAGAGCTGGGGCAAAGATTTTGTTGGGTATGGAGCATATTCAGGACTTTGGAAAATGATGAAATAGCATAGAGCCACAATCTAGAATGTCTACAGAACCCTGCAGTCACTTAGTTAGGTACCAGTTTTTCCTCCAGTTTCCATAATTGATGGTGCACCCTGGATCTCCTTCAAAACAGGCTATGTCCAGGAAGTTCCCCTCGAGGAGGCACAGTGCAAGGCCCAGTTTTCTTTCTCGAAGTCACTTAGGACACAAGAGGGAACCACCAGAAAGAGCCTTGGAATGGGGAAAATACACTAAACTGACTTGGAATTACTGCTGCTAGGTTGGCAGATTTTGACTTTTTTCTTTTTCATTAGTTATAAGGCATTCTGTGGAGTAAAAGTATCTGAGAACTGAATATTATTTCACAGTCTAATACCTTGAATGCTGAGTCAGAGAACTAGGTTCTGAGGCTGTTTCTCCCCCTCTTTCTCTCCCTCCCTCTCTCTGTCTCTCTCTCTCTCTCTCTCTCTCTCTCTCTCTCACACACACACACACACACACACACACACACACACACACACTGATTGCAGCTCTCAGTCTCTCCCCAGTCTCCATCTCTGTCTCCCCCTCACACACACTTGCACTCACACTCTTGCCCACACGTTGTCCTTAGGGACAGCCATCTCAGGGACACCGGGAACCCTTCCTGTTCTCCCCCCTGCAGTCATTACGCTTGGCAGTTCCATTCATAGGTTCTTTTTCTCTTTGCCTCCTCCCACCTCATACCCCAACCTGGTTCTGATTCTAGTTACAGCCAGAAGTGCATCCACAAGACCAGGACAGCTTTGGGGAAGGTGTGAGACACCTGTCATTTCCTTTCACACCTATGACAAGGTCCTGCTGAGGATGGCCTCAAGTTCAGATGTTGAGGAACCAAAGGTATCTTTTCTGGCTGCTCTTTTCCTTTTTTACGTTTTATAACTCATAGCTTTCTCCACATTAATGATGTGATGGGTGCTCATTTGAACATTTAGAAAAATAGGTAGAGAAGCATAAATAAGAAAATAAAGATGGGAAACCTTCCAACTGTTCACCTTCTATATAGGATACAGGCTGCACCCTGTTGTAAGCACTTGCAATTCCACTTTGCCTCTTTACAAAGGACTAATAGCTAGAATCTATAAAGAACTTAAAAAAATCAGACCTCCTAAATTTAAAGACCCAATTCAAATATGGCCATCTGAAATGAACAGACATTTCTCAGACAAAGAAGTAAAAGCAGCAAATAAACATGAAAAAATGTTCAACATCACTGGTCATTGGAGAGATGCAGGTGTAAACAACACTGAGATTCCACCTCACTGCAGAAAGAACGGCTGCTATCAAGAAATCAACCAAGAGCAAATGCTGGAGGGGTTGTGGGGAGAAAGGAACCCTTCTCCATTGTTGGTGGGAGTGTGGACTGGTGCGACCACTATGGAAATCAGTGTGGAGATACCTCAAAGAACTAGGACTAGAGGTCCCATTTGACCCAGCTATTCCTCTACTGGGAATCTTCCCCCCAAAATTAAAGGAATCATACCACAGTGGTACATGTGCACCCATGTTTATAGTGGCACAGTTTGTAATAGCTAAAGCTTGGAAACAGCCCAGTTGCCCAACTGGAGACTGGATAAAGAAGATGCATTTTTTTTTTAATAAAATGGAGTACTACTCAGCCATAAAGAACAACAAGCTAGAGACATTTATAGCTAAATGGATGCATATTGAGGCCATACTCTTAAGTGAAATAAGTAGCACACACATATGTAAATGCTGAATAGTTTCTGTGGTGTGAGAATCTGAAAGTGTAAATAAGGATTAAAATGACTAAAATGAATAATTGATAATGTGAAATAGGAAGAAAGGGTCCAAAGTGGTAGGGGAAGTGGGAGGGGTAGGAGAAAGGACAGAAGGGAAAGGAAAAATTATGAGAAAAGAAAAAAATGGAAACAAAGTCTTTGTAAATAGGGAAGGGTGGAGGGATTGAAGGGAGGAAAAATATTATGAACCGTCAGGGCACATGAGGAATGCTTCTCACCCTCACTGCGTCAGGTGGTTTTACACAGATGTCTCTGGAAGGATCTGTCTGGGAGCAAGTGTGCTCTGACTGAGCTTTGATTCTGCTGAACCGAGTGCCTTCTCTGTTTACCCTTGTTGTAATCACAAGGTTGTGATGTTTCCAGTGAGCCTTGGCTTGGGTATGATCAGTGTTTACTCATTGTGTTCTTTCTAGATGCCCAGCAGGTGTCTGCTGCTGTTGTAAGCAGTCTTTTTTGCTGGGAGAAGATTGTGCTCGAATTGTTCTCTGAGCAAACACAGACCATTCTTTTCTGTTCCCAGCTTCTCATGTGCTAAACTGAATGCTTTTGCTTCCTGCCACGCTTTGGCTGCATAGGATGAACAAGCCACTGCTGTGTGTGAGCAAGGGCAGGCCGGCACACACAGGAAGCTCCCAGCCAAGGAGAACCTAGAGAGGAAGCTGGAGTAACCATTCTACTTTTAGACTGGGGGATCTATAGTCTGGCAGTTTCACAATTGCAGAGGAAGCTAGTATTTTAGGTATTGAAAAGAAAGTAGCGAAGTTACATTGTTACCAAAGGAAAAGAGCATGCTTCTTGTGCATGAAAGGACCTCTGTGTGTTTGCTGCAGACACCTGCCAGGGTCATGGAAGCCGTATTGACTTCTCCTTTCAAATGGAATTGTATCTGCTAAGTTGTCAGGAATGAGTTGCTTCTAACTGCTTAAGAAAATAGGGTTCTTCAGCAGCAAAATGCATAAAATCTGACTTTTCTTAACTAACTCACTTTGTTCTACTCTCTTTCTATACTGACCACTCCACCTTTCCTGGGCCCCTTGCAGGTGAAAATCTGAATATTCAGTAGTGGGGACAGAGAGGCCACTCTTCCCCAGGAGGATGCCAGTGCCCAGATCAGAGGACCAGGAAGCTCCTGCTCACTCCTACCTCTTTCTGTTGTTGGTCAGTCTTGCACAAGCTGATCTCAGGCACTTTCTAAGAGTGAGTGTGACTCAAAGGGCAGGCCAGACTCAGAGATTCTGCAGGGCAGGATACCACTGGGGCAACTGGGCTCTTCTGTGTTGCTTCCCTCGCTGGTGAACGCATTGCCAGCATGAAGTGTTGAAGTGTTGAATACCTACTCTTAGGTATTCCCTGCTGCCAGTATTCAGGTCTCTGTGGTATTTATAAAGTCATGTGGGCGCTTTTGTAGGTTAATTTGTTTTTGGACAGGCAGGGAGGCACCACTGTGACAGACACAAGAGGAGATGCTGCTATAGGCTTGGATCAAGCAGATGAAGGTGGGTGCTGAGGAGTGGTCAAGTTTTGGATCTGATTTTAAGGTTCAAACACCAACTGGGTTGATAGGATGCTTGTGGGTGTGAGAGGAATACAAAATCAAGGATGTCCAAAGGTTGCATCTTGAGCAACTGCGGGAGTGCTGTTAAGAGTGGGAGCTCTGAGGACTCTGAGCTATGCAGGTGTGGGAGTCATGTCTAGGGGCTTCTCTGTCCCCAGGAACTCTGCTTCTTCCTTTTTCTTTTTTTTTTTTTCGGTACCAGGGATCGAACTTGGGTCCTTGCTCTTGTGCAGCAGGCAGCGAAACCACTGAGCTAAATCCTCGGCCCTAACTTCTTCCTTTTTCCATCAGCCTATGTCTTTCTTCCTTAAATAAGATTCCTCCAGATAAGGTGCCTGCACTTGACAGCTCAATCTCTCTCTTTTGAACTCAGTTCAAGATGACTTTGTTCCCTCCACAGCACTGAAATGACTCATATGCAGATCAGCAAAAACTTGCATTTTCCTAAATCCAGTGCATTCTCTGTGCTCCTCTTACTGATGTTTTCTCAGCATTTGATAGAGTTAATTACTTTCTCTTTCTTGAAACTGTGTGTGTTTTCCTCTAGGTCCTTCCTGTGCTTGGTTGATCTGACCATCCCCTGTTCTGAGCTGCTTTCACCTCTCTCTCCTATCTCAGTGTGGGCCAAGCTGAGCTCTGCCCAGGCTCCTCCTTTCTCAGTTCACACTCCACTGCAACACAATAGCTTGGGCTGTGGGTGCAACTTCCAGTAAAACTATTCAGTATCAAACAATTTCAACCTCTACCTCCTCTTACTGCTCCGAATTCTGTCCAGCTTAATTACTGGCCTAGCTCTGGATCTGAGTGTCCAGATGTCTATGTGACATTTCCACTTGAATGTTTAAAATTCACATTGCATTGAACAGATCTCAAACTGAGCTCAAACATCCTTATAATTTTATTGAATAAGATATAATTTTTATTATACTCATTTTTCTCAAGGCAGCATCTGGGGATAGAAATAACAGAGGATCACTGATATGAAGAGTGGAGTTGCTCATTATAGCCATTGGGCTGAGGGGCAGGTCAGGGATACTGGTGGCCATGCAGATGGTTACTGTCACAATTCTGTGGTCACTGAAGATGTGCCCTTGTTGCTGGATGTGGACTTGGAGATTTTAACAAGAGGCCTGTGGTCTAACAGGAAAGCATTTGTGGCTATTGTACAAGCTATCAGATTTGCATTACCTATGTGAGGCAGCTGCCATTGCCTGCGTGTGGTAGAATTATGGAGTCTGTGAAAGGTTGATTTGAACTTGTGAAAGGACACGTACAAGATTAATACACGGTGATGGATCTGAACAGACATTTATTTGAAGACATACAAATATCCAGTAAGCACATGAATAGAGACTCAGGATCTTTAGTCATCAGGAAATGCAAGTCAACACCACAATGAGCTTCCATTTCACACACACTAAGTAGCTAAAATAAAAAAGCCAGGGAATAATAAGTATTGGTGAAAATTTTCACACCCATTCAACAGATAAATTTTAAAAAATGGACAATGACAAGCATTAGTTTTGGGAAATCAAAGCCCTCACATTGCTGATGGAAATGTAAATTGGTGCAGTTCCTGAGAAAAATAGATCTGGCAGATCCTCAAATAATATAACACTGAGTAACCATCTGACCGAACAATTCCACTTCTAGGTACATACTCAAGTGTTATGGCTTGTGTTTAGATATCCCCTCAAAGCCTCATGCGGTCATAGGTGGGGCATTTTCAGAAGTGGCTGGATCTAGAGTATGTGATGCTGGAATTGATTCATGGTGCAATGCTAGGCTGAAGGGCAATAAGATTAAGGGTGTGAGTGCTACGGACCCTAAGTAGTCTGGATAAGATAAAGGAGGCAGAAAGATGCTGTTAAGGTCCCTTGTTGCTTTTGCTGTCTTCTGCATGCAATGACTGTTTGTCCTCTGGACGCCCCTCTGCCTTGGAGTCAGCCAACTATGGACTGAAGCCTCTACGAACTGTAAGCCAAATAAACCTTTCCCCCTTTAATTTTAAGTGTTGGGTATTTTGTCTCATCAATGAGAGAGAAGTAACTAACACATGAAGGGACCAGAAAACTCTTGTACACAAATCTTTATGGTAGCATTATTATTTATTAGCATTATTATGGTGTCAAAAAAGTGGAAACAACCTAAATGTCCACCAAGTGATGAGTGGATGAACTAAATATAGTCTACCCATAAAATAGAATATTATTCAATAACAAAAAGAAATGAAATATTACATGCTACAACATGGATGACATTTTAAAACCTCCATCCACATGTTATATGACTTATAGTGTAAGTTTCCATTCTATTATGTTTCATTTATGCAAAATATGCAGAATAGACAAAAATCACAGAGATAAGAAGTAGATTAGTGTTTTCCAAGGAATGAGCATTGGAAGAGAAGTTTGAGTGGACAAGAGAAGAAGTGACTGCTAATATAGACAAGGTTTCTTTTTGGGTGATGAAATGTTATGAAATTAATTATGGTGATGGCTGGACAGCCATGTGAACCTCATAAAAATCATTGACTGTACACTATAAGGGAATGCGTTTTAGGGTATATCACTTATGTTTAGATTTACTCATTTACATTCCAGCTCCCCCAGGAAGCTTTTCTGGGGAAGGTATAAAGCCACACACTGCCACAGGTTAAATTGCTCTAGAGAAAGATAAGGAGGGAGACCTACTTCAGATCCCAACAATTAAACACGCTTCTGTGGACAGACAGGGCAGGAGTGATCTGTCAAACAGATTAGCTTCAATAATTTTCAATTTAAGTATATCTTAAAGTCATTTTCATTTCTTTGATGGTAGCTTTGAGGATCTGCATGACTGTGGTCTTAAAAGCATGTTTGTTGTTGTTGTTGTTGTTGTTGTGACAAGTGGCCTGGGTTTGATGTCCAGATTCCCTTGGGCATTTCTTACCAAGCAACATGAAGGGTAAGCAACATGAGATGTTCCAGGGGTACATTGCTGGCTGACATGTTGACAGCACCATATGCAGCAGTAACAGGCCCAGGCTTCTGTTCCCAGGACACCTCTGCGACCCCCAGGGCCCCACAAAGGTGGGCTCTTCAGGGAAATCTGCTGTACTTTCTGGCCAGTCTTGAGGTTCCTGACCCCTCCTCAGTCAGTGAACTCCCAGGATGGCTGGAAAGTGGCTCAGTGGGAGTCTGCCACTGAGGTCCTCTAGAGAGCAGAGCAGGGGTTTCCTGGCAGAAACAGCAGAAAGACTGAAAGTGAAAAGCCATTTGAAGCATCTTGGGATGGAGTGGGCCTTGGAGACACAACAGGGCCCAGCCTTCTAGACTTTGTATTTCTCCTCTGCTCATGGAAGTCTTGTTATCACTAGAAGCAGCAGCAGCAGCAGCAGCTGTTGTCTAGGACATTTCACAAGCTGGATCTTTGGCATAGTGGATGCTCTTGGTGGCAGACATGTGCTCAGGAGTCCAGCCCTGACTCCAGCATTGGTTCTCTCGTGTTCAGGAAGTGTCAGCTCTTAATGAAGTACCTTCTTTGGGATCCAGCAGTGTGTTTCAAAGAACCCAGGAGCTCCTTATGCACAGTGCTCAGGGGTAGTTTTCTCAGGGAGATGATCCAATAGTCCTTGAGATGCTTCAAACTACTTCCCAGGGAACCTATCAAACAGTTGGGGTTTTGGGGAGCTTCTGAATGGGGAGCTGTGATCCCCCAGAACATGGCATTGATGCAGAGTGTGATGGGTGCACAAGGGAGGTTGTGATCATCCACATAACCAAGATGGGGGACCAGCTGGGCTGGAGGGACCAGGCATGAGACACAGCCCTGGGTGCATGGAGGGACTTAGGCTGAGTGGACAGGACAGGCTGGAGAGGGGATGTGGGCTCAGGATGAGACAGGATGGGGCTAGCTGGGAAGGAGAAGTGGGGAAGGCAGGGAGAGATGAGTCAAATATAGCTGAGGGTAGGCCCTGGGAAACTCCAGAAGTAGGGCCAGCATTGACTCTGACAGGGCCTTAGAATGAGGACACTGAGTTCAGTGAGAGAAGCTCATACTACGAAGTTCAGGGATCAAGGATGGTGCTTCCTCTCCTGGACTCTCTCAGAAGGAGTTGTCTATTAAAGGTTAAAATTGCCTCTCTTGATGTAACTTCGTTGGGAGGTTCTTACCTGTTATGCAGAAGGGTGACTGTGTTAACAATATTTATTGTATATTTTAAAATAACTAGAGCAGATAATTTTGAATGTTCACACCAGAAAGAAATGATGTGTTCAAAAAAAAAGATTAAAAAAAAAGAAATGAGGTGCTCAAGGTGCTGAGTATACTAATCACCCTATTTTGATCATTTTACAATGCATTGAAATATCACATTGTACCCCAGAAATATGCAGAATTACAACATATCAATTAAAATAAATAAAACATGTAGAAAAATAGAGAAGAACCCGAAGATGCTACTAAAGGAAGTTGTAAAGAGATAACCTGTTAATTTGATCAACTAAACCTGCAAGTTACATGAGCACACATACACACATGCTCATACACATTTAAATAACTGGTAAACTTGTGCCTTTAAAGTTGTTTTCATTATTTTCTTGATTGCATGTAGAATTATGTAATATTTTTATTGATAACAGCTCTGCAAATCTCTTTCTCAGAGTGACACACTGGAGGGTGATTTACATTCTAGCTTTATTTATTTTTTTATTTTTTTTGCAGCTTCAGGTTTTTTTTTATTAAATTCTTTTATTGGTACATTGTAGGTATACAACACAATTACATTTCTCATTGGGAATTGTACCTTTACATAATGCATCTTGGTTCTTATTTTTTCCCCTTTCCTAGCCCTCCCTTCACCCCCTCCAGCCTTCCCTATTTACAAAGACTTTATTTCCATTTTTTCCATTTTTCATCATTTTTCCTTTCCCTTCTTTCCTTTCCCCTGCCCCTCCCACTACCCCTACCCCTTTGGACCTTTTCTTCCTATTTTGCATTATCAATTATTCATTCTAATCATTGGTACATTTTAGGTATACAATATAATGACATTCATCATTGGAAATTTGCACCTTTACATAAGCTCTCTTGGTTCTTAACCTTCAACCCTTCAACCCCTCCATTCCTCCCTATTTACAAAGATTTTGTTCCTATTTTTCCACTTTCTCATATTAATCCCATTCCCTTCTATCCTTTCCCCTAGCCCTCCCACTTCCTTCCTCTTTTCCCCTTTTCTTCCTATTTCACATTACCTATTATACATTTTAGTCCTTATTTACTCTTTCAGTTTCTCACACCAGAGAAACTATTTGGTATTTATACATGCATGTCCTATTTATTTCACATAAGAGTATCGCCTCAATGTGCATCCACTTAGCTATAAATGTCTCTAATTTCTCATTTTTTATGGCTGAGTAGTACTCCATTTTATAAAAAAAAAAAACACATTTTCTTTATCCAGTCTCCAGTTGATGGGCATTTGGGCTGTTTCCAAGTTTTAGCTATCACAAACTATGCTGCTATGAACATGAGTGCACATATATCACTGTGGTATGATTCTTTTAATTCTTTGGGGAAGATCCCCAGCAGTGAAATAGCTGGGTCAAATGGGACTTCCAGTCCTAGTTCTTTGAGGTATCTCCAATCTGATTTCCACAGTGGTTGCATCAGTCTACACTCCCACCAGCAGTGGAGCAGGGTTCCTCTTTCCCAACAGCCCCTCCAGCATTTGTTATTGGTTGATATCATGATAGCAGCCATTCTTTCTGGAGTGAAGTAGAATCCCAGCATTGTTTTCATTTGCATCTCTCGAATGACCAGTGATGTTGAACATTTTTTCATGTATTTATTTGCTATTTCTACTTCTTTGTGTGAGAAATGTCTGTTCATTTCAGATGCCCATTTTTGGATTGGGTCTTTAAATTTGGGAGGTCTGATCTTTTCAAGTTCTTTATAGATTCGAGATAGTAGACCTTTGTCTGAGGAAGAGCAGGTGAAGATTTTTTCCCACATTGTGGGTTGTCTCTTCACACTGCTGGTGGTTTCTCTTGCTGTGCAGAAGCCTTTTAATAAGAAGAGATCCCAGTTGTTGACTGTTTGTGCTAGTTCACGGGCAACGGAGGTTTTGTTCATAAAATCTTTTCCTACACTGATGTCTTCAAGGGTTCTACCTAACTTCTGTTCCAACTGGTTCAGAGTTTCTTTTTTAATATTTAGATCTTTAATCCATTTTGATTTTAGTTTAGTGCATGGTGAGATATATAGGTCTAGTTTTAATCTTTGGCAAGTTGAAGCCTAATTTTCCAGCACCATTTATTGAAGAGGCTATCTTTCCTCCAGTGAGGGTGTTTGGCTCCTTTATTCGAAGATGAGATGGCTGAGTGTGTCTGGCGTTGTTTCTGCATCTTCTAATCTGTTTCACTGGCCCTCAGGTCTGTTTCTTTACCGGTACCATGCTGTTTTTATCACAGAAGCTTTGTAGTAGAGTTGCAGGTCGGGGATTGTGATACCCCCTGCCTTGTCTCTGTTACCTAGAATTGCTTTTGCTATCCTGGGTCTCTTCTTGTTACAAATGAATTTTTGGATTGTTTTCTCAAGGTCTATGAAGTATGCTGCTGGGATCTCAATTGGAATTGCATTAAATCTATATAGCAGTTTTGGAAGTGTGGCCATTTTCACTCTATTAATCCTTCCTACCCAGGAGCAGGGGATGTCTTTCCATTTTCTGATATCATCTTCAATCTCTCTTTTCAGAGTGCCATAGTTTTCAGAGAAGAGGTCTTTGATTTCTTTTGTTAGGTTGATTCCTAGGTATTTCAGTTTTTTGGATGCTATTGTGAAAGGAATTGTTTGCCCCATTTCTCTCTCAGTGAGTCTGTCATTGGTGTAGAGGAAAGTTATTGATTTTTTGTGTGTTGACCTTGTAACCAGCTACTTCACCGAATTTGGTTATTAAGTCTAGAAGACTTTTGGTGGCATTCTTGGGGTCTTCTATATAGAGTATCATGTCATCTGCAAATAATGACAATTTGACTTCTTCATTTCCTATCTTTATTCCTTTTATTTCTTTCTCTTGTCTAAAATGCCATGGCTAATGTTTCCAGAAGCATATTGAACAAGAGTGGTGATAGTGGACATCCTTGTCTTGTTCCTCATTTTAATGTGAAGGATTTCAGTGTTTGACCATTTAGTATGAGATTGGCTGTTGGTTTTTCATAGATGGCTTCTATCAGTTTGAGGTAGAGACCATCTATTCCAAGTTTTTGTAGGGTTTTTATCATAAATGCTTGTTAGATTATGTCAAATGCTTTCTCTGCATCTATGGAGATAATCATATGGTTTTTGTCCTTGGCTTTATTGATATAGTGTATTACATTGATTGATCTGCATATATTGAACCATCCCTGCATCCCTGGGATGAATCCCACTTGTTCAGGGTGTATGATCTTCTTGATCATCTTCTGCATTCTGTTTGCCATTATCTAATTAAGGATTTTTGCTCTATGTTCATTAGTGAGATTGGTCTATAGTTCTCCTTTTCAGTTGGGTCTTTCTCTGCTTTGGGGATCAAGGTGATGCTTGCTTCCAGGAATGAATTTGGGAGTATTGCTTCCTTTTCAATTTCACTGAAGAGTTTAAACAGTAGTGGCAGCAGTTCTTCTCTAAATGTCTTGTAGAATTCAGCAGTGAAGCCATCAGGGCCCGGGTTTTTTTTTAGTTGATAAATTTTAATTACATTTTCAAATTCATTGGTTGATATTGGGTTGTTCAGAATTTTTAGGTCTTCTTCGTTCAACTTTGGTAATTCAGGAATCTGTCCATTTCCTCTGTGTTGTCCATCTTCTTGGCATATAGGTTCTGGAAGTAGGTATTGATGATCCTCTGGATTTCTGCTGGGTCTGTTGAAATTTCACCCTTTTCATTCCAAATTGCATGGATTTGGGCCTTTTCTTTCCTTTCCTTTCCTTTTTTTTTTTTTTTTTTTTTGGTACTGGGGATCGAACTTGGGACTTTGTCCTTGCAAGGTAGGCTCCAAAACCACTGAGCTAAATCCCCAGCCCTCTTTCCTTTTTCTAATAATGTTGGCTAAGGGTTTGTCAATTTTGTTGATTCTTTCGAAGAACCAACTCTTGGCTTCATTGATTTTTTGTATCACTCTCTTAGTCTCCATTGCATTGATTTCTCCTCTGATCTTTATAATTTCCTCCCTTGTATGAGCTCTGGAGTTGTCCTGCTCTTCTTTTTCTGGAAGCTTGAGGTTCAGCATCAGGTTGTTTAATTGGGCTCGTTCTGTTTTCCTAATATGTGTATTCCTTGCTATGAATTTCCCTCGTAAGACTGCTTTCATTGTGTCCCACAGATTCTGATATGTTGTATTGTCATTGTCATTTAATTGAAGGAACTGTCTGATTTCTTCTTTAATTTTCTCTGTGACCCATTGGTTTTTTAGAAGTGTGTTCAATTTCCACATGTTTATGAAATTTTTTGAGTTTCTTTTGCTATGGAGCTCCAATTTCATTGCACTATGGTCTGATAATATAAAAGGGACAACTTCAATTCCTTTGCACTTACTTAAACATGTTCTATGTGTGAGTATGTGGTGTATTTTGGAGAATGACCCATGTGCAGCTGAGAAGAATGTATATTCTGATTTTGTGGGGTGGAACACTCTGTAAACATGTTATGTTCATTTGTTCAAGAGTTCAATTGAGTTCTAGTATTTCATTACTTATTTTTAGTCTAGTTGATCTATTTGTGACAGTGGGGTGTTGAGGTCCCCCACTACAGTTGTATTAGTGCATATATGACTTTTCATGTCCATTAGTATTTGTTTTATATAGTTGGGCACACTAGTGTTTGGTGCATAGATATTTATGATTGTCATCTCTTCCTCTTGGATTGTTCCCTTTATAAGGATGCAGTGTCCTTCTTCATCTCTCTTAATCAGTGTTGGTTTGAAATCTACTTGATCTGCAGAGAGGATAGCTACTCCTGCTTTTTTTCAGGTTCCCCTCGCATGGAGTATTGTTTTCCACCCTTTAACGTTCAGTCTATGAGTTTCCTTTTGAATTAAGTGTGTTTCTTGTATGCAGCATATTGTTGGATTTTGCTTCTTGACCCATTCTGCCAGTCTATTTCTTTTGATTGGTGAATTGAGACCATTAACGTTGATGGTTATAACTGAAACGTATTGACTTGTCATTGCCATGACTTTTTCTTTTTATTGAGTTCTCCTCCTTTACATTTAATTTCTTGTCATGCCAGATGGGTTCATTCTGCTTTGCTTCCTGGGGTTGTGATCCTCAATGTCTGTTCCTAGGATATTGTGTAAAATTCTTTGGAGTGCTGGTTTGGTAATCACGAAGTTCCTAAGGTGCTCTTTGTCATGAAAGTATCTTATTTCTCCATCAATTGTGAAAGATAGTTTTGCAGGGTACATCAATCTGGGTTGGAGGCTGTTTGCTTTTAGGGCTTGGAATATGTCACTCGAAGCTCTTCTTGCCTTGATGGCTTGTGTTGAGAAGTCTGCTGTGATTCTGATGGGCTTTCCTTTGTATGTGATTTGTTTCTTTTCTCTAACTGTTTGTAGAACTTTGTTCTTCTGTTGAGTTTCTGGAATCTTAACAATTATATGCCTATGTGTAGATTTTTTTTGATCAAGGCTATTTGGAGTCCTATATGCCTCACTTATCTGTATGTCAAGCTCTTTTCCCCTGCTTGGGAAGTTTCCTGCCATTATTTCTGTGAAGAGTTTTTTTTTTTTATGTCATCTGCACTCTCTCCTGTTTCTTCATTGAGCCCAATCAGTCTTATGTTATTCTTTTTTGCATCATCTAGCAGCTGCTGGGTTGATTTCTCATGTTCCCTTTTAATTTTGAAGCAATTTTTCTTTTCCTGGTCACTAATTGCAATCTTATCTTCTATATCTGAAATTCTGTCCTCACTTTGGCTCATTCTGCTGTGTCGACTTTCAGTGGAGTTTTTCATGTCCTGGAAATCTATTTGCATCTGTTTTATGGATTCCATTTGTTTCCTATGTTGGGATCCATCATGTTCCTCAGCTCCTCTCTAGATTTATTAATCATGTCTTGCACTAGGAGTACAATTTCTCCTGTTATCTGAGAAATTATTTCTGATTTCCTTTTTTCCAGATCCCCTTTTGTTGCCAGTTCAGTGGGTCCGTGTGGTTGAATATCAGAGTGTTCTATCTCATTTCCCTTTGGGGTTGCTGTAGGTGATCTGGAAGTCTGGTTTTGAGACTTATTTACATGTTTTCTCATTTTCACTGTGGGGGGGCTATTGGTGCTTGCAGGGATTACCTCCTCTGAGCTGGGAGTGGTGGGACAGGGGCCGGGAGCAGCGGGAGAGATGGTGGCCAGGAAGCCCCTTTCTCTGGACCAGGAGCGGTGTGACAGATGGTGGCCCAACAGACCTTTCCTTTGGGCTGGTAGCAGTCAGAGGTATGGTGGCTGGGAAGCCCCTTCCTTTGGACCAGGAGCAGTGGGGCGGCGGCTCAGAAGCCCCTACTTCTGGGCCGGGAGCAGCGGGACTCAGTACCGTGGTCTGGTGGTCTGGTGTCCTTTGGGTCTTTGTAGTGTGAAACCAGGTGGCTGTACAGAGGAGCCGGGGCGGGGAGGGTGCAGTGGATTGTTGCTGGGGTGCGGGCTGATTCGGCGTGTTCCACGTGACTCGCCTCTAGCTTTATTTTTTAAATAAACAGCTTCCACCTAAAACTTTTAGAAGGTAGAGCCAGTAATGCATGCGTAGCTGATTTCCTTTTCCTCATCCTCATCCCCACCCCAGAGAAAGGAACAAAGCGTAAAAAACATAGACTTTGCCTTGGAGTGTCCTGAGCTCACCACCATTGCTTTTTTATTTCCTTTTCTTGAAAAATAAAAAAAAAATTAATGGAAGAGTTGCCCCTTCCCATGTCTACCTGAACCAGTGGCGTGAACTGGCATTTACAATGATGTGCTGCTGGCAACAGTGTGACAATCAGTATTTCCCACTGTTCCCTGCAAAACAAATGCAAGAAAGACCTTCCCATGTCTTTCTCCATCAAGAATACAGGGCACAGGGCCGGGGATTTAGCTCAGTGTTTTTGCTGCCTGCTGCACAAGCGCAAGGACCTAAATTCGATCCCCATTACCAAAAAAAAGAGAAAAGAATACAGGGCACAGAGAGAGGGGCTCATTCATTCCAGCCTGCCCTCACTGAATCGCCTGTGCTGAGCTATCCAAGGCCCCAGACAGCAGCACCCCCTGGAAGACACTGGGAGAGGAAATGGGTTACATTGTTATGGATAGCTCAGCTCAATCTTTCCCAGGGGAACAGCCTTGCCCTTGAATGTATCTCCTCAGACATGAGTCAGAGTATGGGTGTTTCTTGTTTTTTGCTCATTTTAAAGACCAGAGGAATCAAAAGATGTATTGCTATCTAGAATTCATAATCTTCTCCCCAGGTTTGCTGAGCAACTTGCCTATGTGGTTAAGTGAGTGTCCTCAAGGATGTGTGTGCAAGGCTGGGAACATGGATGCCTATGAGTCTGGCAGATTTGAATGTGGTTCTCAAGTGTGTGTGAGTGTGACGTGGGCCTGGCAGGTGGCCTGTATGAGTGATGCCATGGTGGGGATGGAGGAGGCCACTGTGGGCGCCAGGTGTGAGACTGCCATGGGAAGTGGTCAGGGACCAGTAACCTGATCAAGGGAGGACTGTGGAGAAGAAAGTGAAAGATAACCTGTTTTGAATCCCATTTTTGATCTGTTGTGTCTTTTAAGGTTTTTATTCATTCATGGTTCTTTTCGACATTTTTGTTATACCCTGTCCTTATGAAGTGATGAACTCTTCTGCTGCAGAAACCTTATCGTCTGTCTATATTCCCTGGTGATAGGACCAGCAGGGATCCTGTGGGCCTTTAAGCATCATCTGGGAATTGAATTGATTGAGGCATTTAAGATTGAAGAAAGGTCTCCTATACCTGCCAGATTGTGTTAATTTATATATACATGTTTCAAAATTTGATAATGGTGAGAAGGAGCATGCCAATATGATTTCTATAGCTAATGCATAATATTTTAATATATAACAATTTATAGTAAAAATGGAAATGATTTTATACTCCTCTGACTTCTCCTCTGCTCTCCTCCTTTCTTTACCTGATAAATTTTCTCTGTGTTTTCTCCCTACCCTGCGCTTGCCCAGCCTTGCCATAGCCAGCCATGAGCTCTAGCGTCCCCTCTGTGAATGTGATTCTGGCCTCCTAGCCTCCCACTCTCCAGCACTGGGTCTTAGCTTTGCCAGCAGAGCCTTCTTGGTCCAGCAACTGTCCCTGTGTAGAGAACTATGACCTCTTCTTTCTGTGCTCAGCCTTACTGTGTCTCTGGGGCTTGAACCTTTTTCCACAGAGTTCCTGACCAACTCTTGCCTCTCCTCCATGCAGCTTGTCACCCCCCCCCCCGCCGCCCCCAGACAGTCTCTCCAAGTGCAGGCTGCTGCACTGTCCTCAGCAGTGGACAGATACTGTCTTGCTGCTCCATCCTGAGACCCACATGAAGCCTGGGTTATCATCTCTCTGCCCCTGCCCAGGCACATAAGCCCTCAGTGGCTGGTGTAGAAACCCCTCAGATAGTAGGGCACTGTTTTCATCTTTTGACTTTGTTTCTCTGATAGGACCCAGCACTTGGGGGCTGGTGCTTGGGCTCTGTTTACTGAAAACATCAGTCATTTCTTTCAGCTAAGGGAATGCCCCTAGTGTCATACTGTGAGCTTCTCCTTGCTCCAAGATGCCTCCTTATGGTACTTGATTTCTGCTCATGATGGGTACATAGAAGGACAGCTTGGGTCCTGAGCAGATATGACAGTGCCTCCCCCAGCCCTGATGCAAGCAAAGAGCATCAGTCTGGAGCACTGTATGCTGAGAAGAAGTGGACCAATAATGACCAGAGCCAACCACCTGCCCTTCTACTTCATTGGAACCAGACTTCTTGTGGGACCCAATCCTATCTTTCTACACAGCAGGGCTAGCCATACCTGCCAGATAACCTGTCCAGATCAAAACAGCTCCACACATTTTCCACATTCAGGCAACAGCCCCACATCCCTGCTGCCAGCTCAGAACTTGCATGCCTTTATTTGGACTATTTAATCCTTAACTGGAATTCATCAGACATGGGGCCCTAGAAGGCCCTGCCTTGGTCTGCATCACTGGGTCTGGAGATTGCTGGTGAAGCATAGTTGTCTGGGAGGGATGTTCTTTGACTCTCCGTGCTGGGAGCACTGCTGTGGATGGGTGAGATGTGCACCAGAAGTAGGGCTTCATGGAAGGAGCTGACACACTTTCAAGTGAAATGACTGAGGGTGCTTAGCAAATTAAAGTCAACTTCTAACTCTCGGGGTTTTAAAAACTTTATTATTTAAAGCCTATTAACATGCTATAATGTTGGCTGTTATTCCCCAAAATAATTAATCATAGACAAACTCAAAGTATTCCAAAGAGGTTAAGCTAGGCAAGTCTACCTAATAGATGAAATGCTATAATTAATATTGCTCCAAAAGCTTCCACTCATTTGACTCTTAATTACATTTTGCCAACTCTTTCAAGCCCATGGTGGAGTCACGGTTCCCGCTCTGCACACCGGTGGCAGTAATACCAATGAGACCTCTTGGGGAGCTCACAGCCATGGCAGACTTTCATCATACAGATCTGTCTCCAAGAAATTCCCGATTACTCAGACAGGAGCATGTAACTCAAGCCAGGCTCATTTTCAGAGGAATAGCTTGATAGATAGTGACAGCCCCACAGCGTGGCCCTATCTCTAGGTTGGAGCTTGGCCTTGTCTAAGAGCCCCCACCTTGTTCCCACTGTGCACCTGCCTCTTTGTGTCATTGCCGGACTCCTCCTGCTCCCCAGAGTGTGTGTGGAAAGATGACACTGGGCCCTATGCCGTGAGGTATGCTCAGTCTCTCCGAGGGGAGTGGCACCCAGGCTCTAGGCAATAGCCGTGCACCTGTCTAGACTGGAACACCTGGGCCAGATGATTTCATCCAGAAGGAAATCACTCTTTGGCTTTGCTGTGACCTCAGTGGCCATGAGCTGTTGGAATCCTCTTGGGCCAGCATTGTAACCTGACTAGAAGGGGGGCATCCACTGCACCATGACACTCTGGACACTAAAGTCAGCCTGTGGCCAGTGGGATCCACAAGCTGTAGTGTGCTCCCAGCGTTACTTGTAGCTGCTCCACCCAGAACACCTGGACTCACTGTTGCAGACTGCTGAGAGAGTTCACTCTTACCACCCCTCATGCCTCCCACCTCTGGCAGCCTGTACCTGGGAGGCCTATCCTGCACTGAAGCCTTTCTTTCTCAGGGGCAGACTCCCTCAGCCCCAGATAAGGTCTGTAGCTGTGACCTATGATGTGGGGTGCATCTGATACCTCTGCTCCTTGGCATTTTTCCTCAGTCTAATTTCACACCTCTTCTCATTTATTTTTATTCACCTACACATGGAAGTAGATGTCTGATGATGAAGAATGAGAGCCTTCTGTCTGGAGAAACGACTCCATAGACACACAGAGGCATCTTCTTTTAGTAGAAGCTACTTTTATTTTATGTTATATAGTTTTGTGAGTTAACTTTTTCATCCTAACTTGATATATATATATATATTTTTTTTTTCTTGACTTGTCAGCCTTCAACACTAGCTATTGGAATTTTGTGAAAACTGAAGATTGTGCTAATGATCTATTGCTGCATAATGGGAAAGTTAGCTCCTGCTGGATGCCAAGTCATTTCACGCAGAGTCGCTTAAAATAATGGCCATTTGTGTAACATATGCTTCTATGGAACACAGTCTGGGCTGGGCTCAGGTGGGCAGTCCTGCTGCTGCTTCAGGTTGCATACACTTTGTGAGTTTTGTACATATTAGATTCCACAAAAACCCATATGCTTTTTTTCATTAAGTTTATTGATACACTTTAGGCATAAATATGATGACATTCATCATTGGGGATTTGTACCTTTACATCATATATCTTGGTTATTATTTTTTTCTCCATTCTCCTGCCCTCCCTTCAACCCCTCTACCCCTCCCTATTAACAAATATTTTGTTTCTGTTTTTTCCTTTTCTCTTATTTATTCCTTTCCCTTCTTTCCTTTCCCCTAGGCCTCCCACTTCTTCTTCCCCATTTGGACCTGGAAATAAGTATGGAGATACCTCAAAAAACTAGGATTAGAGGTCCCACTTACCCCAGGTATTCCCCTGCTGGGTATCTTCCCAAAATAATTAAAAGAATCATACCACAGTGATATGTGCACCCATGTTCATAGCAACACAGTTTGTAATAGCTAAAACTTGGAAACAGCCTGATTGCCTATCAACTGGAGACTGGATAAAGAAAATGTGGTGTTTTTTTTTTTGTTTTTTTATAAAACGAAGTACTACCCAGCCATAAAGAAAGAGAAACTAGAGACATTGATAGCTAAATGGATGTACATTGAGGCAATACTCTTAAATGAAATAAATAGGACACACGTGTAAATACCAAATAGTTTCTCTGGTGTGAGAAACTGAAGTGTAAATAAGAATCAAAATGTATAATAGATAATGTGAAATAGGAAGAAAAGGCCCATAGACTTTTTTTTTGTACTGGGGATTGAACTCGGGTCCGTGCGCTTGCACAGGAGGCGGTGAAACTACTGAGCTGAATCCCTGGCCCAGGCCCATATGCTTTTAAGAAATAACTCTCCTTTAGATTGACAGTGAGTGTAGGATTAGACTTCTGTAGGATTACACGTGAAAGATTTCCTAGAAGCTGGTAAATCACCCATCCAAGATCAGTCATCCACCAGGCAAAACGGCAGCTGACAGCAAGGTATAAAGAAACACAGCTGGGGCCAGGGATTTAGCTCAGGGGTACTGCTGCCTTTCTCAAAAGTGCAAGGTCCCGAGTTTGATCTCTGGTACCAAAAAACAGCAACAAAAAAAACAAACAAACAAAAAATATGTTTTGGAACAAAGCCACGTGAATCTGCATGGAATTGATGACATGGGGGCTGACCGGCTGCTGCTGGGGTCCCGTGGACAGGTGCCCATGGACTGGGGCCATGTTCTATCATAGGGACCAGTGTAGCCAGATTGCTCTGCACAGGGGAAGGAAAGGACTCTTTCCTCAGTTTCAGATATCCTTTCTCCTGAAACTGCTTGGTGTGTGCCTGTCTGTTGGGGTGGCTCTTCTATGTGCCACGAGAGGCCTTGAGAACACACCCCAACCCATTTGCGAGCCAGGAGAGGCCTGGGAAGACTTTGGCTCTGACAAGAGCCTGGAGTTTCTGAACCTTGAGGAAAGGGCATGATCCTGTGTATGCAGGGGCAAGACATTTCTGTCTATGTATTCAGACAGAAAGGCAAGATTTCTATATATATCTTGGCAAGATTTCTATATGCCAGAGAGCAGTGCCTGCCCAGCTATGCAGTGTCTGAGGCACTCAAGGTCAATCCTATAAAAACTCCTCTTCTGTGCTGCTCTGCTGACCCCTTCTTACCTTTTATCTCCAGCATGTCAAGTTCTAAGCTGCTGACAGCCCCTCTGAATACAAACATGGAGCCCTGAGTGTGGTGTTTGTGAAAGACATCTGATTATTACCAAATTTGTTTCCATTATTTGACCACTTGTCAAAAATCTGCAAAAAGCTTTCTTTAGAGGTAATAAATAAATAAACAGATAACAAGCAAGCATATTCCTTTTTTGACATGCCTTTATTTTTAGGAGATAAGATACCTGTTGACATTTCATCCTCATTTTTATTCTGAGCATTGCTATAAATGTTGTCAGCAGGCTTTTTTCTATCTGCATATCTTTGGTTCCCATATCAGCAAACAATTTATGGATTATTGTTTATTTATTTTTTAAATATCTGACAGAGACTGCATCCAAGTGGGGGCATGGAATTACATTTCCAAAAGTAATTGCAAAATTCCTTATTCCTGGGAGGGAAGGAAATGCTCTGTGCCAGGCTCAACTCTGAGCTCCTCATACCCCAGCTCCCAGGTGTCAGCAGCACCCCAGGACTGTCCTTTGGGCAGGGCAGTTTGCTGCTTCACAGCAGAGGAAAAGCATGCCATGTCCTCGGGGCTATGGGTTGTGTGTTCTTAGGCAGAAAGCCAAAAGAGATGCAGGTCTGTCTACTCGGTGAGCAGGGATATCAGTATGAGGCCAGGCTTTGCCAAGGATACCCTAGTGACAAGAATGACAGATCTCACTGTTCTCAGCATGCTGTTTCCCACACTGCCAAAGGTGAGAAGTCTCCACACATTGTGGTAATAAGTCAGAGCCGGGGCCTGGCTTGCAGGATGTGGAAGAGTGCTGATCAATGTAGGCACAGCTGTGAGGGCCCACTTCTAGCACGTGGCCATCAGCACTTTTAAGGTGATATTTGTCATGGTTACAAACAGCAGAGGGCTTTTCTACTTCACAGGGTCACAGAGTTGAGCAAATGCAGAGAGAAAGAACGTGAAGAACTCCCAACAGGCATTCTTGGAGCATCCAGAAAGCCTCTGCTCACTCAGACTTTCTGCATTGCTTCATTGTGGTCATGTGTGAATAAAGTTTCTGCCTGCTCATTGGCCCCCCTCGCTGCTGCCTTCACATGTCCTGTGTGTGAACTTCCACGCATCTGGCTTGTGGGTGGACTTGAGCAGTGTGGAGGAGGCCTCTGCCCTGAACACTGCACTCCCTCCATCGGACAGTCCTTGTTTTGGGGGAAACTTCATCTCTTCTGCAGAAATGTCTCCAAATATGTATGTAGGGAAAACACAGTAATTATTTGTGCTCTGGTATGGATTACTTACAGATGTCATACATACAGAAACTGGATGGTGAGGAGGTGCTAACTCCTGGGCTCCTGGCCCGGCAGAACCAGGTGGAGGGCAAGGCTGCCTGGGTAAGGGCAGAGGGGAAGCGGTTAGGAAGTTAGGAGCCATGCATACCCTGATGTCACTAATGGTTGGTTGATTTTTCCCAAAACAAAACATTTTGATGAAAATAAGGCAATGTATTCTACCATGCATGGGTTAGGAATTCTCTCAAGTAGGGTGTCAGTGATGAGTGAGTTTCACAAACTCCAGCTCCAACATCAATAGAATATCTGAGCAAGGAGCTCATAGATAGTGAGAACCCAACTTAACACTCAGGAAATGTGATGATGCTGGATTACTGTGTCTCCCATAGCATCTGGTGTCACTGGGTTGCAGGTCCCTTGTGCCTGCAGGGGATCTTTAGAAGAGAAGGAGTTTGACTGGTTTAGCTGAGTAATTGACATTTTGCACCCAGGTGACCCCTGTCTGCTACTCTAGCAAAGACAGGCTTTTAGGGAAGGCTTTCAAAGTCCCTGAAAAGATGGCTGGCTACACAGCATCCTAACAGTTAGGAATCCCATCTTGGCTTGCTTTTCTCCTTTTTAATTCTTTACTGTCTCAGAGTAAATCTACAAAGTTGTCCTAACCCAGCTGCATTTGCTGCAAGGCTGTGAAGAGTTTCTGGGTAAGAAGAATTGCTGCCTTCCAAGCACCTCATATCTTTGCAGACTCTCCCCTCTCAGCTCTTGGGCTCAGTCAAGCAGCATTTTCAACCCCTTGTTTACTCCACAAGGATTTACTGCTCCTTTGACTTGTGGCAGATACAGGGGGTGTAGAAGTCAGCAGCACCTGCTTCCTGGCTGTGCTGAGCCCAGGATGTGCCAATTCTTATGAGCACCACCTTGGGGACCTCCTTCTGCCCAAATAAGCCTGCTTCAGGTACTCCTGAGGCTTGAACCTCTTTTTTTGGGGCACATTAACACCCTTATCAGGTACTTTATAAAATGATAAAATTTTATGTGAATCCCTGCATTACCTACCTGCAATTTTACTTAATCAGGTATAATGAAACAATTATTAAACTAGTCAATGCAGTAATTTATCTTCATTTGTTCATTCATTCATTTCGGTTAATATTTATCAAGCTAAGCGTGAGGTACTGTTTTTGGTACTTGTAAACCCAGGATAAACAAAATAAAAATCCCTTTCCTTTCAGGGCTGTGCCTCAGTAGAAGCCCACGTAAATGCAAGATGTGGTGCATGGGTGATTTGCATGGAGGGTTAGGAAGTGACAAGTGACATTCTGGAAAATGGGCCCCACTGATGACAAGATGAAGCTCAGGGGTCCATGGGGCTGTGCCGACAGGGGGTTGAGGTAAGGACACTGAGATGATGACTTTTTGTGCACAGCCAAAATATTTCTCTGTGTGGTGCTCAGAGAAAGAGCATTCAAACAGAGGGAATGATAACAAAGGGGCCTCTGTCAGGAGTGAGTGTGGTGTGTTTGCAGCCCAGGGGGAGAGTACAGAGGAAAGTAGAAGAGGTAGGATTAGGAGGCAGTGGGGGCTTGGCTATGGAGGGCTTTACACAACTGTACTTTACTCCAAGTAAAATGGGACCACTGCAGGGTTCAGAGCAGAGAAGCCCATGAATATCCTATGGCTTCCAAGAATAGACCATCGGGGGCAAAGAATGAAGTGAAATGTTAATAGGATGAAATGTGTAAGAACAATGGTTTCTTGACTCCTGCAAACCAAATGGATTAGGTGAACCTTTTATTTGTATGAGCCCATAAGGACAAGTGTATACATTCTCACTTATCTGCCTTAATACTTGTATTCCAGGATAAACTCCTGGCTGATTCTCATTATAGACACAATTACCTCCATTCAACATCCCCCATTCGTGGATAGTCAACAGCTGTGTTCCAATATGGGGAGAGAACTGATGAAAAGATGAGAAGCTCTTCTACTCAGCAGGGATAGCTGTAATTGAAGAAATCTCATTTTAAACCATAAACAAGCTAAATAGGAGGGATATGCTGCAGGGTGCTGTGGTAGGGGGATATGGAATTTCACCTTCAAGGACACTTCTGTAAGTGGTGATAGCCAGGTGGCCCTGAAATTCTGACATATCCAAATCATGTGGCCTCCTTGTCTTTTAAGGCTAATTTCTATGGCTCACGAGCAAATGGCTATTTTATTCAAATTGTTTTAAAATTACAAAAATAATTAATTTGTCAAGAATTATTGAATGGCTTTCACGGTTGAATTTATTAAATCATAGATCATAGATTGAGGCATATATGGTCCTTATCTGCAGAGGCATTAAGGACCAGTATTCTGTGCAAGCATAACAAAGCAGAAGAGCTAAAGGTTTGCATCTAAGCAAGATATCTAGCATCTTGGCAGATAGGAGTGCAAAGGTCATCTTGACATTTGGAGTTTCAATTGAAAATTTTATGTGATACCCATTCAAGTGAACTTTATAACAATGGAGTGTCTTTTATTTCTCATACTAAAGGGCACTGTTTGCACTGAAATTGTATTTTATTTATTGCATAATTTTCTAATGATATAAACATATTTTACAGAGATATATATATTTTAAAGTAACAAGTGAATACATTAGAATTAAAAGCAGGAGTAGCCAGAGCCAGACATGCAAGTTTGTCACCCACCCACCCCCATCTCTACCAGCCATCAGTCAGACCTTGTTCTATGCCACAGATACCTGTAGTTCTCTTCAGCTAATTTATTTGCCTGAACAGGGTCATATTATAAATTGTGATATTTGAAACTTAGCTGTTCTGGGAATATTTCCCATATCAATACATAGAAGTCTACTTCATTTTATTTAAGTGCACCAGAATATTCCAAATATTTGAATTGCCCTAATTTACTAAGTTATTTGCCTATCACTACTTTTTTTAGTTTATCACTACAGATGGTGCATACACATCTCTGTGCTTATGTGTGCATAGGGAGTTTCATGGATGATGACTTTCGGGTTTTAATTGATTATTACTATTTTTCTTGGTACCAGGGATCAAACTCAGGACCTTGCGCTTTCGAGGCAAGTGGTAGAACCACTGAGTTAAATCCTCAGACCCTTTAGGTTTTTAATTGACTTTGGGCACTGCCTGTGTGACTCTCCCACGTCCTGCAGCTTGAGCCCTCCTCCTAGGAGAAGCTCACCACCACAAAGGCAGCCTGCCCTCTAACTAGTAGAAATGCCCACAGTTCAGGGAGCCAATAGAGATTCTCAATGATTTCCCCCAAGGTGCTGGATCAGAAGAGCATGAGTGGACTCTGCCCCATGAGATGAGCTGGGGCAGATTTGAAGTTGGCTTTCTTGACCCTTTTGAGTCATCTCCCCGTCAAGCCAGGAACTGCACACTTTCTCAAAATCTTCCCAAGCAAGGCTTTAATGATATTTCTTCATCGTATTTCCTTCCTTCCTTCCATCCCACATGGTGGCCTTGTGCTGAAGAGCTGTGACAACAATCTGACAGATTCTGTTGAGAGCAGAAAGAAATCCCTTTCAAAGGATTTTAGGGGTTTGTGTCACTAGCCTTACTCATGTTCCTATCTTCTGAGCAGTGGTTTTCCTTAGGGGAAATAAATCTTGGGATATAGGACCTCTTCCCAAGGCAGAGCTATTTGTGGTAGTAGAAGTACAGCAATCTATGTCTATGGCCATAGTGTGTGTAAGATATTTTTTTGTCACTATCCCATGCAGTTTTCTAAATAGCTATTTGCAAAGGCCACAGTAACCTAAAGTGCTGTTTATACAGTGAGTTTTCCAGAGGCAGACCTTGGAGATAGTGGGGACGTTCCAGGAAACAGTCTCCTGCTGCCTGCCCTAGTTTCCCTGTGAGCTGGAGGGAGACAGACACTGGTGAGGTGATGTAGGGATGAGGGATTTCTGTATCGTTTTCTCAGGTTTTGGTGACAAGCTCCCAATTCCACCCACCCCTTCAGGTATGGAGTCCAAAGCTTCACTTTGCACAATTTTTTGTACACTTCAATTTTGAAGAGAAAGAACAAAACCTATTTTAAAACTCTTCAGGACTCATCAACTTCTGTTGCTCATATTTTGTGAACAGAAATTGGGTGTGGACCAAAGCACTTGCCATCAATACAGTTTTAACACCGAGTGGTGGATGCTGATGCTGATCAGAATTGTGCCCCTGATGCCTGACCTCTTCTTCTGTTGGTGGCACATAACAAACATCACAGTCTCCATGACAGCTGGCAACAACATCTGGCTTGTGCATCCCGGGTCAGCTGGGCAGCTGCCCATCTTGGCTGGGCTTCCCCACATGGAGGGGTTTTCATAAGCTGCTGTGGTCACAAGATTATTGATGCTCATTTTCCATGGCATAGTTCTGCTCTCATGGGTTAGCAGCATCCTGAGAAGCAGCTGACCCTGCTAGCTTATCACTGTCAGAAATCCTCAGCATTGGCTGTGCCATAATCAAAGTGACATTCTGTGGGTGAACCCTTTGTAGGGTACTCACCATGCCTTTGGGGGTGAACTTGGCTTCTCCTTCTAATGAGCGGCCCATCGGGACCATCAGTGTGAACATCACATCCCTCACCTTTGCACCCTAGTTATTTTACTCAGCATCCCTCAGTCCCTTAGGACTTTTACAAAGGATTCCTAGCCTGACCTGTTGGGGTCTGTCAGCTGTAGGCCAGTCCTATCAAAGGTGGGAAAGGGACTGGGGAAAGCCAGGGCACAGGCACATAGTGGACACAGGATTGATTACAAATTACAGAAGGAGCATATGTTTTTTGAAGTAGTGCACAGAGCAGAGAAGTGTTCATGGTAAACACACAAAAAATAAGTAACAATCTTGACCCTGGTCTCGATCTAGGCTGAGGCCACAGCCTTGAAGATGTCATTCATAAGGTTGGATTTGTCACCTTCGGAGCACACTCACACACAGAACCCTCCTTTCACAAAAGTGAGAGCATTGTCTTAGTATGTCTGGTGTTGAGTTGTACCTGGATGCTGTAACTGGATACTGTGTGTTTCAGTTCTACCACCATTACCTTGGTATCATAATGAGAAAAACTGCATGCATGCCTGGACTAGTAGTCTCAAGAATGGTCAAGACCAGGATTTGAACGTAGCTTTGTTAGTAAGTTTCTCTATGGCATCTGGGAGAAAAGACCCCATCCAGGACATGTTGCTCCATGTGAAATAAATGTAAGATGTACATAATTAAAACTGCTTTATAATGCCTGGTCCTGTAACTGAGTCAGTGCTTAATCATTGATGCTTTGTGAAATTATCGAATTATTATTACTAAAGTTAAAGTTGGTTGTATTTTTTTTTTGTACCGGGGATTGAACTCGGGTCCTTGCACCTGCGCAGCAGGCAGTGAAATCACTGAGCTAAATCCCCAGCCCCTAAAGTTGGTTGTATTTGATGGTTTCAAGGCATCAAGCATGAGCAGAAAGCCATCCAGAGGTCTGTGCTTAAGAGGCAAGAAAGGTGTAGGCAACTTCAAGAAGTAATCCTCAGAAAAGGTGGGAGGAAACATTGGGAACTGGATGGTAAATGAGTTGCTGGGGAATTGCATTCAGCTGATGCTCACGGGCAGGTGAGCTGTGACATCAAGTGAAGAACTGGAGGCAGGCCTGGAGGCAGGGTAGGGAAGCCCTCGTCTCTGAGGCGCATGCCTCATGGCCTGCGCACTGGGATAGAAATCCCTCTGGTCAAATCAAATGCCCGGGCTCAGGCTGCCTTGCACTTTTATGCTCAAGAACCACTTGAGGATGTCGTTAAATGTGGAATTTGACTCAGCAGGTGCAGGTGGAGTCTAGAGCCTGTATTCCCAGCCTGCTCTCAGAGCTGTGTATGATGCTGGGCTCTGGCCATACTGGAGTTGTGTCCGGTTTAATGTGGCTAAAACCATAAATGAGTGTCAGTTAAGTGCCTCAAAATGAAGAGTGAGGTTTTCCACCAACATGTATTTAAATATTAATCAGAGTTTCTGAATTGTACATACAAGTGAAGGGCAAGCTTTAAAAGTATGCATATATGTTATTTACATATATGCAGGTCTATGTACACACACACACACACATATATATATGTGAACATATACACATAGACATACACAGATACAAAATTGCCCAACAGGCCCTGTATGCTTATGAAAGGAAAATTCCATTCTGTTTATGAATGGTTTACGAAAATGTCTTTAAGTAGCAAAGCTCTCAGACGTGTTGAATGCTGTCACCAGCACAGTTCCTGCACTTGAGCTTTGAAATCAAAATAGTCCCTTTCCTAGTCCCTCGTCATCCCCAGAAGTTGGCTTTAGTATACAATGTACCAAAAGACCTGCAACCACTAAACACCATGCCTTGCAAACAACCTGCAGTTTTTCAGGGCAATGGCTGGGCTGGTGGCAGTCAGCAAAGGACATGCATTCGCCCAGGACACCAGGGACAGTCTCTTGGTCCAAGGAGGATGCTGGCTGTGTTGGTGGGTGTGTCTCCATTTGCTGTGCTTTCTGGCTATTTGGCAGTTGGCTGTAGTTAAGTGAGGCACTCTGGGATACTGAGGTAGAATACACATTACTGCTAAAACTCCACACAGAACGGGATATGTTGACAGTCAGTACCCTGTCCTGAGGATTTTGCCTATATATTTGACATGACTGCTGCTACCCTCTCTGATTCAGAGAAACCTCGGGGCTCAAACTGGTTTTGCGGAAGGCAAGCAGTTGAATGCTGTCCTGTCTTTGTAAAGTGCAGTGCAAAGAGGGAAAACCAAAATGAAACAAAGTCACTTTCTCCTGAAAGACTTGTGCTGCATGAAGATTTCATTTATCTTCTGCCATCAGAAGTTGACATTGTACTAACTGATAGTTGCCCATTCTAGTTGGCATTCTGAGTCCATACTGTTATTTCACCCTCACTGTGAGGACTGGTGTGGGGCAGCTGTTGCCAGGGCTGGTATACTGTTGCCTAGGCATTGAAGAACTGGTGGAAACAGAAAACTAACTGGATTTCACTGAGGCCAAGACCTGTTCTTAATAATGTTGATACTGTATGCAAAGGTATTTAATGTCTTCCCTAGCCATGTATTTGGAAAAACTGAAAAATTCAAATAAATGTCTGAAGGGAGGGGGTTTGTCTTTGAGCACTGTTATGCTAAAGAAATATGACTTCTGCCATTGTCCTCCAGTAATAGTGACCCAGAGGTTGAACTAGGAGTAGACACCCCAGAGCAGATGTAGCTGCCTTCCTGACTCTGAAGCAAGTGAAAATAGGGCACACCAAAACTGTGGATGCTTCTAAGAAAAACTGGGAGAGGATGAGCTAGGAGAGGTGGTGGGCTGATACAGGAGGAGAGAACCAAAGTCAGGTGCTGAGGGGAGGATGGAGCAGAGGCAGGACCCAGGACAAGTGAGCTCGAAAGCAAGAAAGGCATCCAGTTGCTGCTTACAGATGGCAGGCAAACACTGACGCTAAAGATAACCACGCTCCAATTAAAATTTAAGCATTGAACAAAGGCCATGAGAAGGGTTTCCTTTTCCTGTTTAAGAAATGAGAAGACCAGAACATTATTCATAAATGATCAATAGTTTAAGGAATGGGACTGTGATTTTTTTTTTATAATAATCAAAATGTGGCTTGTTTGCTTATATATGCAATTCATTTATCAGGGAGACAGTCGTTTGACTGATGGAAGCACTCCAGCTCACGTAGTGGTTTGGCCAAGCTGGCAGCCATGGGATGTATGTGGAGGCAGATTCCCGAGCTCCCCCTGCTCTTCTCTTCTGAGTCTGAGGGGAAGCCGCTGAAGTCGTCCCGTCTCATGTTTGCAGTTGATATGTGGGGCTGGAGTGAGAGGAGGTGGTTGCTCTCCTACTCTGAGCCTGTCTTCAAGGAGCGCCAAGGCTGAACTGGAACTAGCCACAGACTAAGGCCACTGTGTGGAGCACACTCTGCCCGCCTCTGCCTACCTCACACCCTTCCCAGTGTCTTCAGCCTTTTTAGTCTGTTAACTTGAAGCCCAGTCTTCCAGAATGAGGACTAGGCTCATGTTTTACCCTCACATGTGGACAGTGAGCTGGGAGCTGCCTCTGGGGACAGGCACTGGGTGAGTTTAAATTGATCATTGTCATTTCCAGCTGCGGATGTAAATTTCACATTAAAGAAAGGCTCCTTGATCCTCAGGTCTGTTTCTTTGCCAGTACCATGCTGTTTTTATCACAGTAGCTTTGTAGTATAGTTTCAAGTTGGGGATTGTGATACTCCCTACCTTGTCTTTGTTGCCTAGATTTGCTTTTGACATTCTAGGTCTCTTCTGGTTCCAAATGAATTTTTGGATTGGTTTCTCTAGTTCTGTGAAATATATTGTTGGGTTTTCAGTTGAATTGCATTGAGTCTATAGAGCAGTCTTGGAATTATGGCCATTTTCACTATATTGGCTCTTCCTACCCAGGAGCAAGGGATGTCCTTCCATTTTCTGATATCCTCTTTGATCTCTTTTTTTCAGAGTGCTGAAGTTTTCAGAGTAGTGGTCTTTGATTTCCTTCATTAGACTGATTCCTAGGCATTTATTTCATTTTTTTGGATGCTATTGTGAAAGGAGTTGTTTCTCCAGTTTCTTTCTCATTGAGTCTGTTGTTTGTGTACAGGAAGGGTATTGATTTTTGTGTGTTGACCTTGTATCTAGCTACTCTACTGAATTTGGTAATTAAGCCTAGAAGACTTTTGGTGGAATTCTTGGGGTCTTCTATATAGAGTATCATGTCATCTGCAAATAATGACAATTTGACTTCTTCATTTCCTATCTTTATTCCTTTTATTTCTTTCTCTTATCTAATTGTTGTGGCTAATAGGATCAGTGGAGCAGATTAGAAGATGTAGAAACAACTCCAGACATACTCAGCTACCTCATCTTTGACAAAGGACCCAAACACCCTCACTGGAGGAAAGGTAGCCTCTTTAATAAATGGTGCTCGAATAATTGGGTTTCAACTTGGCAAAGATTAAAACTAGACCTATAACTCACCATGCACTAAACTAAAATCAAAATGGATTAAAGATCTAAATATTAAAACAGAAACACTAAACCGGCTGGAAGAGAGGTTAGGTACAACTCTTGAAGACATTGGCATAGGAAAAGATTTCATGAACAAAACCTCAGTCACACATGAAGTAGCGAATCAAAAACTGGGATCTCATCTTATTAAAAAACTTCTGCACAGCAAGAGAAACCACAAGCAGAATGAAGAGAAAACCCACAATGTGGGAAAACTTTTTACCAGCTGTTCCTCACATAAAGGTCTACTATTTAAAGTATATAAAGAACTTAAAGAAATCAGACCTCCTGAATTGAAAGACCCAATCCAAAAATGAGCATCTGAAATGAACAGACATTTCTCAGACAAAGAAGTAAAAACAGCAAATAAATATATGAAAAAAATCTTCAACATCTCTGGTCATTTGAGAGTTGCAAGTGAAAACAATGGTGAGATTCCACTTCACTGAAGAAAAAATGGCTGCTATCAAGAAATCAACCAATAATAAATGCTGGATGGGCTGTGCGGGAGAAAGGAACCCTTCTCCACTATTGGTGTGGGTGTAGACTGGTGCAACTGTTGTGGAAATCATTATGGAGATACCTCAAAAAACTAAGATTAGAGGTCCCACTTGACCCAGCTATTCCCCTGCTGTGTATCTTCCCAAAATAATTAAAAGAATCATACCACAGTGATATATGTGTACCTATTTGTAATAGCTAAATCTTGGAACACCCCAATTGCCCATCAACTGGAGACTGGATAAAGAAGATGTGTTGTTTTTTTTTAATAAAATGGAGTACTACTCAGCCATAGAATGAGAAACTAGAGACATTGATAGCTAAATGAATGTACATTGAGGCCATACTCTTAAATGAAATAAGTAGTACATACATGTGTAAATACCGAATAGAAACTGAAAGTGTAAATAAGGATCAAAAGATATAATAGATGATGTGAAATAGGAAAAAAAGCTCCAAAGGGGAAGGGGGAACTTAGAGGGGTAGGGGAAAGGAAAGAAGGGAAAGCAATAAATATGAGAAAAGGAAAAATCAGAAACAAAGTCTTTGTATATAGGGAGGGGTGGAAGGGGCAAAGGGAGGGCAGGGGAATGGAAAAAATAAGAACCAAGATATATCATGTAAAGGTTCAAATTCCCAGTGATGAATGTCATCATATTGTATGCCTAAAATGTACCAATAAACTTGATGAATTAAAATAGGCTCCTTCCTGCAGTCGGTGACCACGCTCCATGGAAAGCTCTAGAGGAAAGTCTCTGGATAGGGTTTTGTTCTCTCTTGGGACCCTCAAGGGAGAGGAGCAGGCCAAAATTCAGCCTTGCTGCTTTGAGGAGGCCGAAGGCAGGAACAGACATGGGAGTCCAGGTAAGCACCCGAGGAGGGGAAGGGGCATTCTCCTGCCTGCAGCCCACCTGGCCCCGGATAACAGGCCCCCCGCCTCTGGGAGCTGATAGAAACACCAGCAGGGGTAAGAGCATCCATGTCTGCTTTTTTCAACTGTTATATTTTTATTTTGAAGCAGGACACTTCCATTTCCTCGAAGTTTTACACAAACATGAAAATACAGCACTGTATGTATCCATCTGCCTAAGGCGAGAGCAAGTCTTTTTGTTCAAAAATGAACCTAGTTTTTGTTGCCTGGGCTTTTAAACTTCTAAACTATAATTATTTTTGATTACATGTATTTGCTATGTGGCTAATTTACCTTGAATGCCTTGAAATTGAATTTGTGAGATGTATTTTTCTCTCTTTCACACCAGCTGTTCCATTGATTATTTCTACTTCCTCTAGTTGTCTGTTTAATAAGACCACGCTTCAGTTCTGTGCACAGCAGAAAGCCCGCTTCTGAATGCTGATTTTCATGATGATAGTCCTAATTTTTACACTTTTGAAAAAAACTGCAAAACCCAATAGTTTTTTGGATTCTCCATGATTCTGGAAGATGGTCATCTGTTTCTAAGATGGAGAAGGGTTCTGCTGAGCAAAGAGTTATTGGTAAAGCTAATGTGCTAGTCACTTTCTTCATTGAGACACAATACACAACATCTGCAACTAAAAGGAGAAGAGGTTTAATTCTGGGTCAACTTAAAAGAGGAGAGGTTTAAGTCCATAGTCAGCTGGCTCCAAGGCAGAAATAGCATGGTAGAATGATTTGGCATGGTGGCAGGGTTGAGTGGAGGAAAGCTGTTCACATGATGGTGGGCAGGAAGCAGAGAGCAAAAGTTGTCTAGAAGGAAGATCTGCCCACCTAGAACATTCCCCCCAGTGACCCACTTCTAACTAGGCTTCAACAGGATGACAGCTATAACATCCCCGTGATCTAATCATCTTCCAAAACCTCTACCTTGGAGTGCATGAGAGATTTGGGAGTCATTCTTGACCTAAACCATAACACTAGGTTTAAATGAAACCCACACTTGGATTCCTCGTTCTGTTGCTCTGACAAGTGTGTTCTTCATTAAGTTCATCTCATTAAGATGGTTTAAAACAAAGTCACTAATTGTGATACACACTCATGAGGAGGATAACTCTTGCTTATAGCTTAAAGCTAACTCAAGTGTCATTCTACACTTGGGTCCTGTGGAGGTGGTGTGTGGTGTCTAGGGACATGCGCTGACATCTTCTGCCTCCCACACAGCCTGGGGTATTTGCGGGGAGCACTTCTGTACTAGCTGTGAAACTGGAGTTTTCCTTCAGCTGTGTTGCTTTGCTTATAAGCATTAAATGGTGACTGAGTCTTGAAATCAATTGAAATGGATCCTTTCTCTGAAACAAAAGCAGAGGTGTGAGTGCCATGCTGGCGGTGCAAAACTCAGGCGTTGTACTCTGAGCTGGTCTTAGAAGCCTTTGGTTTTGAAAACTTAGGAATCCCTCAGTACCCAACCCTTACCACGAGTGAGTAAAACAGTGTCCTCGAGAAAATAGATGCCAGTTATCTCCTCTAAGCTATTGAGCTTAGTTAGGGTCTTACTAATGACTCTGGTTGGTACATGGTATTTCCTGTCCGTACAGCTTGGCTGGTGTCTGTTCTCCACATTTTGCTGTTGGATTCGCTTGTCTGGCACATTAGGCCTTCTCAGAGTAAATTTCAGCTGATTGTAGCCAATTTGTTCTTCTCTTAATCCTTTTCCTCTAATGAGCTAATAAAATGCATGGTGCAGAAGAAAGTCCAAGCTCTGACTTCAAATGGAAATGAGTTGGAATTCTCCATCTGTGGGCTCTGAGCCAGCGGCTGGACATTTGAGAACCTCTGTGCCCACCTGCAAAATGATTTTTCCAAGTTGATATGTCTATGATAATAATAAAAGTGCCCAGATTAGCTCTTGGTACAAAGGAAGTAAACTATTATTATTATCATTATCATTATTATTATTATATCTGATAATAATGATATGTTCTACTAATCTATTCAGAATCACTAATGTTTAGGGTAGAAAATACATTTTTATGAAGATTTGGAGTTGCCAGAAATTACTATTTTTATTTCCACACATTGTTGGTGTTTCCTTCTACATTTTACCTGGGAGATTTGGAGGAGGAGATTCAGGGCAGAGCTGCCACCAGGAGTCTGGCGGGTGCAGTGCCAGGTGTTTTACAGGCCTTGCTTTTGTTAATCCTACAGAAGCCCTGGAGAGGGGTGGCTTTTTTTTTCTGTCTTGAAGTTGGTGACTTCAATAACTGGACCATCGTCACAGAGCTTAGCAGTGCCCTAAGGATCACAATCAGCTCACTGTGATCTCCATCACTGAGCACATGGTTAATTAGAATAAATCTCTGCTTCTTAGGGTCTAAGGGAAAGGGGGACAACAAGACATTTTCATTACAGGGGTTTGCAGGGAGAGAATTCTAGGAGGTGGGATGAAGACTCAGAACAAAAGATTCTAAGTTTCAGGAAGTTCAGTGGAACTTGGGAAGTCAGTGGAATGGCAACTGGACCCCAAGTGGGCTTAAGCTGAAGTGTGAAGTGTGTAAGTGGGTGCAGGTATGTGTGGTTATGTATGGAGGCATGTTAGTGTGTGTGCAAGTGGTATGTGACTATAGGTGTACATATTTTTTTTTTTTTGTAACTAGGTTTTTAGGGTGTAGGACTTGGGGATGTTTATATTCTAAATAAAAAGAGCCAACAAATAGGAAGAAATTGCAGATACAGGAAAGGGTGGATTTAAAAAAATAATGAATAAATCATAAGAAGCATGCAATTTACCCTTCTTGGGACAAAATGCAAACAGAATTGATAAGCTGAAGGAAGCCCTTAATGGAGGGAACTCAAGGAGAACAGCAGGGTGGGCTGGCTGCAGCTCTTCTCCCTGAACCTGTGGGTGGGGTCTACACTGCTGTAGAAGGAGCACAGTGCTATTCACTATTTGCCCCAGGGGCTGAGGAAGAAAAAGTGCCAAATTATCACTGGAGTGCTGCCATTGCTGAGGCCAGTGGCCACTTAGCTGTGAGGCTCATTCATGTGTGGAATGGAGAGGTTCCTCCAGCTCTGTGATGTGCCCAGATTGCATGTTAGTCTCAGTTCAGTTAGATGTGTCTGTGTACTGAGGGACTGGAGAGGAGTAGGGGAAAAGTCACCCTCAAGCGTGAGATTCTGAAGTAAGGTCCAGTCTAGGTGGCCAGCCTGTCCAGGCCAAGGCTGCTGTCCCGTGTTGATTTCAGACAGGTGTGGCACAGCTGCTTTCCATGGTTCACATGGAACCTTGGGGGATTTCTCATGATCCTCACAGAGTCTTACATGGGAAGGGACCTTCCCCACTCCTGAAACCACATGTAAGATGGCCCAGGACATGCCCACTTTAATGACCATAATCCGACTGCAAGGACACAGTGCTACCCCAGCCAAGCCACAGTGTCTTCATCTCAGGGAGGTCCACACCTAGGAGCCTCTTCGAAGTTCACAGCATTGAGGAAGCCACCTGGAAGTAGACAGCCTTCTCACTGGGTGTCCTTGTGCCGAGATTTCCCTTCATGACCTCCATGTTCTCCAGTTGCAAGGAGGAGCAGGCTGAACCTTGTTCAAGCCACAGACACATTTTTGAGACTCAGACCCATTAGAACACCATAGTTTGTTCATGAGTGGCAAGTAAAGCATGGTTCAAAATGCAGTCATCTCTTTCCAATCGAAGCTATCATCTGCCAGTTAGCCTTGGTCAAACTCGGGGATGATGCATTCTTTGGATGAATAGCTGTATTTGTGTGCTAATGCTCCCCTGCTGCAGTGAAGTGGCACTCTTACTGCCTTGGAACTTGGAAGGCCATTTCATATTGATTGGGTAATATGTCACACAGTTGCTTTTTGTAGGAGGGTAGTGGTCTCCCCCCTCCCTGTGTGGACAGGTGGGAATCAGGAGCGAACCCAAAAGTATGAGAGATTAGTATGCTTCCATGTTCTCTGGAGGAATATGAATCCAGAGCTCTGTAAACATAGGAAATCAGTAAAAATGGAAACGTCCTTGTGACCACAGTCTGCCTCTTCCACTACTTGGAGGTGAGGTGACTTTTAGACCTTCCACAGATTCTACACCATTTATGCCACACTGACAGGGCAGGGTCCTCCCTTCCTGTAGGATTTCAGGGCCACAGGACAAGTGTTATGGTTTATATCTAGATGTTCCCCAAAGACTCATGCACCCATAGGTGGGGCTTTTGAGAGGTGATGGATCATGGTGTTTTGATACTAGGTCATAGTTGTATAACATTGGATTAGTTCATTGGTGAGGTTATAGCTGGGTATGATGTTGGGAGGTGAAGCCTGGTGGGCAGAGGTGGGTCACTGAGGGCACAGAATGGAAATATATATATTCCTTCTCTTCTGTTGAGTGCTGGTGCCTATCATGCCATGAACTGTTTCTCCTCTGCAGTGCCCCTTTATCCTGCCTCCCTACTTTGGAAACAGCCAACTATGGGCTGAAATCTCTACAAACTGTGAACTAAAATAAACCTCTCCTCCTTTAACTTGTGGGTGTTGGGCATTTTGTCCCAGCTATGATAAGTAATTAAGACAACAAGGAATCAGGTGCCCTGCATTTGGGTCAGATGTATCTAAGGGCTGGGGTCAGTAAGCCCTAAGGGAAAGCCTAAGGAATCCCTTGTGTATTTTGGGTGGGTGTAGATGTGTAGGTTTTGGGAGGAAGTCTAATCTGTATTTAATGAACTGTAATAACAGATGTCACTTTAAACATATGTCTGGTACATTTAAAAGGAGTTGTCTTTTGAATTCTCATCCCTTTGATAAATCTTGCAGCTTCTCCCCACTTGGAGCCTCAAGCCACAGTTAGAAGATTTTCTTTGAGGCCTTCTAATTGCATGGGGAACTGTGGTATCACCCCAGGCATCTTTCTGTGATGTCTTGCCTGCCTTTGCACCCCTAACCCTCAGAGCACCCTCTTGGCCCTTTCTGTACCAAGCACTGAAGAAGAAGTCCCTTGGTTCTGTTTCATGGTGTTATTATCCCTGATTGAAGTTGCTGCAGCATGCATCATCTCTCTAAAAGCAACAGTAAGTTTTTGTTAAAATGAAAACTATCTCTGGCTTTATGTGACTAGACCAGTTTAGCATAAAAGAAAGAAAAGCCATGGTTACATTTAAAAAATTAACAAGAGATATATCCTCCAGGAAACTTTATAAATTAAAGGCATATAAATAAACAGATGGTATTACCAATGGAGTTTTGCCTTTAAAAAGAGACGATTTCTGGGTTGGAGGATTTAGCTCAGTGTTGCTGCCACCTGCCTCGCAAGCTCAAGGTCCTGAGTTCGATCCCCGGTACGAAAAAAAAAAAAAGAGAGAGAGAGAAATGATTTCTTGGATAACATTTTCAGATGCATTCTGGTCAAAGTGTCTCTTAAACACATAGGATTGCAAACTCTGGATGTGTTATTTCTCTAAACTCAGACAATGAACATAGGACATGGCACATTCCTTGGGCGACAAACTCTGGAGAATTACAAGGAATGTTGGAGTTTCAGGCACAAGAAGAAAAATCACTCTTAATTCACTGTCTTCTGCCCTTTGGAGACTGGGACCTCTAACCTCACCTGTTACCTGGACATAAGTAAGAAATGGAGCGGAGGCTATGGCTCTGAATCTGAGATGACTTCCCAGTGTGCTCTTGCTCCAAACAGTGCTTAGGATTTCTAAGCATTGGGTCAGGTTTTTAGTGTCTGTGAAAATAAGACTGTCATTCAAAATGACTTTGTGCTGCTCACTGTCTCACACCAGCCTCAGCCCACAATCATAGCCTTTCTGCTCAGGACCTTCCAGCCAGTTGGTAAAGGTCTAGATAAGATAGGACACCAAGAAGTGTTGCAAAACAGTAAGTGGAAGAACATCTAGCATCTGTTAAGGATTTACTACAGGCTCTGCAGTTTCACATGATTCACCTCATTAGTCTCCTGACAGGTCCTGGAAGGTTCGTGATCAGTGTGCTTTGCAGGAGGGAAGGCTGCTGAATGGGAAGTAGAATTGGCTGGAGATCAGGACTTTCAAGTGGCAGATCTAGGACTGAGACACATTTCCTAGGTTACAAAGACAGGGATATGCTCCATAGGATACCAGAATGTATACAGAATGTGTGTGTGTTGGGGGGTGAATGTGCACAAAACAACCCTTAGCAGAGGCCCTGTCCACCTTGCTGCCTCTGAGGTCCATCTTCCTTCCTCTCAGCACTCTGCTTTTTGGCTCTCTAAGCTTATTAGCTCATTCACTCTGCAGTCTTTGACCTCTGGCCCTAGGCATCAGGACCAGTCATGATGCACTGTACTCACTGAGACCTAGGCTGCCCCCTCACTCACTCTTGTTCACGTGGAGTTTTGGTCCTTGGAACCGCGGGGAGCCCTCAATACAAAGCCCCTATAGCACCTGTGGGCCTATCTCCTGCTCACTCCATCCACAGCAGCCGTCGCTCAGCTGTGACCGCTGCTCCCAAGCTGGTCTCATGACAGTGAGGGCACCTGGCTGCAAGGAACTCCTTAGCCTGTGCTGTGGTTCTGTCCCTAAGTCCAAGGTGGGGAGATGGGGAAAAACCCTGTGAGATGATTCCAGTGGTTCACTTTGCAGCGTTGATGGTTTTGGCCTAAACCATTCTCCCCACCCTTTTCCTCCACCTGCATGGTGTGTGCTGGCTCCAGCCCCTCTGCCACCTACTGAGGGACCTGCAAACTAAGGGGTGTATGAGCCACAGGGCCAGAGCCATCGGCTGCTTCTGATCTGCTTCTGGGATTTAATCATAAGCATGTTTATGCTTCAGTTGTCTCCAGGTAGGGTGGATTTATATTTGTGATACCGTTGCTGTTTCCTTTCAATAAATGTGTGGAGGCACAAAAAATGAGCCACTTTGAGAAAACAGCACTGATTTTGTGGCTATGACTGAGGGTCAGGGGCTCAAGGTCAGCCTGCCCCTGGGGTGCATCAGGAGGAGAGAAACAGGAAGGGAGAAGCTGGGGCTGGCAAGGGCACTGGTTCCTTGTGCATGGACTAAGTGGAGGTGGGCACCTGAAAACGTGCAACCTCTCTAGCAGGAGAGGAAAACATTGCACTTTGCTTACTTTGCTTGATACCAATATCTCCCCCTTGGCTGGTCAGCATGTCTCTGATCCAGACCAGTTGTATTCTCTCTTTTGCCAATCTGGCCTGACCCTCACCAAGCCTTGCTGAGAGTAAATGGGCGAAGTTGGAGAAATCCTCACCATCAGTTCTCTGCAGAGAGTGTGGGTGGGTGGATGGATGATGGATGGCTGATGAGGTGGGTAAGGGTCCATGGGACAGACACACTGGAGCACAGTGCCCAGGCTGGGTGGGTGTGGGCAAGTCAAGGGGCCTGGAGACAACTGGAAGGCACTACTGATGGAAATATCAACTGTGCCAGCCACTGCAGTGAGAGGTAGAAAAGTTGAGGGGGCAAAAGGCCAACTTGTTGCTGTCATACAATGCTCTTGCAATGAAAACACCTGTGATAACTAATCCTTAGCTGGATATTCCTTTGTCTAGGTGGTAAACCTTTAGAAAACCAGCTGTGTAGTATTGGCTTCTTTCTTATTGCTACTTTGTGTAGAAAGGCTGTCTGGTGGGGGTACCTGGGATAGTTGTTGATCTCCCAGTGACCCATCTATTGTGTCCCTAACTCTTCATTGTGCCTATGTGGATAGAACTGATGTAGAGCTCTCTGTTGCTGGCTTTTTTTTTTTTTTTGGTGTTTTGTTTTTGAGGCAGGGTCTCACTTTGTAGTTTAGGCTGACCCTGAACTCACTATGTACCCCAGGCTGGCCTCAAACTCTCGGAGATCCTCCTGCCTCACCTTGAATGCTGGGATTACACTCGGGTCTGTTGTCAGCTTTGCCAAGGGCCTCCTGAAGGAAAACATCTCTCTGGCACTTCCTGAAATTCTTGTCTATCACTATAACTAGGAAGCAACTCTGCCCCCATATGCAGCCAAAGCTCTCTTTGGGGCTTCCTCTGACTTCTGTGCACTGCAAAAACTGGGGAGAAAAGATACCTCAGGGGGGAAAAGTGCCCGTAAGTCTGTTTTTCCCACTGAGGTGACACCCAGGGGTTGAAGATTGGACTGGAGTGCACATTCTTTCTTGCTTTGGCCAGGTGACCTCCTGGGTCTTTACAGGAGCAGGGACAGAACACATTGTGCTGTTTGGAAGTCTACAATCTTACGTTTGACGTTAATTCTAGCATTTGATATATGTGCATCATTCCGGTAGTTACTGAGCCTCTCTGAACTTCCTGCCTCATCTCTGAAGTGGACGGCAGTATCCCCCCTTCAGGTATATTGTAGGATCAGAGACAATGTCTATAAAACAGCCAGAGCACACTGACCATGGACAAGGCAGCAAGCAGCAGTGCTATTGTTATTTCATGACCAAGGCAGTATTGATGTTATTTCATGCCCAACACATGTAGGAGCATACATGCACACAAAACAGTTGCACACATGTGCACACATACACACACACAGACACACACACACTACCCATACATAAACTACACACTGGAATTAAAGCCTAATTCAATGTCACTTGTGAAGCCAAATTTTCCAAGTGAAAAAATTAGATATTAAAATTCTTCCCCAAAGCTTTCTTAACATAGCAGGTATCTTTAAAAGATGTTGTTCAAAGTCCTCTCAGCCCATCTGGGCACACAGACTGTGTCACTCCTCCTCTTACGCGCTGTGCTTCAGCACCCTGGAGAGAAGGGAGGTCACGTGTGCAGCACAAAGCCTTCACCTGGAATGTGAGGATTAGCTGTCACCTCACCCTGTCCTTGCAGGATGATTGTGAATTTCTAACTTTAAGATCTTTCTCTTTAAGAAACTCATTCAAGTACTGTATATACTTTTATGACCACATTCTAAATTTTTTCAACACTTACAAGGCATGACTTTAATTTTTAATACCAGACTTATTTACCTGGTCGCTTTGTTAGTTTCCCGTGGGACTGGATACATCAGAACCATGGGGACTTTGCCTGTCTTTAAAAAGGGTATTGGTGGTGGGGTGTGCTGTGGGTCAGGCTGGGGGCAGAATGACACCCATGAACTTTCCCAGTTTTGTGCGGTGTCTCTTGGCCTTGAGTTAGGTAGTTCTATGGGCCTTCTGCATCTGCACATTCCTGGTGCCACCTGTGAGAGAGCGATCCCTCTTCTGTAAGGTGAGAACAGTCAGAATGCCCTCCTCAACAGCTGCCACGAGGACTGGTCCCCATTGTGTGTTCACAAGGGTCAGAGCCCTGCTAGGCCCACCGTACACTGTCATGTTAGTAGACAGTTAGAACTTACCCTCTCTGGCCAGCAGGAGGGCTCCGGATGCATGCAACATGCCTCTCTCCCAGGCCTACTCTGTGGCAGGTACAAATCACATTTTTCTGTAAGTGCCATCAATATCTATGTGATCTGCCTAAGGTGGAGGTTAAATCCAACTATACTGAGTAATTTGGCAGGCTGTTTTCTTAGTTCTATTTCCTGTTCCAACCCTGACAGGAACCCAACTAAAGAGGAGAAGATAGTCAAAGTGTGAAAAAGGCCAGTTCTTTTCCTACCTCTGGCTCTGAAGAGACTCATGGCCTTTGTGATACATGGGAATGAAATGATCAAACCAGCTATAGAGTTTCCAAAGCAGGTCTGTGTTCACTTTTCTTCCCAAATTCTCTTACATGGGAGGCAAAAATACTATCCAGACTGAAGGCTTTGCTGTAGCAAAAAGAGCAGGCAGCTGTAGGATGTATGATAACAGATGGTGCAGATCTGCTAAATGCCTTCTGAGTGTTGCCCCCAAGTTCCATGAGCCCCCACCCCCTGCAATTACCTCAGGCTCTACCCCTCCCTATTATCTTCTATCTGTCAACAAAATTTCTCTAGGGAAGAATTCAAGAAGAAAAACAAGGGAGGCTTTATTTCCATAAAGATAACAGTTGCAAACTAGAGGAGACTGCAAGGAAGAGGGGCTGGCTTCTGTAGAGAAAATTCCCTCAGGTTCCCACTGCAGGCCTCCCATGTAAATGAGGTACCAAGTGTGCCTGAACCTTCGGTCCTGATAGGTTGCTTGCAGATCACAGCTCCTTGGCCAGGCAGGTCCAGGCAGCAAGGTCAGACTTTCTGGAGGTTCCTTGTCTGGGCAGTTGAAATAAGAACAGGACTCTGCAAAGGCCTTGAAGCTCAGGTTGTGGTTCTTTGCAGAACATAGCTTCTGTATGTGACCCCACAGTCAGCAAACGGCTACAAGGCTCTCTGTTCTGATTTGTCCTGGCTGGCTACTGGGGATGCACCCTGGGGATGCAGAACTCTTTAAAGTTCACACACCTGACCCACTTCTGTGTATCTTGTCTCCTCAGGCTTTGTTTACACTGGTGGGACTGTTTTCCTTGTCCATGCAAAACAAGGGCAGAGTGAGCAGGAACCATCCTGTTGCTGATGATAGGATCAATTCAGCCAAGCGTGGAACTTCCTGGCTGCTGTGGGATCAGGGCTGTTTGCTCACTTACATTCCCTGAGACAAGGCAGTGCTGTGTTTTTGGAGGCTGTAGCATGGGCTCCTGGTGATGCAGTGTGGCTTCCAACTGAAGCTTCAGCATAGGCAGGAATTGTGCTGCTCTGGGCATTTGGGTTGGGCCACTATTTGTCTTTTTCCTGTAATTTTTCAAGGAAAACACTTTCATATTTCCCTGCAACAAAGATTTGTCTTTTTCTATAGATACGTACTTTTGGTTTCTGATCCATTAATTGTCAGAGTTAACCCTTGGCCTAAGAAAACTTTCTTTCCCTTCCTTAGTGATTGTCTCTAAAGCCCCGGGTACCTTTTCTGCTCAGCTCCTCTCTCTGGCTGTTGCTGAGCTTCTTCCCAGGAGTCAGACTAGGCATCTCAGAGCTTGTATCTCCTGCATACCACTCCTGGCAGGTGGCTCTTATCTCAGCTTGGAAGGTGTTGCTCCCAGCCTGACAGCATGCTGTGGGCTTTATTATTTCCAGTGGTGAGGTCCATTCATGTTATCAGTGAACAGGGCGCCTCCTCAGAGAATTAGGCTTTCCCCAGTAATGTTTATTCAATTTTAATCAAACACTTTCATTTATGTTTAAAGATACATTTTAAGGTAATTTTCTCTCCAAAGTCAATGTGTTTATCTAGTGGTGAGTTTCCAATTTAAAATTCTTCCTTCCGTTTAAACAATGCTCTTTTCTGATTAAGCGCGCCTCTCTGGCTCCCCTTGGGGTGATGTAGTCAATGTGAAAATCATAGGTGGGCAGGAAAAAGAGCGTTGAATAATTTATGGTCTAGAGGTGTTCAAATGGTAGGAAATTGGTGGTGGGGAAGAATCAGCAATATCTTTAAATCAAGTAGCATCCGATGGGAAATATCAGAGCTTGATTGTATCACACTTAGGAAAGGTCAGGACAAGTCCTGACTTGGGCTGCATCTGCCACTTTCCTTACCCTGTGACCTTGGCATCCACTCTATCTTCAAGCAGTTGGAAGTATGGGAAACCCTACTCAGAGCTGAGCTGAAGCTGTCCCTATAAACAGTATTTGGCATTTCCTGAATGTTAAGTTTTGTGAGAGAGATTTAATTGCACAAGGTGACACCTTTCCCATCTGGAGGTATGTTGTTTAGTGAAAATAAAAGGCTTAAACAATGACAGTGAGCCTTTTATTAAAGTGTATTTGCAAAGACTCTAGTTTCTTGTAAAGTGTGTTCTGACTGTAGAATGAGGAAACTTCCAAACTAAGGGGTGAAGCAGTCTCAAGAGTGCATGGGAGTTTCTGAGAAGCCACAGCTCCAACAGGGTCCTGTGAAGGAGTGAGATGACTAGCCCATGAGCACATGTGGCTTATGGATCACCCCTACCTGTGTCCTGGGCTGGTGGGAGGGTGTGCACCAGACATGGGAGAGGTCTCAGGGCCAGATCAGGGCAGGCTGCATCTGAGAGGCCAGGATGGTCAAACCAGTGCTGAGCTTCAGCTTTCTCAATGTGAATGGGAACAGTGACAATGCCCACTGGAAAGGTTGTTATAAAGGGCTGCCATCCCTACCCCTCCCTTGGCAGGGTCTCTAAGCCATCTGCAGAGGAAGCCTGGCTTTTTTGCAGAAGCTGTGGATTCACAAACCAGTGCCAAGTTCTGCAGTCAGTGGAGTCACTGTGTTTGTTTTATTTTGCTTAACATGAAAAGCCTGCCCTCATCCTCAGATGAGGAAGCCTCTGCCAGGTTAATTGATTGACTTCTTCAGCACCAGTGTTGTCCTCATTATAACAGTAGGATAGACTGATATTTGGGAGCACTTGCTCAGGACCTGTGAAACCACAATTCTTCCTGCCAAGCATGGTCTCTGTAGGGCAGGGTCTTGTTTCCTTCCTACTTGTCTGCAGTTCCCAGAGCAGAGCTAAGCACATGGACCTGTGCCTTTGGGGAAATGAATTCTCACATTGGTGTGTCCAGTGTTCACTCATTAAGGTATCCCTTTGGCAGACACACTAGAAAGCAGGGGACAGGGAAGCTTTTAGCATCATAATGTTGACATAGCTGGGTCTCAGAAATAAACTCATTGCCCTTTCGCCACTGTCTTGGAGACAGCTAGAGGTTGTCTTGGTTCCATGGATGGGGATTGTGAGGTACAGCAAGCCCAAGAGAGAATGGCCCTACCAAGCTGGCATCTGAAGTGAGGCTGTGTGGCTCTTGGAGCCTGAGTGCTTATCTGCCTACTAATATTTTACAGAGGATTTGAAGAACAGAATGTGTTCAGAAAACTTATGGGAATTTACAGATATCTGGTCCCAATGAAGAATGATTTGTAGAATGAATTATTGTCCCCATTATATCTTCCTTCTGTTTACATCTGTAGAAATTTCCAGGACGCGAGCCCCTGGATGTCAAGTCTTCCCAAGATTGTGGGTGGGTAGGGTGCAGATGTGAATCCGACATAACCTGAGCTTCTGTCTTGCCTCTATGCTGTACATCCTCCTGGTGCCAGGGGCTGAGGGGTGATGGAGTCTGCTTTCCTCTGGTTGCCAGGCCAGACACAGGAGAGGGCCTTCTCAGTTTTGGGGGCGGTGGCTGGCCTCTGCCTCTTGTAACCAACATCCCCCACTGTTGATGCAGTCCCTGATTGAGATTTTATTGGGCAGAACCTGCCCCACAGGGGTAAGAAGGGGCATTTTGGGCTAATGAGTGACTAGTGCATCTGAAATTCAAGGAGAGGGCGGTGAGAGGAGGATGCATTTGGAAGCATTTGGAAGCTTCTGTAGGAAATACTCCAGGATGCAGTCCTAGGCAGGGTCCTTTCCTTGTTCCTCCTACTATGCATTCTATGGGGTCTGCACCAATAGTTCTTTTTAAACCATGCTAACTGTGTAGGCCTTTGATGTTTCCATCTCTTGCAGAGAAAGCTTTTATTTTCACTGTGGCTGCCTACTCACACTCACAAGTGAATTAGTTGTTTTATAAGGCACCCACAAATAGGCCTAATTAGATAGTCTTAGTTGTAATTAAGAATCTTGATCAGCAGACTTGTGGATGTACAAACCAGCGTGGGCAACTTCCCCCATTCAGGGGAATACTGAGACCCTTCAAAGAATTAGCTGCATGTATTTGTCATATCATCTGGAACCTCACCTTTTTAATTTGTCTTATTACTTTGTAAGATATGTTTAATTATGGACAATTTAGGTAGGGCCTAATCATTTTGAGTTTGCCAATTGATTCCAAGTCTAGGTGAATGAAATTTCTTATTATACATGAGGGCTAGGCAAATGATGTTTCCTACATGATTGTGAGACGAATGAATGAAGTTTCCCATCATGCATTTAAGATACACTTAAATTCAGTTCAAGGACATGCACATAAAAAGGAGGAAAGCATCTAGGGTATGCAGTATTTTTTCCATTCACCTAGGAGATTAGGATAATGGAGCCACACTGCATACTTAAGTCACAATATCTTGGTGCTTTGTATCTTTCAGTTTTATTAGACTAAAGATCGAACTGAGAATTAAGCCCAGTTGGGAGATTTTAGCAGAGGTGTTAATGCTGTTTTTAGTCTGGGAATAAAATGATTCTCTCTAAGCCAACACATGGCTCTAAATTGCTCACTACTCAAAAGTATCAGGATATCCCACATATTTATTATTTTTTGCATAATTTTATAGGAGAATAATAATGGGAAGAGCAATCACTAACTTGTTTCTTGGGTTAGGCAGAGTTTTAAGTACAGTCATCCCCTCTTGCTATGGTTTGGATATAGTCATGTGCTGGAATCTTGGTCCCGAGTGAATCAGTGTTGTGGTGGAATCTGTAAGAGGTGGAGCCTAGCAGGAGGTAATTAGGTCATTGGAGTCCTTACTCTTGGAATAGATCAATATAGACTTTTCAGGACCAGGTTCATTCCCATGAGAATACTTTGTTATAAGGGAGCCCAGCATTGCTGCTGAATCCTTCTTCCTCAAGCATACTTGCCACTCCTGCATATGTTCACACCATTGTGATGCCATCTGCAATGAGGCCCACACAAAAGCCAAACAAGTGCTGGCATTATGCTTTTTAAGCTTTCAGAACTGTGAGCTAAAGAAGCTTCTTTTTAAATAAATGCCTAGCCTTGGGTATTTTGTTATAGCAACACAAAATGGATCAAAATATCTTTCATCCACAGAGGATATGTCTCAAGGTCTTTGGAAACCTCCATACTAAATTTTAAATAAACTGTTTATTTCCCTATATAGTGCATGCCTATAATAAAGTTCAATTTATAACTGAGGGGAAGTGAGAGATTAACAATACCAAATAATAAAATACAATAATTTTAACAATATACTGTAACATAAGCTATGTGAATATACTCTCTCCTCCCATGAAATATCCTATTGTACCATACTCACCATTTTCTTCTTGTGATGATGTAAGATGATGCATTGCCTTTGTGATGAAATGAAGTGTGGTGAATCACATAAGCTTCATGATGTAGCCTTAGGCTACCAGTGACCTTTGGACTGTCCTTTGTTGAAGTTTTTGCAAAGGTTCAATGCTTTCTGGTGCAACATATGGTTGTCATTGGGAATATATTTTCTGTTTATGTTTTCGACTCACAAATTTTATGCCTTTTCCATCTGAGATGAGCACTTATGTACTGTGGCTATAACTTTTACAATTTGAGATGCAACAGTAAATCGAGCATGAATTTATTTTTCCTTTTTCAGATTTTTGTGGATATAAGATTTGTTCTTATCGTCAATGCTAGCGAGCTCACCATATGGTGCTTTTTCTTGAAAACTTTAACCTTTTTATTTAAAGGAAGCACTTTACTGCCTCTCTTTGACACAATCAATTCCAGCACCATTGACCTTGCACTTTGGGACCACTGTTAAGTAAAATAAGAGTCACTTGACCACAAGCACTGTGATATCTTGACCATCAATCTGAGAACGAAGACAGCTACCAAGTGACTAATGAACAGGTAGCACAAATGTGCTGCACAAAGGGATGACTCATGTAACAGGTGGGACAGCTTGAGATTTCATCATGATACTCAGAATGGCATGTAATTAAACACTCATGAATTGGTTGTTTCTGAAATTTTCCACTGAATATTTTCAGAGCAAGGTTGACCATAAGAATTGAAAACAGGGAAAGAAAAACTATGGATATAGGATTCATCTCTCTCCTTCTGCAATCCCATGGTGAATGGCCTGTGAGGTGTTTCAAGACTCCCTCTCCAGATGGGGCAGCTGATGTACAGAGAAGTTGTGCATCTCTTTGGAAGCCTCAGCTGGAGTGGCTGAACACTTTCTCTCTAGGGTCCTCTTCCTCTCCTTCTACACAGTGAAAACATGTCCATACATGTGTTTGTGGAAGTGTCTGCACAAAACTTTAGACTTAACTTTTTTTACATTTGTCATGGCTTCATAATCAGGGAATGAAATAAGAAAACTAAGGATGGTCAGCAGCAACAGAGAGAAGATTTTATGCAGGTACTGGTGCTGTGGAGGTTCCAGCTGATTTGATCCTTTGGACATTTTACACTTCTTGCTTATTTCATTTCCATCAGAGCAATGGGTGCTCCTGAGTGTAGTGCTTTTTTGGTACATGTTTGTAGTACAAAATGGATCCATTCATTGTGGGTAGTTGGTGCATGTACATAACACAGATTTCACCTGACTTCAGAAAGAATAGGTGTGGTGCTTTTGATTGTTGCACATGACCATTGTTCTCTGGTACACCTGGGTGGAGTGCATCTCCAGGCCTCTGTGCAGTTTGGAGGTCCCAATGATGACAATGCTGGTTGTTTGCTGGAGCAGAGCCTCCTGCCTGAGCTGCTCTAGCCTGTTTCCTCTCTTGACTAGAACTTATTCTCTCTAGCTGAGGCTTTGCTTTCCCTGTATTCATCATACAATATGAATGAAACTGTCAGTGCACACTAGGACATTGCATGGTAACATAAAATAGAAGAAGTTCTAGCAAATCTAGCTCCTGCCACCATCTGGCCCTGAGCACTAGGAAGGGGTTGAAGTGGGAAGCCCCCTTCACACCATGTGGCAATATGGCAGGGTATGGTAGAAATGGCTTACCACACATTGGCCTGATCTGAGGCATCTAATTTAATTCTAGCGCCATCGACTTGCATCCTGAGGGCTCGGCATGGTCCCTGCCACACTTGGAGGTGGCCTCTGTCTTCTCTTGTGGGTAGAGGGCTGAACTGTCCCTGGCAGGGAAGGCCAGGTTGTACTGCTCTGGCTGTGCCCCACTGCTGAAGGATATCCATCAACCCTCCTCTGCTCTCTGCCAGGTGCTCAGGCTACAGGTGGTGCTCAAAAATGGACATTCAGAGTGTTCTTGAGTGGGTGCGAGGCAGAAAGGGAGACTGAACAATGTCTTTAGATGTTTCATTTTGATTAAAGCATTAAAGTGCATGGTAGTACCTCATGGAAATTGTAAATCTTTACTGGAGGAAAATGAGAAAATATTAACAGTGTGATATAATGACTTGGTGTTTCAGCTGTTTGCAATGCCTACTTGATTTTACATGAAGACTATGTTGTCACTCCCAAATTAATTTTTGGAAAATGAGTTACTGACTGCAGATATAATTTATTACTAATAAGGAAAATATGTCTGTAACCTGAACCTGATGGTGTGTAGTTAGCAAAGTAGGAAGATGGAATAACAAGTTGGTGAAGAGCAAAGGAGGAGGTGGCAGAGGGGAGGAAGAGAAGCCTAGGTCCACTGGGACAGGCCTGATGGACACTTTCTGCCATATCCTGTGATCCTGTACGGCACTAGGCAACAATGTATTCTTAAGCATCTCGAGTTGTGCAGTCTGGCGATTAAATAACTTGGCAAAGCCATGCCAGTGTTCAAGTATGGCCCAGTGGTGCTTTCCTTGGATGGTATCCCCTTCCCTTATTCCCCTTGATGTTGAGTATGAGCCCTGGTCATTTGGATATTTCCCTGCTGGGTGTTCTGGAGAGGGGACACGGCCAAGGCTGGCTCTGGTGCTAGCGGGATAAAAGTGAGGAGAGTTGTGTGAGGGGTAGGGGTGGGAGGAGTAACCAGGAGTCCCAGCTTGGTCTGTGGCTCGCACTACCTTAAATTTGCACAAGCCCAGGGGAAGGCTCATCCCCTCGCCAGCCAGTCTCCTTGTCTGTGGAACGGGCACAAGAGCCGCTCCCATTGTTCTTGCAGTTACGTTAGTGGTAGAAGAGAAATGCTGGGAAGTCTGCAATGTTATACTGAATTCCATGTCCGGCCTTTTCTTTCCTCTAGGTTATCTCATTACTATTCTTTGTGCAGGAAAAAAGGGCCTTTTTTGGTGTTAACTAGGAAAAGTATTCTCTAGATTTTTAGTCCTCACTTCACTTCTGTTGCTATGAAGACCAGCCTGGTGAAATTGCAGTGGCTTCACAATGCAGCCTAATCAATGAACACTGTGTTTCTAGGCATAAAATATATTTATAAACTTGCTATTTGGGGTGTTGCAGCATTAAAATTCTGATCTATGTACCAGTGATATTTTGGAGGCATTTATATTTGAAAATTAATATTAAGAACATAAAGATGCCTATAAGCTTAAAATTATTTAAATAATTAAATGTATTTAGATAATTATAAAATGGTTTATTTCACAACTTATTTTAATGGTTACTTAAATAATTATAAAATATAATTATTGCCCAGCTGTGATATAGTGTTTGTCACTGTGGTGGGGAGACACATAAGGGCATTTAGCCACTAGATCCTATAGAATGAGAATTAGAATGCTTATTCAGAAAAGGCTGGCAGGGCTCACAAATGGTAATGGCTACATATTTTATATTTATAAGTACATTTATCTAGAACATTTACATTTGTAATAACAGAATTATTTTAGTAGTCAGGCCATGTGCATATAAAGCTATCTGTTCATTAAAGTTCTAATAGTGATTCTCTAATGCTTTTAAAACAAAACTCTTATTTTAAATCATAATTACAATATGCAAGTATCCACTTTCTTCTTAGCGTTAACTAGAAATCATCAGTTAACTTAGTTCACATTTCTATTTAAATAGTTTATGATTTTCCAGAATTGTGCTTCTTAAAGCCAAGCTCAGAAAAGATGTTTCACCATGAGAAAAACCATGGCTTAATCTCTTCCCTAGAAAAGGCAGGCAGAGCATTAGTACATTAGTTGTTCTGTAATTTGGCTCCAACGATGGGAGTTTCTGCTAAATTACAGACAAGAAGAGACCCCCGAGGACATGGAAGAGGTTGCAACTTTATGGCAGCGCTGGGCCCCACAGCAGTATCATGCAAGGTGGGCTGTGTCACGTCCCCACATGGAGCTCAGTGGGCTTGTTGTAGCCCAGCTGAGGAAGGCCAGGCTGTAGAGCTCCACAGTGGCATTGTCATAGCCAATGATGAGAGATGACGGGCACTGTCATAGTTGGAGGGAGAGTGAGCTTTTCTAATTGAGGTAATTGGGCACCCCTATGAGAGGAGGGTTTTGATCATGAAGGAAGGACCTGAATTGGGCATCAGCAGTGGTGAGAAGTGACTAATGAAGGTCTTACTGATTGATTCTGTCCTCTCTTGGTCTTCAGGGTACCTCGAGGGCTAAGCAGGCTAGCCCATCTGTGATTCAGCTGGTCTCTAGGGTGCCTGGGTGGCTTAGTGTGGGTGGCCATCTGCAGTAGCAGGGTTCGGTCACCTTTACCAGACTCCTAGCCCCACTCATCTCTGAACCCTGCCACCCAAAACTTTCTGGGCCTGTGGTTTTTCTGTTCTGGATGTAGATATGACCCCTACTGATGCCAGACCATCTTTCGTCTCTCCACAGATAGCTACTCTCTGAAAAACCACTGAAGTGGAGGCTAAATTTCTTGACTTTTCAAAGTTGGCCAGGTCAAGGCCCACACTATGCTTGGAACAGGCAGGTACTACATGGACCACAGGATGTGAGCTGCTAATGAGGATGAGGGGTCACTTTCTCAGTCTCCATGGCCCTTTAGGCTACTGGAGAGAACTTCTTCCATTTTGGGTTTTTGTTCCATAAACATTTCTGAACCTGACGTGATTGTTTCATGTAAGCCAGTTGGATTTAGGGGATAGCAAGGGAATAGCAGGTTGCTGATACAGGAAAAGCTACAGAGAGAAGCCAGAAGTCCAACTTCAGGGGAACCTCTGTCTTTATGTTGGAGACATGGGTAACCAGCAAATAGTGTACTTGAACTCCGCCCCACTGTTCCCCCAGTACCCACTCCCCAGGGTCTCCCTCCTGCACAGCCTCCAGGAAGCATAGCCTTAGCCATCAGGAGTCTGAATGTCTGTGGCCCCAGCCCGGGAACACTCGGAGGAGAGAAAACCACAAAAAGTGGTCATCTCAGCACAAACAGGGCTTCAGTAGGGCTACTGAGAAGGAATTTTTAAAATAAATGTTCATTGTGTTAAAGAGTTACCTAGTATGAGATACAGGCTGGAATGAGGCAATTCCACAGAGAAATCATCGTGGGAATAATTCACATTTAATGTAGTTTCATGGAAGATGCTGTTTCCAGAATCTAACTTTCTCTCCCTTTTTCTCTCCCTTTTTGATTTTATTGCCATTTTTTGACATTAAGAGAAATTGAAAACCTGTTTAGATTTCATAGCTTCACATTTCAGAAGTAAGTGACATAGCTAATAGCCAGGATGTGTCTGATTTGTGCTTCACAATGAGACCTTTGCTTCGCTTTTTAATTATGTGGTATTCCACAAAGGAGAAGTGTTGGGATAAAAGAATAAATTGCTAAGATTAACATTTTCTTTCCTTTTTTAAGGGTACCACTTATCAGTCACAAAAAGCAATAAAACCAGATGTGATGAAATTGGATTGAGAAAAAGAATGGGTTTGATTTTATGAAATGGGCCACTTGGTCTGACTTGGCTGGATTCTCAGAGCAGCTCAGAAAGAGCAAGGGAACAACATGGAAGAGGAGAACCTGGGGGTGTTAGACCCAGAGATGGAAGCCTGAGACCTGATTCTGGGCCACAGTTAGGGCTGAGCCCTTTGCCTTGCAGAGAACCCTGGACTTTAGGCCGAAAGAGCACTAGATTTGAAGCTGGTGATGATGCGAGCCTTCATGGACAATGTCTTTCTTATTCACTGATAAAATAAGAGCTGGATGAGATGGTCCTCATGTTTCTTTTTAGTATGAAGGGTGAGAAAATGTTATACATTTGCATATCATAGTATATTCTTTGGTAGTCGGTCTCTTGTTCAAACTCCTTAATGGTTTCAACTTGTCCCAACTTGGCAACAGGAACCTTACTTTCTATCTGCTTCGAAATCTATTTTACAAGGATCTTAGGTTGGATAAAGTCCCCTCCAAATTTACTCAACCCAAAACCTCAGAATGATACTTTATTTGGAAATAGATTCTTCGCACATATAATTAGTTAAGAATTCTGAGATGAGATCATCTTGGATTTTGGGTATACCCTAAATGCAAGGTCTGGGGTCTCTATAAGAAGAGAGTAGCCAAGTATGGTGATACACTCCTGTAATCTCAGTACTCTGGGGAACTGAGGCAGGAGGATCTTGAGTTTGAGCCCAGGCTGGGTAACTTAGAGACTTAGAAAGACCTTGTCTCAAAACAAAAGAAAACTAAATAAATAAAAAGAAGAGGGCTGGGGATGTAGATCAGTGCCAAGGTCCTGGGTTCAATCCCAGTGGAGAGGGAAGGGAGGAAGGGAAGGAAAGAAGGAAGGAAGGAAGGAAGGAGGGAAGGAAGGAGAAAGAAAAAGAGAGAAAGAGGAAAGGAGGGAGGGAGGTGAGGAGAGGGCACAGACGTGGGAACTAAGATTGTGTCATGATGGAGGCAGAGGTTAGAGTGGTGAAGTCAGGAGCCAAGGATCCCCAGGAGCCATCAAGAGCTGGAAGATGTGGAAAGAATCCTCCATGAGCCTTCGAAAGGAGGGCCACCTTGCCCACACCTTGATGCCAGGCTTCTAGTCTCTAGAACCATGAGGAAATATGTTTCTGTTATTTTAAGGAAAAAAGTTTGTGATAATTTGTTCTGGAATCTCCAGGAAACAAATACAAACAGCAACATGAATTATTTGGAAAAGCTGGAGTAAAGTCTGGCATGCAGCATACAGCACAGGGCAACACAATAAGCCTCCAACTCCTGCATACCTTTCAGCCCTCCCCCAGCACTTACCCAGAAGGACCTGCCCTGTCCATAGGACCATAGAACTGGCTTCTTCTTGCGAGCCCTGGGGGTGGGCTATAGAGGGGTGGATGGAAAGAGTCCCCTGCAAGGGAGGACTGCCCCTTAAAGGAATTTGCTGCCTAAAAAACAAATTTACCCATAGGCTCACTGATCAGAGAAAGAACCTTACACAAATATCCTTAGATTCAACTGCACATGCATTTTGGGTATCTGAACTGGGCAGCCCCACCTGGAGCTGCTGATGGCCACTTCAGCAGCTCTGCTGGGCAGTGTGGATTAGGTAGCCCTGATGGAGCACCTTCCATTAGAAGGGGCCTTGACAGGTGCTTTTGAGCCCTGGGGGAACATTGACCATCTCACTCCCATTTCCCAGTGTGCAGGTTCAGGCTGAGAAGCAAGTGGCTTACCTGCTAGCATTGACTCAGGGTCAAGATCAGTGTTCTTCCCTGGACCCCTGGCCACCCCATTCACTTCCTCAATCCAGAACATACTGGGTTGACAGAAAAGAATAAGGTTTTCATACTAACTACCCTCCCCCAGTCTGGACCCCACAGGCTCTCCCCACAGTGAAAGGGTCTGTGCACTCTGTAACTGGTGCTTCTTGTATAGTTAGGGTCTAAACAGCAACTGCAGAAACAGCTGAAAGGGGAAAATGACATCAAAAGGGATAAAACTTAACAGAACTTAGAAACAAAAAGAATTAACCTGTTTTATGCACATGTACCAACTTCCCTCAATTAATATAATCATTTACTGCAAAGATGTACTAATATAATTTTTAAAAAAGAACAGAACTATGGTTAGGTAAGACATCCTTAGCTGCATGTGTGGAGCAGACAGATGAACAAACATCATTAAAACAATTTCATTTATCTCTGGGATGCACTGGAATGGACCCTTTGTGGGCAAACAACTCAATTAATATGACATGATTGACAGCAACAATTGTAATGAACCATCTTTGTGGGGAATCATATTCCTCAAAAGAGCCCTCATTCTCCTTAAAGCAAACAGTTGGAATACCACCACTAATGCCCAGGATCCTCAACCTGGATGCACAAAGGGACCCCCTGGGAATCTAATGGGTGAGCAGAACAGAGTTACTTGAGGTGCGGAGATCTGGACCCAGAGGAGTTGTGGACCACTCCACAGGTGGAACTGGCCATACCAGCCCCCTCCTGGTTCACGGCCCATTGTGCTATTGTTTGCCCAGTGAGCCACACCTCTCCTAGCTGTCCATTTGTGATTTATCACCTTCCTCTCCCTCAGTTTGTAGAGCTGTGATTGGAAATTGAATGCAGAGAGAGCAACCACATTCTCCTTCCTGCCTGAGTCCATGGTGATCCGAGTTGAGCACAGGGGTGTGTCAGCTCCCTGACTTAGCACCCAGCAAGGGGACTTCCCTCGTCCACCTCGCTGCAGTGCAAGGACGCCAGGGCTGGAGGAGCACCCAAAAGGATGTAAAATTTTCCCTCAGTCATTGTGGCTGACAACTCTGCAAGGTCTCCAAACTTGAGTGATTGAATGCAATCAGAATGTTTTCATGGCAGAAGTTAACACATGGTTAATAGGTGCTTTTCCTTCAAAGAGAAACATCTACACGTGCTTGCAATCAACATGGATACTCTAGCAGAAATGGTTTTGTCTCATGATAAAAGAGCCTTTTCAGGGAACTTCTCCATCATCAACCTCATTAACCACCCATCCTTCACTGAAACGAGCTGGGAAGAAGCCGTGAGCCAGTGAGTGGCACTGCAGAAGCATACTGAAAGTCATAAAGTAGGCCATTTGCCACACAGCTGCAGAGGAAATGGACTGAGTACAGCTAGAGGGAGGACTCCCACGAGGCTTAAACACCATTCAGCAGGGCAGTTACTCCCTCTCTAGAAGGCTCCACTGCAGTCTCTCAACATTCCTCCAGGCAGCAGGAAGATCTGAAGTTTGAGGCCAGCCTGGGCAACTTAGTGAGACCCTGTGTCAAATAAAACAGTAAAAAATTTCTGGGGGCATAGCTCAGTGGCAGAGTGCTTGCCTAACATGTGAAGCCAGGGATTCCATCTCCAGCACTGCAGAAAAAGAAAAACAGCAAATCAAAACAAAACAAAAAAGTCTACGGTCGCTGAGGTTTGAATCTACAAGTGGAATTCCTGGCTGTTATGGGACAAGTCAAGCGGTCCAGAACCAGTGTGGCATTTGACCTCTTGCCCCTTAATCAGTGAGCCAGAATGAACCCCTTCACCCCAGAACTTCCACATAGGAAAGCATTTGGTTAACATAAATCACAAAGCAACATAAAACCGAGGTATATGTTTCTGTAGAGATTTAATTATTTAAATGCTTATTTTTCTAATTAAGGTATAAAAACTGAACATGTTCTACTTTAGAAATGGAGGCAATTTAGAAGCACATGGAATTTGCAGCTTCCCTTCTCACAGAGGGAACTTGTAGCTATGTAGTGTCATCAACACACTATGTGCATACTCATGACAGTGTGGATTTTTAAACTTGAAGTTGTGCACCACACATTTCAGCTTGGTGACTTTTTTACTTAGCAGTGTAACCAGAAGAGCAAAACATGGTGATATACAAAGTTTCCAGTCTTGCCTGTTCTACTTTGGCCCAGTATGGCCCAGTGTGGGCACATACTTGCTTTATTTGTGCTTGAAATGCTAGGCTGTTTCTAATGTAGGTTGTCATAAGGTGTTCCTATGGAGTCTTGCATGCCTTTTTCTGCAGCCAGTAGTGTCTTTCATACCTGGTGAGAATGTGACATAGGACAATGTTCTGGGAAGAAATAGGTTAATATAATTCATGACTGTATCATTTAACCCAAAAGTTCAAGCCATGAACTCTATTCTAGCAATAATCATCAGATTCATTATCTTGCCAGTTCTCCACTAAACCTGGGGTAGACCAGCTGTGTCCTAACCCTACCCAACAAAGCCCTGGGATGTGGGCCTCTTACTGCTTTATTTGATCTGCTCTTTCCTCATTGTTAAGGAGGATTGACAGGTATACTGTTAGCACACCTGTATTCTGAACATGGAGTGAGATAAAGAGGTGACAGGATTTAGCAAATTGATAGCAGATTCTAGACATCAATAGTGACTGTATATTTAGAAGATAATTTCAGGCTCACAGAGAATTATGCATAAGAATATCCTATACAATGTACTTTAAAACAGGGAAACTAAGAATGAGAAAAGTCAGGAGCAGGGACTGAGTGAACTGAAGTCTGTTTTTGTAGAAGCATTAGGGCAGCTATTAAAGCCCTACTTACAGGGCCAGGGATGTAGCTTAGTGGTGCCATGCCTGTCTGGCAAGCACAAGGTCCTGAGTTCAATCCCTGGTACTGGGAGGGGAAACAAAAGCCCTGTCTACAAAGAGCTTTGGAAAGCATGGAAGACATTAAGTGAAACAAACAATCCTAATTTTCAGCTATGGGTTAATAGCACAAATGAGACTGGAGCCCTGGGATTCCTCTATTTACATTTTTCGACTCCTGCCACTGTCCTTCCATGATCCTGTACAATGGGCAAGGGTCTTCCACAGCACAGTCAAGGCTACCATCTGTTTCTATTTGACCCCCTCAGTGGCTGTTCCCATCCTGCCAATGGGTGCTGTGTTTGTGGGCATAGAAAAATCTTTCCAAGGCATATGAGTTGGGGGTCATTTAGTTTGGGTTCAGTGGGGATTTTTGTGTGACTTATTGTCACTTTCCAGTAAGGTAGAGCTAGCCATGTTAGAGTGGGCATGACTCATGCCAGGTCATGATCTGAAGGTACTGGACCAGAATACAACCTATAGTACCTGACCCTGGGGGAGGAGTGCTGGGCCAGGGGGAACCAGGTGTGAAGTGTGTGGAGTTGGAAGCTGGTCTGTAGGAATTTCTTCCCATCATTGACATGTAAAATTATAAGGCGAAGATTTATTTCTAAGCATTGAAGACATAAATAACAGAAAGTGAGTCTTCAGACTCCTGACAGACCTGGCAAACATGGGTTGGCGATAGTAATTCATGCCCTTCTGGATTCCAAAACCTCATGATCTGGTTAATTTTAACATTTAACCACTTTAGCTTCCTTCCTGGCACCATTAGAGTAACAAAGAACTTGGAGAATGCCTTGTTTATGCTTACTCAGTTCTTACCTGGACTATTCAACATAAAGGATTGATGACGAGTGTCTTGCACTGTCCTTGTTGGTGCCCCAACTGCAACGACATTTTGCTGGAACCTCCTACTAGTGCTTTTTAAAAACCTTTAAACCAAAATCCCTTGGATATCTGTATGGGAACACTTATTCTGGGCAACTAGAGATCTTGTTTCTCCTGGATGGTATCCTCATTTTGGCTTGGATAAACTCTTTGTTCTCACCCTTGGTGTACCTTAACTCACCTTTTAGGTTGACAATACCAACTAGTCACATCCTACTTCTCTCCTGTCCAAACACACTTTATATTGCAGCATGTACATGAATATAATTCCCTCACCTGGCTATAACTTCCCCTGGAAATCCCACAAAGTTGAAGTGGCAGAATTCCTGTAACCTGTAGAAGTGCCCACACAATGTACACGTGCATGTGTGTATCAGCATCTGTGGCATGGAAACTGTTAGGGACACAGGGCAAGCAACTTTGATCCATGAGGCTTCAGTAGAAAATTATATTTCTGCTCTATAAAAATGTTACACAGTTGTTTTTGTATGAAGAAATATAATAAATACTTTTTTATTGTACATAAAAATATAGCCCCAAAATGTAGGAGCAAAAAGTAACTTGGTTTTATTGCAGGCAGCTGATACAATTCTTAGTCTACTTTTCTGGATTCTGTGGTATTTCAATTTTTGTGAGTATTCAGAATGGGTAGTGATTTCTTTCCACATTCTAAGCAAAGATTTCCATTTGCATCTAATTTTGCCTTTGTAATTCTGGGTTATTTTTTTCTGGAAGAGGCTCCTGGTTTGTGTAAGCTCTGACCAACGTACCTGGCTGTCTACATAGGTGTCTTCTATTCCAAGTCTCTCCTGGGGAACCCTGGGGACTGATGAAGATGGGAATCTAATGAAATATTCCCAGAGTTCAGAAGAACTGTATTTTGATACTAGGATGTGGCTAATTTCTTTTTGCTTCATTTTGGAATTTGTACCTTTACAAACTTGCTGTAGTTTGTGCAAAAAAAAAAAAAAAAAAAAAGTAAAAGGAAAGAAAGAAGCTCTTTGGGACACTAGGAGAGAGATGTGAACTGCTCCTGTGGCTGAGAACTAAGATAAAACTTATGATCACTGATGCTACTGGACCCCTCAGGAAGGACTGTACAGAAAGGGCTGGAAGGAGAAGGTGCAGTGGATTTCCAGCTTGGCCTGTGTTTTCTAGTGGCTGCCTCTCCCTGTCTTTCTTCTTCCCTATAGTGCTTCTTTCTCTTTGAGGTCTTGATCCCCAGGTCCCTTCTTTGCCTCTCATTTTGCATGAGTCAGGTAGCCTTCCTAAGTACCCTCATTGTCTTGAAGGTTTTTCTTAGTAGAGCTAGAAAAGAGGAAGAACCACCAACTTACATTCAAAGCTCAATGGCTATTAGACCATCATAATAGTGGAGAAAATTGCTTTTTTGTTCTTAGAATGCTTATTAAATCTGACAAATTGCTTGATAGGTGCATTCCAGCCAGTCTGGGACGGTAAAGTGAATCCATTCAAACAGAAGAAAAGTAGAGAGACTCTGGGCATTGGCCCTAGGTATGCAAAGATGTGCCTGCTTCCCTGCTCCTCCAGCCCTTCCCTCTAAGCCTGCACTGGTGAAAGCTTGGGCCATGTTCATGGCAGCTTTTAGGATTGTAGAGACTGGACATTCACTACCCAAGCCTAGAAGGCTGAAGGAGGTCTCTGAAGATGGATGCTGGCTTTGGAGAATATTCTGGCATTGGGTGTGGGCATAACATAAATGTAAGCTTGTTGTAGGTGTGGGCTTGACTTGGACATATGGATGACTGTGGCTATGGCGACCCCAGCCAGTGCTCCTCGTCCAGAGTGTCCAGTCCTACCTCCTGGTCTCTGGTTTAAGGTCGGATGTGTTAGTCACATGCTTTGAGATGTGCTAGCTGAAGGTGTTTTCGGACCACCTGAAGCCTGCTAAGAAACCTCACCTTCAGGGGCAGAGGTCAGATCTCCATCTGCATTTCACAGGTGTCTGAACATTTTGTCAAGGCCAAGATCCATTTACATTTTTTCTTTGTTTCTTCTTTTTTTCTTTGCTCCTGTAATGTGAGCACCATGCTCACTGGGCCCTGAGGGAACTGGTGTCCTGGTGGACCTGATGATCTGGGGCTGAAGTGAGAGGACAGAGTCACTGTTGAGCCAGTCTTTCCTTCACTGGCTCAATTCAGTGTGTGTGCTGTGTTCTGGGCCTGGGCCAGGCTCTGTAGAGATGGGTCTTTCAGGAGCTCCAGAGCCAGAGGAGGCCATAGATAGTAGATACCAGGGGCTGCACGTGTAGTCTGCTGCACCGAGTGAGGAGTGACTGAGGTGTCCTATGAACAGAGTGAATTCTGCATGTCCCCAAGTGGGGAAGCCTTTGCAGAGGGCATGAGGCCAGGGCTAGGCAGGCCTCAAAGGAGGCTCCCTCTGAAGACAGAGAAAAACAGGTATGGGAAGAGGTTGAACATCCCAGTGGAGTCAAGGAAGGAGCTGGCATGTGTGTAGAGCCACAGCCCACGTGTGGGGAGCTCCAGGTACCTGAGGCAGAGGAGGCCTCTAACCCTATGTCAGGGTCCCTGGGCATCTGCCTCAGAAAGCTCTCTGGAGGAGCTCCCAAAGGATGTTAAGGAGAACTTCCTTCTTTAGACCTAAGCCTGCGTTCTTGAGTCCTGGATCAGGAAGGAGTTCCAGCACTAATTAGCCTTGGAAAAAAGGGTTTTTATTCTTCTTGATTTCAGTTTAATTTCATAAACCATGTCCTAGGGCCCTTGGTATGCTAGGCCACCCTGTCCATGTGTTGTTTCTGGGCTGAGATGTGTACCTGCATGAGGGAGGCAGCCACATGCCTGCCAGGTGCATTGGAATTTCTATACTCAGTTCTGGTTCCAGGTGTACTAGATAATATGCTCTTATGTGATACTGCCTTTATTATCAGAGTATGACAAATAAAAATACTTACTTGCTTCCCAAGCCACTTCTGTTCCTCGTGCCTATAAGAACAAGTCCCAAACCTGTTCAGCCCTGACACACAACCTGGGCTGTGGTCACTGGCAAGTCCATCTGGGCATCAAGGGGACAGATCTTGGTCAGAGACCTCAGTAAATGGCACAGGGAAAACTTGGCTGGATTTAGTCATCCCTGTGTTTCATTAGCCAAATTTTTTTTTCATTAGCCAAGTTTTATCATCAACCTCTGTTACTTTGAACTTAAAATAGAGTGTGTGCTGTGTGTGTGTGTGTGTGTGTGTACACGTGCACAGGTGATTATTGTGTAAATGGGGTGTGTAGAAATAGACAAATATACCTTCAGGTGTGTAGGGCATGACAAGGAAAGCATTTCAAACCAAGGAGGAAGATGGATTGTTCAGGTTATAGTGTTCAGAGAGCAGAGCCCATCCAGTGAAATATATGAGCATCTCTGCACCTCACGCCTCCAAATGGTCAAAGTCCAGATGGCATCAAGAGTGCCACATGTCAAAGCTCAGTATTGCATTATGTGGCCTGGATGTGAGAAGCCTAGCAGTGCCCCCTGGGGTGAGGGGTGTGCTCAGTGTGTGACATGGTCCACTTGGCCGTGTTACCAGAATCACAGAGGTGTGTTGTCTGGACCTAGCCACTCACCTTCTGGAACTTACTGTTGCAGAACCCCTTCAGGTGATAGACGAGCTGCACACAAGCCTGCCTTTTTGGAAAATATTTGCAAATGTGTCAACTTGGAGGTTGTGTAGTTAGTTAAGCAAATGCTAACACATTAGCAATGGATAGTGTAAGTCATTAAAAAGGATGATGTGGATTTTATCTACCCAGTTTTCAAAGGTATATTTTATTTTTTTAAAGACACAAAGCAAGTATACACTTAGACATATAGTATTGTATATTGTGTCTGTGTAAAATGTCAAAGAAAACACGTAAGAGTGTGGTAACACATTATGTTTGGTGAGAGTCATGTGACTGAATTGGGAATTTCAAGGGGATATTTCACATTATATCCATCTTTGCCTTTTGAAATTTGAATTATGTGAATATAAAATTATACCTATTAAAATTTAGATTGATTCAAAAATTATACAGTCTTATCCCATGTGTATAAATGATTTACATGTAAAATAAAAATCCAAAGTCAAAACTATTGAAGCATTTGTGTAAAACATCTTTCAGATTTTCTATAATAATTGTTCTTGAGTTGATGTTAAGTTATATGTGCACCACTGAAAGTAGGAACAACTGAAATACAGAAATTCAGCTTGGTTTCTACCATACTAATTAGATATGGGGAGTATCCTAAAAGTAAAATTATTTTTGTAGATTCTTGCCTTTTATTTCAGAAGTTCATTTCTCTTGACTATAGTCTGTGTATTTCCAGTGAGGATTAAACAACTGTGCAGGCAAGAGGGATCTTTTATCTCCCTGTAAAAACTTTGCAACCCAGTTTTTAGGTGTTTGGCATGGAAACCAGCAGAGCATACTCATTTTTATTGTGTTCTATTGTATTAGGCAGTACTTTAATTCCCACTATTTCAACTCATAAAGCTTGCCATCGATGAAACTAATTGCATCAGAAACAGCCAGGGAACTTCACAAGCATTCGAAACACATAAATAACACTACCAATTAACCGCCAGGATTCCGAAGTGCTCCATCTTCTTGTCAAAAGCTGGAACACATTGCTCTAATTGCACCAGAGGCAAAGAATGGCATTGTTCCTCCCTGCCTTTGGCTTGGGAAGTGTGCTGGGGACAGAAGGAGAGGCTATCTTTTGAGAGGCAAAGTGTAATTTAGGTTGCAGAGTGTGTGTTCAACTCACTTCCAAATGGACCACTTTCTATCAGGCACTAGGCCAAACAGCGTAGGAGCAAATATATGAAGAATTCACCTCTACAGGACAGTTTGTTCTCTCTCCTCTGATTTACCTGTTATTGCAAAGTCCTTTCAAGGGAGTATGACTCAGTTCTTCATAGGTGACAGGCAAGTTAGCCTGGTATAAGAGCTCCATGGGAAAACACAGTGGCCCACCATCTGCATTTAGGGTGATTTTGCAGCTGAAGAATGGTGGAGGAGGCAGTGAGGAGGAACCAGGGAGAACTCATCATCCCGAAGGGGCAGGTGGTATTATCCTCGGGTTTTCCACCATGGAATTAGGAAGGGTGGAGTGCAGGAGAGAGTGCTGGTGATGTCTTATAAAGCTTCTCCCTTTGAAGGACAGGACAGGGTGATGTCGGTCCTGAGTGAGGCCATCAGGTTTGGATGTCAGAGGACATGCATCCATGGGCACCATCCTCACCTCCAGGGAAATGGAAGGGTGGGCAGAACAAAATGCATAACTGTTGGCAATGGCATGGCTCTGGGTTAGCTGGGGCCTTGGGAACTATAAATATGTAACTTTATTAAATATAGTAGGATACATATGATGTGTGATTGAAAAATACAGCATGTATCTAAACTTTTAAAAAATGTATTACAGTGAAAGACACACTGCTTTTATTTATTTATTTTTGTTAAATTCTTTTTTTGGTACATTGTAGGTATACAACACAATTACATTTCTCATTGGGAATTGTACCTTTACATAATGCATCTTGGTTCTTATTTTTTCCCCATTCCTAGCCCTCCCTTCACCCCCTCCACCCTTCCCTATTTACAAAGACTGTATTTCCATTTTTTCCATTTCACATCATTTTTCCTTTCCCTTCTTTCCTTTCCCCTGCCCCTCCCACTACCCCTACCCCTTTGAACCTTTTCGTCCTATTTTGCATTATCGATTATTCATTCTAATCAATGGTACATTTTAGGTGTACAATATAATGACATTCATCATTGGAAATTTGCACCTTTACATAGTCTCTCTTGGTTCTTATTTTTCACCCTTGCCCAGCCCTCCCTTCAACCCCTCCATTCCTCCCTATTTACAAAGATTTTGTTCCTATTTTTCCACTTTCTCATATTAATCCTATTCCCTTCTATCCTTTCCCCTAGCCCGCCCACTTCCTTCCCCTTTGCCCCCTTTCTTCCTATTTCACATTACCTATTATACATTTTAGTCCTTATTTACACTTTCAGTTTCTCATACCAGAGAAACTATTTGGTATTTACACATGTGTATCCTATTTATTTCACTTAAGAGTATCACATCAATGTGCATCCATTTAGCTATAAATGTCTCTAATGTCTTATTTTTTATGGCTGAGTAGTACTCCATTTTATAAAAAAAACCACATTTTCTTTATCCAGTCTCCAGTTGATGGGCATTTGGGCTGTTTCCAAGTTTTAGCTACCACAAACTGTGCTGCTATGAACATGGGCGCACATATATCACTGTGGTATGATTCTTTTAATTCTTTGGGGAAGATCCCCAGCAGTGGAATAGTGGGGTCAAATGGGACTTCCAGTCCTAGTTCTTTGAGGTATCTCCAATCTGATTTCCACAGTGGTTGCACCAGTCTACACTCCCACCAGCAGTGGAGCAGGGTTCCTCTTTCCCCACAGCCCTGCCAGCATTTGTTATTGGTTGATTTCATGATAGAAGCCATTCTTTCTGGAGTGAGGTGGAATCTCAGCATTGTTTTCATTTGCATCTCTCGAATGACCGGTGATGTTGAACATTTTTTCATGTATTTATTTGCTATTTCTATTTCTTTGTCTGAGAAATGTCTGTTCATTTCAGATGCCCATTTTTGGATTGGGTCTTTAAATTTGGGAGGTCTGATCTTTTCAAGTTCTTTATAGATTCGAGATAGTAGACCTTTGTCTGAGGAAGAGCAGGTGAAGATTTTTTCCCACATTGTGGGTTGTCTCTTCACACTGCTGGTGGTTTCTCTTGCTGTGCAGAAGCCTTTTAATAAGAAGAGATCCCAGTTGTTGACTGTTTGTGCTAGTTCATGGGCAACTGAGGTTTTGTTCATAAAATCTTTTTCTACACCGATGCCTTCAAGAGTTCTACCTAACCTCTGTTCCAACTGGTTCAGAGTTTCTATTTTAATATTTAGATATTTATTTTGATTTTAATTTAGTGCATGGTGAGAGATATAGTTCTAGTTTTAATCTTTGGCAAATTGAAACCCAATTTTTCCAGCACCATTTATTAAAGAGGCTGTCTTTCCTCCAGTGAGGGTGTTTGGCTCCTTTATTGAAGATGAGTTGGCTGAGTGTGTCTGGCATTGTTTCTGGATCTTCTAATCTGTTCCACTGGTCCTCAGGTCTGTTTCTTTGCCATGCTGTTTTTAATCACAGTAGCTCTGTAGTATAGTTGCAGGTTGGGGATTGTGATATGCCCTGCCTTGTCTCTGTTACCTAGAATTGCTTTTGCTATTCTGGGTCTCTTCTTGTTCCAAATGAATTTTTGGATTGTTTTCTCAAGGTCCATGAAGTATGCTGCTGGGATCTCAATTGGAATTGCATTAAATCTATATAGCAGTTTTGGAAGTATGGCCATTTTCACTATATTAATCCTTCCTACCCAGGAGCAGGGGATGTCTTTCCATTTTCTGATATCATCTTCAATCTCTCTTTTCAGAGTGCCATAGTTTTCAGAGAAGAGGTCTTTGATTTCTTTCGTTAGGTTGATTCCTAGGTATTTCAGTTTTTTGGATGCTATTGTGAAAGGAATTGTTTGCCCCATTTCTCTCTCAGTGAGTCTGTCATTGGTATAGAGGAAAGCTATTGATTTTTGTGTGTTGACCTTGTAACCAGCTACTTGACTGAATTTGGTTATTAAATCTAGATGACTTTTGGTGGAGTTCTTGGGGTCTTCTATATAGAGTATCATGTCATCTGCAAATAATGACAATTTGACTTCTTCATTTCTTATCTTCATTCCTTTTATTTCTTTCTCTTGTCTAATTGCCGTGGCTAATGTTTCCAGAACTATATTGAACAAGAGTGGTGATAGTGGACATCTTTGTCTTGTTCCTGATTTTAGTGTGAAGGATTTCAGTTTTTGACCATTTAGTATGATATTGGCTGTTGGTTTTTCATAGATGGCTTTTATCAGTTTGAGGTAGAGACCATCTATTCCAAGTTCTTGTAGGGTTTTTATCATGAATGCATGTTGGATTGTGTCAAATGCTTTTTCTGGGTCTATGGAGATAATGATATGGTTTTTGTCCTTGGCTCTATTGATATAGTGTATTACATTGATTGATTTGCATATATTGAACCATCCCTGCTTCCCTGGGATGAATCCCACTTGATCAGGGTGTATGATCTTCTTAATGATCTTCTGCATTCTGTTTTCCAGGATCTTATTAAGGATTTTTGCATCTATGTTCATTAGTGAGATTGGCCTATAGTTTTCCTTTTCGGTTGAGTCTTTCTCTGCTTTGGGGATCAAGGTGATGCTTGCTTCCAGGAATGAATTTGGGAGTAATGTTTCCCTGTCAATTTCACTGAAGACTTTAAACAGTAGTGGCAGCAGTTCTTCTCTAAATGTCTTGTAGAATTCAGCAGTGAAGCCATCAGGGCCCGGGCTTTTCTTAGTTGATATGTTTTTAATTCCATTTTCAATTTCATTGGTTGATATTGGGTTTTTCAGAATTTTTAGGTCTTCTTCATTCAACTTTGGTAATTCATATGTATCTAGGAATCTGTCCATTTCTTCTGTGTTGTTCATCTTATTGGCATATAGGTTCTGGAAGTAGGTATTGATGATCCTCTGGATTTCTGCTGGGTCTGTTGAAATTTCACCCTTTTCATTCCTAATTGCATGGATTTGGGCCTTTTCTTTCCTTTTTCTGACAAGGTCGGCTAAGGGTTTGTCAATTTTGTTGATTCTTTCGAAGAACAAAATCCTGGCTTCATCGATTTTTTTGTATCATTCTCTTAGTCTCCATTGCATTGATTTCTCCTCTGATCTTTATAATTTCCTCCCTTGCATGAGCTCTAGGGTTGTCCTGCTCTTCTTTTTCTAGAAGCTTGAGGTTCAGCATCAGGTTGTTTAATTGGGCTTGTTCTGTTTTCCTAATATGCGTATTCACTGCTATGCATTTCCCTCGGAAGACTGCTTTCGTTGTGTCCCATAGATTCCGATATGTTCTATTGTCATTGTCATTTAATTGAAAGAATTGTCTGATTTCTTCTTTAATTTCCTCTGTGACCCATTGGTTATTCAGAAGTGTGTTGTTCAATTTCCACACGTTCATGAAATTTTTTGAGTTTCTTTTGCTATGGATCTCCAATTTCATCGCACTATGGTCTAATAATGTACAGGGGATAACTTCAATTCCTTTGCACTTACTTAAACATGTTCTATGTGTGAGTATGTGGTCTATTTTGGAGAATGAGCCATGTGCAGCTGAGAAGAATGTGTATTCTGATTTTGTGGGGTGGAAGACTCTGTAAACACCTGTTAAGTTCATTTGTTCAAGAGTTTGATTGAGTTCTAGTATTTCATTACTTATTTTTAGTCTAGTTGATCTATCTATTTGTGACAGTGGGGTGTTGAGGTCCCCCACTAAAATTGTATTAGTGCATATATGACTTTTCATGTCCGTTAGTATTTGTTTTATATAGTTGGGTGCACCAGTGTTTGGTGCATAGATATTTATGATTGTCATCTCTTCCTCTTGGATTTTTCCCTTTACAAGGATGTAGTGTCCTTCTTCGTCTCCCTTAATCAGTGTTGGTTTGAAATCTACTTGATCTGCAAAGAGGATAGCTACTCCTGCTTTTTTTCGGGTTCCTGTTGCATGGAGTATTGTTTTCCACTCTTTAACTTTCAGTCTACGAGTTTCCTTTTGAATTAAGTGTGTTTCTTGTATGCAGCATATTGTTGGATTTTGCTTCTTGACCCATTCTGCCAGTCTATTTCTTTTGATTGGTGAATTGAGACCATTAACATTGATGGTTATAACTGAAACGTATTGACTTGTCATTGCCATGACTTTTTCTTTTTGTTGGGTTCTCCCCTTTTTCATTTAATTTCTTGTCATGTCAGATAGGTTCATTCTGCTTTGCTTCCTGGGGTTGTGATCCTCAATGTCTGTTCCTAGGATATTGTGTAAAATTCTTTGGAGTGCTGGTTTGGTATTCACGAAGTTCCTGAGGTGCTCTTTGTCATGAAAGTATCTTCTTTCTTCATCCATTTTGAAAGATAGTTTTGCAGGGTCCATCAATCTGGGTTGGAGGTTGTTTTCTTTTAGGGCTTGGAATATGTCACTCCAAGCTCTTCTTGCCTTGATGGTTTGTGTTGAGAAGTCTGCTGTGATTCTGATGGGCTTTCCTTTGTATATGATTTGTTTCTTTTCTCTAACTGCTTGTAGAATTTTGTTCTTCTGTTGAGTTTCTGGAATCTTAACAATTATATGCCTATGTGTAGATTTTTTTTGATCAAGGCTATTTGGAGTCCTGTATGCCTCACTTATCTGTATGTCAAGCTCTTTTCCCCTGCTTGGGAAGTTTTCTGCCACTATTTCTGTGAAGAGTTTTTTTTTATGTCATCTGCACTCTCTCCTCTTTCTTCATTGACTCCAATCAGTCTTATGTTATTCTTCTTTGCATGGTCTAGCAGCTGCTGGATTGCTTTCTCATGTTCCCTTATAATTTTGAAGCAATTTTTCTTTTCCTGGTCATTAATTGCAATCTTATCTTCTATATGTGAAATTCTATCCTCACATTGGCTCATTCTGCTGTGTAGACTTTCAGTGGAGTTTTTCATGTCCTGGAAATCTATTTGCATCTGTTTTATGGATTCCATTTGTTTCCTATGTTGGGATTCCATCATGTTCCTGAGCTCCTCTCTAGATTTATTAATCATGTCTTGCACTAGGAGTACAATTTCTCCTGTTATCTGAGAGATTATCTCTGATTTCCTTTTTTCCAGATCCCCTTTTGTTGCCAGTTCAGTGGGTCCGGGTGGTTGAATATCAGAGTGTTCCATCTCATTTCCCTTTGTGGTTGCTGTAGGTGATCTGGAAGTCTGGTTTTGAGACTTGTTTATGTGTTTTCTCATTTCGACTGGGAAGGGGGTGCTGTTGGTGCCTGCATGGAGTCCCTCCTCTGAACTGGGAGAGGTGGGACAGGGGCCGGAAGCAATGGTAGGGATGGTGGCCCCAAAGCCCTTTACTGTGGGCTGGGAGCTGCGGAAGTGATGGTGGCCAGGAAGCCCCTTTCTTTGGACTGGGAGAAGTGGGATGGCAGCTCAGAAGCCCCTCCCTCTGGGCCAGGAGTGGTGGGACTCAGTACCATGGTCTGTTGGTCCAGTGTCCGTTGCGTCTTTGTAGTGTGGAACTAGGTGGTTGTACAGAGGGGTGGGGGGTGTCCAGTGGATTGTTGCTGGGGAGCGGGCTGATTCGGGGTCTTCTGCGCTACTTGCGACCTTGGTAGGGCATGCACAGACCTGCCTGTCTACAGCAGGCTGATTTGGCGTGTTCCACGGGACTCCTGATCTCGGTAGGGTGTGCCCACACTGCTTTTAATCCCCATCAGAATACTCTACCTCAGTTTAAGCACATTTATCCCATCATTCTTGCCACTTTCTGAAGCAGTTCTGGAAGTCCTTTTAAGTGTGCATTGTTAATTGCACACTTGTGGCTGCCTCCATGTTCTGAGTCTATTCAAAACATTTTTCTCTTCCACCTCACCCCACAAAGAATGGCTGCTATCAAGAAATCAACCAATAACAAATGCTGGCGGTGGTGTGGAGAGAAAGGAACCCTTCTCCATTGTTGGTGGGAGTGCAGACTGGTGCAACCACTGTGGAAATTCGTATGGAGATACCTCAGAGAACTAGGACCAGAGGTCCCATTTGACCCAGCTATTCCTACTGGGTATCTTCTCCAAAGAATTAAAAGAATCATACCACAATGATATATGTGACCTATGTTTATAGTGGCACAGTTTGTAATAGCTAAAGGTTGGAAACAGCTCAAGTGCCCATCAACTGGAAACTGGATAAAGAAAATGTGGGTTTTTAAAAAATAAAATGGAGTACTATTCAGCCATAAAGAATGAGAAACTAGAGTCATTTATAGCTAAATTGATGTATATTGATGACATACTCTTAATTGAAATAAATAGGACTCACCTGTGTAAATACCAATAGTTTCTCTAGTGTGAGAAACTGAAACTGTAAATAAGGATGAAAATGATTAAAGTGAAGAATGGATAATTTGAAATAGGAAAAGGTCCAATGGGGTAGGAGTGGCGGGAGGGGAAGGGGAAATGGAAGAAAGGAAAGGAAAAAGTATGAGAAAGAAAAAAAAATGGAAACAAAGTCTATGTAAATAGGGAAGGGTGGAGGGGGTGAAGGGCACACAGGTAATGGGGAAAAAATAAGAACCAAGATACATCATGTTCAGGTACAAACACCCAATGATAAATGTAAATGTATTGTATACCTAAAAGTACCAATTAATATATAAATTAAAAAACAAATAAAAATGCCTATAGTTCCTAGAAAAAAATTTTTTTCTTTCATGGCCATGTGATTTTGGGGAAAATCCAGAAGTCACACAGTGCCAGATCAAGTGAATAAGGTGGGCAAGGACACGTTTACATTTTTAATGAGCCTACCTTTCCACTGGATAGCACTGGGCAGCAGCACTCACTGGATCTTTGATAACCTCACAAATACATGAAGGAAGATTCCCAGAACTGCTTCAGAGAGTGGCAAGAGGAATGAGCTAAGTGTGTTTGAGCCAAGGGGGAGGATTTTGAGAGAGATTAATGGCAACCTGTCTTTAAATGAAATTAATTTTTTTCAATTTAACCTTTTCCACATTTTTGATTACCCTTTGTATATGTGCACACATAAAATTTCCTGGGGTTTCCCATGTGTTTCTTGTTTTGTTTAGTGGTAGCATTGTGCTTTTGCCTCACAGAGTACCTTCTCTAGTCCCTTGGGACACTCTGTAAACTCTAAACAGATGCCAGGCAGGATGTACAGCATCCTCTTCTTTCTTACCTGAGATGCACTGTCACTTGCTGACTTGTTTCCTACAGCCCTCCAGGTTCCATGGTGAGATTAACTCTGTGGCCTGACAATCCTCACTCCTCATCATACCTCCGAATTGGCAACAGCGAACTTCTGTTGTGATCTCTGTGTAGACCTGCTGCAGCTAGTTTTCACTTGGGGTCAGATGCACCAGGAACCTGCCATTTGGTGGTGAGATTCCTAAATGACTGGGGTGGGGGAGTGTTTGTTTTGGCTGCCCTGACTTTTGTCAAACACTGCATCCTGCTCCCTGTTTACTTGCTAATTCGTTTCTCTTTTATTTGATTGCTCTTTTATTTGATAGGAAGGGCAGACCACAGCTCTGTTTGTCTCTTCAGTGGACAGTTGTTCTTTCATTTATGTATACATTTAGTCAGCCATGCGTTTATTAAATGACTATTTTCTGTCAACCACACAGTTGATTTAAAATAGGTTTGAAAATTAAGAGACATGATTTCTGTTTCCAGAGGGCTTGCAGATATGAAATGGGTGATTTAAATGTGATATGCTAGAATAGAAACATGCATAACATATTTTAAGTCACCTAAGGGCAATAAAATCCTTGCTCCATGTAGCATGCTAGGTGCACACTGCAATGGAGGGACACTGGAGCTCTCTATTGAGAAGGCCCGAAAGCCTTTTTCAGGCAGAAAGGGCAGCAAATTCCAAGAATCAGAAGATATGGAGGCACAAAGGGGAGACTGACAAGTCCTAGGAATAGGACTCTTGTCCCCACCAGGTGCAGAAGTGATGGGAGCATGGCCAGCCTGAGGAGGGTGGTCGAGTCCCTCCGATGGTGTCGGCAGATGATGCTGAAAACCGATCCAATCTCCCAAGAAGGAGGCAGACATGTGAGCTAATAATTGTAGTATGATCTATACAGAGATGAAAAATGTACAGTGGAGGGCAGAACGAGGATTCTGCCCTCCCCAAGGGAGTCTAATGTCCCAGGGAAGATGAGGACCAGAGTCCAGCCCATTAAATAACAAAGATGCAGGGATTTGCTCCAGAGAGAGCATGAGGGTGAAACAGCATGTCACGCTTGCCCTGGGGAGAGGCATGGAGAGTGAGTGAGTGAGAACAAGATACCCAGGAAGGAGGTGTGGGATTAGTTTCTTCCCTCAGAGCTTGAGCAGAGCCACCACTGGGCAAGGGAGGTCCCAGGTCAGATTTGCAAATAGAAATGCTGGTATGTTGGCTAGAGTTTCTCACTCTCATTGACAGAAAGCTTAGCTCACTGGGGCACGGTCTGACAGACTTGGAGAAAGATGCACCCTAGACAGGAATGCTCATCTGTACTTTTCTCAACAAAGGGGTTCTTTTTATCAGATGCTTCACAGTAAGTGTAGGATTGATTGTTTTACCTTTTTAATAGCTCTAAAGAAATAATCATTCAAAATGCAAGTTCCCTCGAAAATGTCTCTATACTCTAAGGCAGAGCAAGCCCCTGTCATAGCTAGTGGCAAACAGAGCAAGTCATGTTGGGTCTCTTTCTGCCCATCATCTGAAACATGGCCCTTTCCTCCACATAAAAATGCATTTTGTGTGAGTCTGGGGCTGGGCTGGCTCCTTGAAGGCCGTGGCAGGGCATCATTCTTTCAAATGCTGGGTGATTTGCTTTGATGCCAACCCAAATCAGATCATACAGCCTGACATTACAAATCAATGCATGAGCCCAGCACTGCTTTCATCCTTTAGCATAAGACCAGCAATCCCAAGTCTGTATTTGTTAAAGGTTATGTTTTCCTTAAACTAATTAAAGCTATTCCTATCAATTAACTGGAATAACTTCCCTTTTGGAAATAGAGAAGATAACTGAAAGAAGTTGGTTAAAAAAGAAATTCCCAGTTAATTTCATCAACTGAGATGAGAACTGCACTGTTAATTTTATTACATCTAAATGTGAAAATAAATCAATTAGGCAAGGATTACATTTTCATGTAGATTAGCCTGCAAAAGTCAGCACTGCCTTGATCTGAGCTGTCTAGAGAAGAACTAGGCTACTCATGTTGAAGCTGTGTGAGTGTGTGAGTGTGAGTGTGTGTGTGTTGTGTGTGTAAATCAAGTCTACCCCTATGGATTACACAGAGGGATTCCTACAGCACTTTCAAATTCACTTTTTGTTTTAGTCATGGAGAGTTACCAGAAGCATAAGTATTCTTTTGTGCCTTTGGGACAGACCCTCATAAGTAGCTGTTCATTTAAATCACGCAAATGGCTACATTAACATGAATCTATCACAAATCCTGACATATCTAAGAGAATATTTTGAGTATTTATTCCTTTTTTTACATTAAATACTTCCTGAAGCCCTGTTGATGCTAGGCTCCCAGCTAGGAGCAAGGGACAAAAAGACAGTGAATATTGCTTTGATAATGAGCAAACGAGTATTTTCTTCTCTTTTACGTAATGGCAATGTAAGATACATTTTTATAAGAGGCAAGAGTAGACTTTTCAGTCTTTTTTCCCATGCCCACTCACAAGAGAAATCAAAGAACCTACAAAAAGAGCTTGGCTATGTAGCATGAACACACACACACACACACACACACACACGCCCCTCTCTGTTCTTTAAACACACGCAGGTGCATTCTGTGTCAGAATGGTGTGGGTGTCTATGTCCTGATTTGCAGCTGCGTCTTAACATGAACAATGCTGCTTTGGGAGGAATAAATGGTCTTTCCCAATGTATTTGCAAAGACTGTCAGGTGTTTCCCTTAAAATGTTCATGATAGGGCCAGGGATTTAGCTCGGTGGTTCCGCCACCTGCCTGGCAAGTGCAAGGACCCAAGTTCGATCCCTGGTACCAAAAAAAATGTTCATGATAAAATAATCACTACCACAAATTTTCAGAAGACCCACCTGGATACACAAGTTGCATTTTGCAAGGAAGAAATTTGTACCTAGAGGGACTAAGTTTTTATATGGTACAAGTGTGGACACAGAGAGCCCCTTTGTGCTTCTGACCCATGGGGTTGAACTGGTCTCTTTACAGTCTGGGGCTCTCTCTGCATGTTAACCACAGGCAGACCCTGTGTGGTGAGTGAGGCCCCAGTAGTCACTAGGATCCCATGACACGAGCACCCACCATGGACAGATATTGAACACAGTACTGTATAATTAGTGTCTCTAGCCATAGTCAGAATCTTTCAGGTGGTAACTGAGAAAGTCAGTGATTGCCCTATACTTCATAGCTTAAAAGGGCCAATCTGTAGATTCTTGGCCTATTGACCAAACTGTAGCCTCTGCACCAAGCCCAGTCCCCCACCTCCACCATGGTGGTGGCTGCTGTCTCACCCTATCCTTTTCCTTGAGCTTCCAAGACCCCAGGAAGGGAGAGAAACAACCTGTTCTCAGCTGAGCCAAGCTGCAGGGCTGTCCTTCCTGGCCTCCGTGCCCTTTCAAGCTTTAGGCACTGGCACAGCAGGGGTCTGTGCCTTCCTGGGCCGAGCCCCAATGCTCCCCACTCTTAAGAATGGAGCTGGCAGGCAGGGGCCCCTTCTGAACAGATAATCAAACCTGGAGACCCAGCACACCTTCCCGTCAAGTAATAGACATCACTAATGACGAGATTCACTTGGTGATCATAATAATTCCTATTCCAGGACATAGATTTCACACATCTCCCTTTTATGTTAGAATTGCTTTAATATTGAATCTTTTTTTTTTATAAAAATGTTCCTATCTGATAAAATTTAATGATGTGATTTAGAAAATGAATATATTTAATCATGCATTTCTCTTCTATATTGAACTGAAGGTTATATAAGAAAGTATTTTGAGGGAGTTTTAAAATATGAAGTTATGTTCACTCCTGCTAAAATAACTAAAGTCTTAAACACAGCATTTGAACTTGAGGACTGCAACACTTAATTTTGACATTGTTAAAGTGCACCCAAGACAGCCCAGGCTCTTCTTGACTCCTCTTCTTTCTACAAAACCATAGTGGTATTTTCTTATATTTATAAAACTACATATTATGCTGCATATAATGCATCACATAATCTAACATTAGCATTATGTTAACAATTTAATAAGTCAGTGTCCTCTGGTAGTTTTAGCTGTCAGTACTCCCAGTGATGAAGGAATGAGGAGCAGCTGGTCTGAAGACTGACCCTAAGCTGGCCTCTGCCCATCTCTCTTGCTTTCTTCTGTCACCTGTCCTTACTCCTGTGCCAGATCTCAGCTGTCTCATCTCTGGGACTTTACACCTGCTATTCCTCCTCTTCTTGCCACAAACTACAAAGATGGAATAGATATCTATTTTGCTTATCTATTCCCTTCCTACCTTTGGAACCCTAGTTTACTGTCCTGAGTTCTGAAAGTTGGTCACCACCTGCCCACTAGCACCAAGCCTGTGCCTTTCTTTTCCCTCTGACCCCATAGGGCCTGCACCATGCTTAGAGGAGGAGATGCTCGGCAAGTTTCTAAGTGAGGAGTGAAGACAGTTGCTGGCCCTGTCTTGAGGTACAATTTCTGGTGGTCCCCTCATTGGGAGTCCGTCCAGACACAGCTGCCAGACGATGAAGGGTCCAGCAGCCTTCATGTCATAGAAGTGTCCCCCAGCAGCCATGTAACAAAGCCATCAACAATGCCCACAGCACTTCTGCCAAAGTGGAGCATAGTTTGAGGTTTTATCTGTCTACAATAAAATGGCCAAGTTTTCACTAACCTCAGAACGAAACTCACAATGCTTAGAAGATTGCTGGGAGCCTCCCAGCCCCAGCGCTCCACAGTGGTCATATTGGTGGGACAGTGCTTGCCTTAGAGTCTCTACAACACTGCCAGGCTGGCTTGTTCACACTAGCTGGTGACCAGGTTGGAGAAGGTAGTGTCCAGGGACCCAGGACTACCCATGTCCCCCAAATGAGGGCAGTGCTGCATTCCTCAGACCATCCTTGAGGGGCATGAGGTGCTCTAAAGGAAAATTCTCCATACCTCTGTTTAGGACACTCTTGGACTAAAACAAAAGTTTAAAAGCAAGTTGAGATCACAGAGTTTTGATGTTCCTATATTTATACCTCCAGTTAAGATCTCCCCCAGTTACCTAGGACCCAGGAACAGCCACCTTACAGGTATGACTTGGGAACCAGGTGCCCATTTGAGGACACCAGCCTGCCCTGCCCTTATGCTTTCTGGAAGGGACAGGCCCAGGTCCTCAGCTTGCGTACTCCTCAGTGTACACACTTGCTGGGCTTCAACCTCCATGGAGAGGGCAGAGGTGGGTGTCCACAGAAGCTCCTTGGGCCCCAGTGAGCGTCTCACTGACTGTACCAGAGTCTCCTCTGTTGTCAGCTAAGACTACAAGGTGTTGACAATACTGGAATATGTTTTGCTAGTGAGCACACAGGCATTATCAAATGTGTGAGTCCGATGGAATAGTTAGCAGGGCGCTACTGGAATTGCTTTGTTTTCTCATTAAACAATTAATTTGTGACTCTCTGGAGTGTACAGTGGAGAACCATCTGTTGCTTCTGTTATTTAACTTGATGAAAGGGAGAGCCATGAAGTGTGGAAAAACTGAATATTCAACGATAGGAGCATTCATAATGAAACAGGAGCATTGGGAGTGAGTCCTGGGGGATCTGGGAGATCTTGGGGCCTGGGTGGGTGACAGCCCTGTGCTATGTGCATCTCAGGACCCCACAAGTATGACCAGGTTTCAGCGAGACCTTAAATCTTGGGGGAAGGTCTCCGCACTCAGTTTCCATCGAGGCCTTTTCTCTTGCTGACCTCTGAAGTGGGATCAGGAGAGCCACCTTCTTCAGTAGGACACCAGAGCATACCCACCACCAACTGGCTGTGTCCCAGCACCTTGCAGGACTAGGACCATGAGATGCTTGTGGTCGCATCTATAAAAGCTCAGTTGAGAGGAACAAGAGGCACTGAAACACAAAGTCACATCATTTTCCTCCTAAACCTCTTCAAAGACCTCATGCCTCTTGACCTTCTTGTTTCCTACATCAGCTCAGGAAAGAACCCACTAAGCTCCTGGGAATGTTGCTTATGTCATTGTCCTGTTTTAAATACACAATCCTTTTAAAAGTAAAATACACAGCCTGCAGATGTGAAGGATTAAAGCATCTACCACAAGCCAGGCACTGTTCCCTGAAGAGAGCCCAGCCATGTGGCAGAATCCTGAGAGTCCTATGTGTTAAGGCAGCACATGGGCAGCATGTTGTGGAGCCTCATGGAACCTCCTTCCTCATTGCTTCTGTCCCGTGTTAGCAGCTGTTGGTTAAAAGTCCAGGGAGGGGGCTGGGGATTTAACTCAGTGGTTTCACTGCTTGCTGCTCAAGCGCAAGGACCCGAGTTTGATTTCTGGTGCAAAAAAAAGAAAAAAAAGTTCAGGGAGGACACAAGAATCTTGAAAAAGATGGGGACAAAGGGAAGAGAAGTGACTTAATAACTGTCTGCAAATATAGACTGTTCAGATAAACAATGCCAGGGCCCATTTCTAGGACTAAAACATGAGTGGTAACAGACTTGGAACTGCAGCAGAGGTGGAGGGCCTGCAGGATGCATGCTGATCCAGGCTGGATCCAGACATGAGCTGCAGCCAAGGGAGGCACAGCATAAGTTCATTTTGTGTGGTGCTAAAACATGATCATTCTGTTTGTATGTGGATGTGTGTCTCTCAGTGCGGACCCGTGTCTCTGTGTGTGTGCACCTATCTCTGCATATGTGTGTGTTCAGCAGCAGCCTCTCAGAGGGTTGGGCCCCTCAGCCCCACTGAGGACAGCACAAATACCAGGGTAACATCTGTGACAAGCCCGTTGTCGCTTTCATGACAGCCAATTTGGAGAAATAACCACTGCCGGGTGTATAGGATCTGACAACCCCAGAACATGGTATAGTGGTGGCCAGTGGTTTCTTTCTTTCAGCACCTATCTTACCTGCTCTGCCTTGAACAGTGGGCATTGCTTAATAATAGCCTGTTGCAGTGAATTGGATTTATGCTTTCTGGAAAAAGATGAATGGTGTACTTTGCATTCCAGCCAAGTTGGAGGAAAGTGTTTTAAAACATTTACATGACTCACTCTTTCTCCTCCCTTCCTGTCTCCATCCCTATCTGTCTGGTCTCTAGCTCCATCTCATACATCACTATCCCAGTCTACCTGTTACCTCCTTTCCTGGTCAGGTCCTGTGTGATTACCATGTACCTGACACCAGAGCCCTCAGAAGATGTTTAATTTCTTACAGAAATTGCCTGGTTTAAGACACACAAGCTTAAATACCATATGGTATCTCTCATTTGAGTGAGGCAAAGTACAAAGAGAATAATAAAGGATGGACAGAAGGAGACAAGGGGATGATCTCTTATGAATGGGAAGGAGTTCAAGATGGCAAAGGGGGAGGAGGAGGGAAAGAGAAATAAGAAGAACAAAGATATGCCATGTACAGGAAACTAATAACCTCAGTGAATGAAATCATTATATGCGATAAACATGAGCTAAGGTTAATAATATCAAAAAGAATGAAAATGAGGGAAGGGAAAGGGGACTAAAATAACAAGAAACAAATTGTATTATGTGCCATGTACCCACTCCACAAGGTGATTGTAAATTGCATAGACTACAAACATGTACTAATAAAATATAAAAACTTTATAAAAGAAATTGTTTTCATATGTCGTCTCTTACTTTTAACATTTCTACCTTTGGATAGGTGGAATGTAATTTTTAAAATTGTATTCATTCATCATTCCACATGTGTTCATGGAGGTCAGAGAGGTGGCCTCGGAGCTGACTCTACAAATCCCTGCCTGGACCCTCTCTGTGCCTGGAGCCAACTTTCTGGGAGCACAGAAGGACACTGCCTGCTCTGGGGCAGGTGTGCTGCAATGAACTGGTGACTTGGGAGTACCTTTCTGAGAAGGCAGTGGCTTTGGCCCTTCTCCATCACAGATCCTGATACGCCTCAGGCAGAGTGTCTTCTTTGCCTTCCTGCTGAAAGCTAGTACAGCTGTGCCACGGTCTCCATCTCTGTAGCCATCATTGTGTGGATGCAGTCTTTCTGATCTTCAGCCTATGTTGTTCCTCCCCATCTAAAGCCTTCTGGCATCAAAGATCCACTTTGTTTTGGGTTCTATAATATTCCATTGAAGAGGACTTGTCACTGCCACGGGCCACTGCGCAGTGATCACTTTGATGCTTCTTCATTCAGAGGGATCATCAGGAGACCAGAATCTTGCTGGAGATCAAGGATGGGGACACATTGCAGTGGTGGAGTGTGACAGGGATGGGGTCATGTTATAGTGTGGATCGTATCACACAGGGTAGGGCTGAGGTATAGGGAGAAGATGAAGGCACCTTTCTTGAGGAAACCCAGCACCTGCCCTCCTTCCTGTATGTGTTTTACCACCTTTGTTAGTGCAGGGGAAATCCAGAATGCTAAAAATGGGTGGAAAATTAATTCTCTCTGCTGCTTGTCAAATGTGTGAAATCACCACCTATGAAAAATTTAGCACGACTCAGAAGTGATTTACGTTTCCGTGAAAATAATCTTCAGCTGCAGTGGAGTTCAAGGAGGTGTTCTCTGGCATCCTCTGCCAGCCTATGCTGGGGAGAAGGTGGCAGTGGAGGCTGGCAGGGCAGTTTTGCAGCAAGGCTTGGAGCCTGTGCTGACCCAGACTCTCCCTGGTGTTCAACACCTTGCTGGCCTGCTGGCAGAGCTTCCATGGAAGAGCAGCAGTGTTCATCTTGTCTTTTACGCCCTAGGAGAGGTGTGACTGCCACCTCTGTTCTAACCCTTGTGGCTCACTTGTGTGAGCTGCTTCTGGGGTTCCCTCAAAGGGCAAGCCCTTTTTCCTGCTCCTGAAGATTATGTATCAAAGGGACGATTCCAAGCCCTGCTGTTGTCTTGTACTCCAGTAGTTTGGCTACTTTGATTTGTGGTTTCACATGCCATGCTTGGTTACCTCAACATGGTAATAGGCACTGTGGCCCCCGCTGCATGTCTGCTATGGGGAGACTGCCAGGAAGAGAAGTTCTCTAGAAATTCCAGTCCCCACCTTCTCTCTCCAAATCTTGAGATGATGAGTAAGACTCCAAGGACAGTTGCTAGGTTGGTCCCTATTATGGAAACTCCTCACCAGCAGGATTTGCCTAAGTGGTAATCCTCAGAACAGGACTCAGTGGGATCTGAACTGTGCTGTGTGCCTGTGGGTGTCAGGTGGGTCAGCTGGTTTAAAAAGGTTTCCCATCGTCCTCCTGCTTTGTGGCTGCCCTGGCCAGGCACTGCCAGGCACCACTGTCCAAATAACTCTTGGCTCTGGGCTTCTTTTGTCTTTGTTTTTAATCCTGAAATTTGTAACCCTCCTGCTTGGAGCCAGTGGCTCATACTAATGTACCACTCATGCAGCATGAGGACTGGACCTAGATGCACTTTCCCAAGGAGATATCTCCTTTGATGTCTTAATTTTCCTGGTGGAAGTGGAATCTGAAATCAGTGTATTGCCAAGCCTCGTTTGCTGTATGCAAGGGACCTCAAGTGAATCATTTCTACTATCTTAAGTACAAATTGCAATTTTCCTCCTATTCTATTATCAGTGTTTTAGAAGAGCTCAGTGCTACTTACGTTGTCGAGCAACATCAGTCCTCCCTCCCAGTTTACTTTGTAACCTAGAAAATGATGCATCTCATCTACTTTTCTAGGTGAAAATGAGATTTTTGTGCCTCTTTTGTCTGAGCATTCTGGATGTTATTTTAGAGTGGTGCTCATGGGGAGACTGGATGCAAGAATAAAATGTGGTTCATTATCCTCCTAAACCAGTTTTTTATGTGGATGTGACACTGTATGGTCCTGGAGGAAGAAACTTCATCTGTGGGAACAGAGTCACTAGATGGTTCAAACACAGAAAATGGAGTTTCATTTACTCTGAGTTCTCCCCTGCCATTTGCGTATCTGGCACAGGTCTAGGCATCCTACTCAAGGATGGAGGTCTCTGGGTGGAGGCATTGATTTCTAAACCTCTTTCCTGAAATATGTCTCATTTCTTTCCAATATCTGTGTGTCCAAGCCAGTGGACATGATGTGGAGTTCACTTGGAGATTTTTTCTGTGAACCCTTCCCCTAACAGCCAGTGTCTGCCAAAATCAGGGCATCCAGGTAATCCCAAAAGGAAACCTCAAGGAATTCACCTTCAGGCTCATGTGGTGACAGCTGCCTGTGGATAGGGGTCCCTGCAGTATAAGAGCACATTTCCTGTCTAATTCTGAATTCTTTTTTTTAAATGTTGGTTCCAAAGAACAGGAGATCGGCAGTTACCATTGACTTTCAGAACAGAAGGGCTGCAAGGGCTGAACTTCCTCAGGATTAATTCATTCCTATTTGAGTCCCTTCCCTCATAGGATGTTGGAAGAACATTCTTAGAGGCCTCCAAGATAAAGTTGCTGCTTCTGTTTCTGTGGGATGTACTCCAAACTGATGCTTCTGACTTTTTGGCATCCCACAATTGAAAGAGATGGGAATGGACACTTCATTGTATGTCTGAGGAGGCAGAGGCTGGGGGAGGTCACTATTTATTGCATGAAAACAAAATTTAAAATCACCCCTTGAATCAGGAGATGCTGATGTATTTCTCATATCTTTCTGACAAGTTAGAAAATTTTGACTTACCTGCAGCAGCTGTTCATTTTAATATTTTGTAAAATTGTTAATGCTTTATTCAATATAAGTAGCATGCAGAAATAAAGTAGCAGAATTACTAGAAGACCTTGCCATCAGTTTGGACTTGCAGATTTACATTTATTGATCTGTTGTCTAATACCAGCTGATGGCAGAGACCTTTAATCTGTGGTCCAATGCCAAGAGATGACAACAGAGTCTTTGTTTTGGAACTCTAAGATAATAGGTGGCTTAGACCTGACATAATGACCAAGATGCCAACCCTTAACTCTGATTAGGACATCAGCAAGTCACCTCTCTCTCCTTTTAGGATACAAGGCTGACTGACTGCTGAACTCCAAGCATTTGCAGGGCTAAGTCTGCCCAAGAGATGGAGCCTGGTTTTTCTCTCCACACTTTGTTTGGGGAGATAAGTTATTGCCACTCTGTACCTCCAAGGGCTCTGGTGTACCTTCTGGACCCTCCATCAATTCAGACAGTGCTGAGACAGCAGTGTCTAGCTACTCACATCTCTTCCCTCACTTCTTCCCACAAACAACAGGGGCTGCACAGAATCATGTGAGCAGTAAATAAATACCTGCCAGTTGATCACTGTGGCTTTTTGCAGCTTGAGCCTCTGCCCTCCCAGAATGCTGTGCAACCTCCCCATTTCTCCTTGTTGTTCAGCACTGCCAAGAGGAAAATCAAAGCAGAGGTCATTGGGGAGCGCTTCAAATCATGAGTCAGGTTTGATCAATAGATGAATCGCAGGGAAGATATTACCATCACGCCCCACTGTGAAAGTGTAATATATCCTGAGCTCCCCAAGGTACATTGGGGTCCATAGTCTTACAACTTGTTGATTTTCTTCCATAAACTAGTTCTCTTTGCCACTCAAGGGAGTACTTTACAACAACATCATCAGAGTTTGTGGAGAGGCCCAAAGCAAAGAGTACTTAAGCATGTCAGAGTGGACCCCGGAAGTGGCCCATGGAGAGCTGTAGAGTAAGCACTTCCGCGGTGGAATGGCCTAAATGCCAACCCAATTATGTGTGTGAACCTGCGCAGCCTACCCATACACCTTCACGGGAATCAATGACTGTTAAAAAGTGCTGGCTATTAAGGAAACTACTTAGGGCAAGGCACCAACATTTGTCACAGGAATTCCGGGGATATGTGTCTGTGATTAGGAGCTTTAAAATGATCATCAAAGATGTGTTCAGGAAGAAGTACTCAGAAGGAGCAATGTAAATCCATTTCTCAAAAGCCAGGTTTTAAGATCTGAACTTTTACAGAGTTCAACTGTTTTCAGTAAAAGAAAGGTTTTATGATGTTTTCTCAAGATAATGAAGGGATATACTTAAGTAATACTACATTCATTTGAAAATAGTTTCATAGGAATATTGCCTTACTATCAATTTCCCTCACATATTTTTTACTATTCATGTTTATTTGTGTTCTTAGAAGATACTCACATGTCTGTTGATATGATTGCTGTAGGTTTTATAGTTAACCACTGTGTTGCAAATACAGTGTCTGTAATTCAGAAGCAAATAGAATCTCATTGCTTTTTTGCAAAGTCTTGTTCTGTGGGGCTTCATCTTTGCTGTACTTTGGATAAAATCCAAAACAAATGGCTTTGGCTTGGTCCTGGGTAGTAAAAAGCTACCCACTCATTTCTAGTTTCAAAATAGATGTCAACTCAGTAATTAAATATGCAGGGTCCAGGGTAATAATCTGAAAATTCAATTCTGTTTAAGGCTTAACTTTTCTCTTCTTGGGTCTGTTTGGGCTGGGTCATTGGGAGCAGTGGGTTTAACTTATTTAGATCCCCCTCCTTCTCCATTTAGGCTACAAGGGAGAGGCAGAGTGACAGGAATCCCAAGGCTGCCTGGCTGGCTCTGGAGTTCTTTTGACACTGGGCTCCTAGGACTGGCAGTTCTGAGGTACCCATTTTATTTCCCAAAAAGCCTGCCTTGTGGCTTCTCCAGAAATCCTCTTCTCCAAGGCTGTGTCATCACAGACCCCTTGACACCAGCTCCTGCATTTCTCTGGCTAGTCCAGATCTCCCTCTGAGGTTGCTGAACACCAGACTTCAAACCTGTGGCCACCCAAAGTGCTCTTTCCTTGTCCCCTAACCTGGGCTGCAGGTGAGGGAAGAGCTAAGACCCCCACATCTGCCTGCATAGGCCTCCTGTGAAGACTCCTCTCTGTTCTCATGTACCATTGGAACCTGTATTGGGCTTCCTGAATGGAGTATCTGCTTACCTGGATGTGCTTCATATGACAAGTTAGGCAGGTGTAGGCAACAAGAAAATCTACTTACTGACTTACTTGAATGGCCTCATGCTTGATTTATGCCTTGTTTCAACAGAAGAAAATATTTTTGCTGAGGATTGTCAGGTATGTAGATGGGTAAGTTGTTATGGAGTACAGGAAAGGGGAGGCAGCCAGGTAAAATATGGACAGAAGTAGCTTTAAAGTAGACATCCAGTGAGCTGATGTTAATGTGAGCATCAGAGATTTGGGGGAAAGTATATCTGTAATTCCAAGAAAACATTCTCACAGGATATCTGGTTAACTGAGTCATGTTTGTCTTTTTGTTATTTCAATTAATGCATCACTTTCTGCTGCATTTTGCCTTGATGTCATGTGGCAAATGGTCATTTTTTTTTTTTAAACCAGTTCCCATCTCTTAGCTCCTCTCTGTTGTGGAGATGTCGTAATCTGCTGTCCTTGCTGTTCCTGCTCTGTGGAACAAGGTACAGAAATAAGCCTGGGGACAGGATTGCCCAGTGGAGACTTGGGACACAGGCCTCAGTGACCAGGCTTCTCCCTGTACTTTACACTTTGGCGGGATTGGGTTTGTGCAGTAATTCCACAGAGAATGGGAAATCTTAATGCAAACCTGTGGCTCTCTTCTCCTGAGTGATGATAAAATATCTCCACTGCTCTTGATTTTAGTTTCGTGATTGAGGCTTGGTTATCCAGTCAGTGAATATTCCTAGTTCCTCCCAAGACTCATCCTTTGGGAGGGAGGTAATAGGGATCCAAAATGGAGCCTAGGGCCAGGGACTTAGCTCAGTGGTTCCACCACCTGCCTTGCAAGTGAAAGGTCCCAAGTTTGATGCCCGGTACAAACCCCCCCTACAAACAAAGGGAGCCTAGCACATGCTAAGCAAGTGCTGTCCACTGAGCTACATCCTAAGTCCCACCAAGGCCAATCTTGAAACCTACCCATAGATGGTGTTGCCACACCTGGGATATGAATCTCAAAGGTGGTCATGGCTGTCCTAGGAGCCCTGCAGTTGCTTCAACTGGTATCTGTGTTGCAGAAGAGGTGGAAGCAGAGGCTCAGCCTTGGACACACTTGGCATAGAGTTGAAATCACAGGAGAGCCCAGAACTTCAGAGATGCATGCTTTGTTTGTTGCCAACAGTGTGAGCTAAGAGAAGCTGCTCCCTTAGTGGCAAGAGCTAGCCCTCTCTCCTATGCAGAGTCTGCAAGCTAAGGCTCTTTTCAGAGTAACAGTGGTGAACAAGGGGTCTTGCTGTGGTCATTCATCCATCCCATTTATCCATCCAGTCTTGGATGGAGGAGAGGAGCCAAGGAAGGAATGCACGTGTCTCTGTATAGTCCAGATGCAGAGCCTGTTCGGTCCATGTCTAGAGCTGCCAAGTGTTGCTTCTCCATGTCTGAAACAGTTTCTGATCACAGCCTGATACTCTTCCTGTGTGCATGTTTGTATGCACGTGTGTGTTCCTGAGTGGTGTGCACACATACTCGTGAAGCAGTTCTTGTTTGCCTTCCTCCCTTCTGCAGGAATCCTCCCAGCTGAGCTGGATGGCCAGGAGCTCCAGGTCAAGCAATTTTCTGCATACAGAATATCCTAACACTCACATCCACAGAATGTTGTGACTTTCTCTCATGCCATTATCTGTTTGCTACTTGAACAGTTTTGAAAATTAGATAGACATTTTTAGAAAACTTATACTTCGTTTTCATATTTGAAATCCTATGGTTTTTCCCATTTTTCCCTTCCCTCACAGCAAACAGCTACTTTTCAACATGCTGTGTAGTCTACTTCATGGAAAACCCAGTGATGAGCAAATGGTAACTGGAGGTCTAACCAATCTGGAGTCTTCCTGTCCTCCTGGCAGGGGCTGGCCAAGGTTGCCCATAATGTCCACTACCTGTCAAAGCCTCATCAGAGCTAGTTCTGCTGTGTCACCTTAGGAGCCTAGTGAGCCTAGTGACCAGTTAGACATCACTGAGCAAGCTGATGATTGCTCAGGACATGAGAATCCTTGGGAATGAAAGAGAGCAGCTTGATTTGCCCACATACCTTGGCCCACCACTCTGCCTTGAGCCTAACTAAACTGTAAGCCCAGGCAGTGGCTACAGTTTGCTGAGAGGGTTCTCATGCTACCCCCATCTGCTGAATGCCCAGGTGCACTGCCCACTGCCTTGGACTTTCCTGATCGGTAGTCAGTTACGTATATAGGCCTTTCCAGGTAAGTGTCCTTCCTGAGTTTCTTCAGCTAAGAGACTATGGAGTTCAGAATGGAACCAGAGGTGATACAGAGCTTTCTCATGAAGAGGTGGAGGTATGTGGCCCAGGCCTCTGATGCTCTAGACACCCAACATCAGGACAAAAACCTGGTTGCTGGACTACAATCGAAACACCATGTTTGTACAACTTTCCTTCAGAATATGGAATGTTGAAATTTCAAGTCCACTTTTTACCTTTGATTGGTTAATTTTTCAAAACTGATGTGACAAATAAAATGTTAATGACAATTGTTTTGGTCCAACAGATAAAAGCAAAGAGCACAGCCGAGCACCCTGCTCTCCTGCACTGATGCTACATGCGGCAGAGAGGAAGAGCCGGGCCGGAGACAAAGAAGATAAGGTATGTTTGGTAGTTTAGAGCGCTGTAGACACACATCCTGGATTTGGAGGATCTGAGGCCAGGACACCTTCACACGTGTTTCCTATGTGGTGTTTCTGAAATGACTGCTGGTCAACTGTGACCACCAGCTGAATCCAGCCTGCATTTCCAGAAGCCTGAGGGAGAGAAAGAAGGGCATGTGAAAAGCAGGCCCCTGTCCTTCTCCCCCACCTCACTGGAGGGCACTCAGTCAGCAGTGAGCTTGGCTTCCTCTTTACATGTTGTCTGTCTTCAGAATAAAGAGAGGACTCACAGGACAGCCAGGCTGTGTGAAAGCAGAGAAGGCTCTCCAAGGCTCGGTTTATATGTAGATTTTTCTGTTAAAGAAAACCCAAGGCATCTTTATTTTTCTTAAAACTTTTAAATTTGAGGTCTGTCTCTGCCATTTGCTAAATGACATTTTGAAGACTAATCAGGACAGTGCATTTGATATAGTTAACATTTTTAATAGCACAGTCCTTCATTTGAATAATAGAAAGAATTCGCTTTGTTGCTATGTTTGAAAATCGCACGGCACATTTAATCTGCCCTGCTCTGTCAGACATCCGGCAGCTCTGGTCCTACTTAGTGTCTTATTACCATTCTCTCCTACTTTATCTTATAGGTATTTCTACTTCACGGTCCCTTGCAAGTTTCCTGCTCTTCCTGGTCTCTATGCCAACTCACTGTTAGCCTTATTAGAGGATACACAGTGTGATTACACTGTGGGGCTTACGTCTTCTTACCAATCCCTGGTGTCATTAAGTGTTGAATATCAATCACAAATGTTAGTTAGTGCAAATTACACTTTTGGCCCTGACGTATGACTTTTCTGTAAGAGATTAGCATCCAAGCCAGAATTACATATTAGTTACACAGATAGCCTTGCTAGTGCTTTCCATAAATAGTTTCTTTATCACCGAGTTCCTTGAGCCTAATTCACTTTTATTACTTCAGCATAGAACAGGAGTTTTATACCATAATTAGCCATTTTTATCACCAACAGGAAGTCATAACCAGCATGTGCCTCATGAGGAAGACCTTGGTAATTAGCTGTAGAGAACCCTAGTGTTGCCAAATTTAAATGTCCCCCCATCACAAATTATACCCTACCATATTTACTTGAATAATTAGTGGAGGTAATCTAGTACTCAGAGACTCCTTGTTGAGTTCTATTGTTCAATTAACTTAATAATGAAAATCTCCTCCCGTTTTCCTAATTGGATTAGTAATATAAACTCAGGTCTGACTATATATTTTTTGAGACAAGTGTTTCTGAATGCTCCCTGTTAAGTTAATTATTTATCCTGACCTTATTTTCTCACAGGGCACAAAGATATTTTCTATCACCAGAAAATTCTAGAAAAAACAAAACATGATCTTAAACTCACAAATATAAGGGAGATTATATCAATTACAAATCATTTATTGAATGCACCTATCTGTTGAAACAAAGGGAGGTCTAAGAGAAGCCCTAGTGAGATACTAGGATGAACATGCACAAATGTCAGTCTTTGTTTACTATTTAAATTGATGCCCTTTCCAGACTCCCCTCATGCCAAAGACCATGCAAGGATTTATGTGGCTGGATTTTTCCATGTTGGGGACTTCTCATCCTGCCTCTTGGCAGGGTCTCCTGCACTGGCTGTTCCTTCTTGATTACATAATCAACAAGAGGCACCTTCACTCTGTTGTCAACAGTTTTAGCAAATAGCCACATTTGATAGGTTTCCTTCCTTGGAATTTATTTAATTTTTGACTCAGCCTTACTTCATACTCTTTTTACTTTTTGTTTGAATTTGTTACTTCAATCCTTCCCTAACTTAGCACCTTCCTCTGTAATGCTAAACTTGCATTGGCGGTCCTGCAGCAGGGCTCAGAGTATCAAATTCATTTAATCGTTTTTGGTCATCTTGTCACCTACACTATCTCATAAAGTACTGACATTAATGCTGGTAGAAACAGAGATTCCAAAATTGTTAGGAAGACATCCAGTTTTTAAAAATCGCAGCTCAGAACCAGGTTGTTGCTTGGAATGATGCGGGGTTTTATTCTCACCTGATTTCTCAGAGACACAAAAAACACAGTTTTTGTCCTAGTAGTCTAAGTTTGAAATTAAAACCATGTAAACAGCTGAGAAGAAAAAAGATTCTTCACCATTAGAATTTACTTTATTTTAGTGTGAATTCTTTTTTTTTTCTTCTAGCCATGCCAAAATTGTGATGCTACATCTTTATTTTTTACAAAAAATTCTTCAATGGGATTTTTTCAATACCTCTGGTAGGAATTGGGTTCTGTTTGCTCACTATTGGACAATGGGCCCATATCTATCTATCCCTCATCAATATGACAGTCTGTCTTGGCTTTATGCTCAGGTTTGGAAATAGAACTGTTGGTATTTTGTAATTCCAAACAATGTTTGTTTCTGCCCAAATTCTGTCTGTAACTGACACTAATCAAGTATAACAGTCATAGTTGTTTACATGTGTGTGTATGTGTGTTTTCAAACATCTTTTGTTTTCTAAAAGAGGACAGAGACACAATGATACTTCAAACCTGGCAGGGAATCAGAGTCATCCACTCATGGTAAGATGACTCTTAGGTCCTACCCAGGGCAGATGCTCCAGAAAGTCAGAGTTGGCCTGGAATCTCTGGGATCCCACCCAATGTTGTGAAGGCTCAGTTGTCATTTAGCAATGTGAACTTGCCACTCCTCCTCCCATGACAGACCTAGATGGCCAGATGTCTAGGACCCCCTTCACAGGTTTAAAGTTCTCTGCTATTATATACAGAATTTTGGTGGCAGGGCACAGTGACTGTAGCCGTTAGGTCAAGATTAATTCCGGAGATAAATCCAGTAAGATTTTCGGCCCCAAAGACATCAAGATCCAATGTATCCTCTCTCTGGCTCCCCATCTGTCTTCTATTCAAGAAAGACAATTCAAGATAATTAGGGGGTGCCTTTGCTGAGCTATCTGCTGTAAATTTGTTGTGTTGTTAATTATATATCTATGCATGATTGCTCACCCCCAGTTGCTTTACTCTTTTGCTTTGAGAAGGTCATTATGTAATGGCTACCAGAGGCAGGTCTGTCTGCAGGAGTCTTTGTTATCCTTCACTTGGTTGTCTGTAACTGAAGATGAGTGTTTAGAATTAAAAGCAGCAGGGCCGGGGATTTAGCTCAGTGGTTTCGCCACCTGCTGCGCAAGCGCAAGGACCCGAGTTCGGTCCCTGGTACCAAAAAAAAAAAAAAAAAAGAATTAAAAGCAGCACTCTCTCTCCTTCTCTTTCTTTTGAAAGGAGCCTCCATCTATGCTAATGAGAGGAGAGGACAGCACAACAAAAGGCAACAGACCTGTGGCTTCCACCCCAGTACCTGGATCCCCCTGGTAAGATGCCCCAAATCCGGGAGCAAAGAGCTATGCCATCATCTTGTCCAGACGTTTTCTTGGTGTCACCAGAGAGAAAATGCATGCTCCATAGGTATATTATAGTGTTTTAAGGAATGAATCTGTAACTCGTGGCAGGTATAACTCTAATTTGATCCTACAGTTTTTACATTCTGCAGAAAAAAAAGACATTTAAATGATAAGTTCTCCTTCTCTGATGTATTTGTGAATATAGAATAAAATACTAATGCTTTTGCATATGTGTTTGTGTATGTACATATATATGTATATACATATACATAGTGAGCGAGAGAAAGCTATCAATGAGAGACAGCAGCTTAGAGTAAAGGTAGCATACTGTTAGCTTCAAAGGATTTTCCTCCCTTTCCTCCAAGAAAAGGCAGCACTGAATGACTGTTAATTAAAGACGTGTCTAGCTCACTCCAGTTGCCCTATGAGGATTCCCGATCTTTGAGTATGCCATACTCAAAAATACCCTCCACAAGGGAGCCACAGTATTTGGTTTTTTAAAATGCCCTTTTATAATGGAGTAATTTGGAACCAGGATAAAAAGGTTATTATAGTAAAAATTAGTTTTAAAACCTGAAGATTAGAGTGCAGTATGCAGCTGGGAGGAACAGCTAATTTAAAACAGAAATAGTAACCACTTGCGTCCGTCTAACTTGCTATCCATGCACAAAGAAGCAGTCTGCTGATGGTCCAATGGAGTCATACTTACGTTGAATGCTAAGTGCAGCATCTCTGGTGACAGGACCTACAGTGCCCTGTGGCCAGACCTGATTAGGTGTTTAGGATGGTAAACCTATTCCTACCTGGAGGGACCACATTCCTATCTTGTTTACATAGGCAGTAACCCAGTTAAGCACTGGGTGCCCCTGGCTCTCTGTCTTTAGCTGAAACTGTTTTGAATCCAGTGTGTCTTGGGGGAGCTGCTTCCCAAAATCCACCAGGTTTCTCATGGGTGTCTGTTATTCAGTTGAATTATGACTCCAGCTCCTAGGAATTAGGAGTTGGCTTCAAACTCTAGAGGCTGAAAGCTCAGTCCACAGGACTGTTCCATGGCAGTCACCAACTCCAAATGGGGCTCAGCAGGCTTCCTACACTTGTGCCAGGATGACTATAGATTCAAGGGCTCCCCACATGACTCCCATCATTTCAATGATCATAATCTAGAATGTTTTACAGGACAGTGTTTTAGTTATGATTATAATTGTATTATAAAGGATATGACTTCAGAACAATCAAATGGAAGACATGCATAGGACGAGGAGTGGGGGATGGTTCTAAAGCTCCCAGTCCTCTCTGGGAACCCATTACCAGTACATGTTCATGAACCAGAGAGATCCCCTAGTTCATTTTCTCAGTTTCAGTGGAGATACTTTTATGTAGGCATGATTGGACACTGGCCAAGTGATTAACCTCTTTCTTCAGCTCCCCCTTCCCCTGGGAAATTGGTATGGGGCTGAAAGTTCCCACTATCCAATCACATGGTTGGTCTCTGGCAATCAGACCCCATCCTGAACTATTTAGGGGTGCTTGATTTGGGTCATTAACAGAACTTGGATGTGGTTGTAGGGGCTTGTCAGCAATAGTGGAGGACACTGCTTTCACTCAACAAGTCCCACAAGCTTTAGGAGCTCTGTGCCAGGAACCTGGGAAAAAGACTAGATGTAGAGATATTTTATTACAACACAAATGCTGTTTGGGGATCTTTGATAACAAGCTTCCCGTATATGCCTCCAAAGGAGGCACACCTCAGCCCATCATACTGGGGGAGTCAGGATAGCTCAGAGACATTGTAAGCCTGACATGGCTCCCATAAAGCTATCCTTGGGGGCTTGTCACTATGTAGAAGACATGACCTTACGTGCTAGGACCTTCTAGTGGTGAAGGCTGAAGTTTTCCTTCCTCAGTAATGGAATACAACAATGCAAAATACTAAATGGGATTTTGGACATCAGCAGGGTCCTCAACTGAGGCTTGTTGCCTCTGGATAGCAATCTTCAGCCTGTAAATTATAGATAAGTACATGAGCCTTCTTGCTTTGGGTCCTTTGGGTGTCACACAATCATGATGCAAGGGAGCTTCATCCCTGAGGCAGAGGTTATTCAGGACCATAGAAAGAGAATGGAGGTCTTGACCCAACTGGAATGGAAGTCCCTGACCCAGGAAAAGGATCTTGCACAGTCCTTGTAGGTTTCTGAGAGTGGCACAACTATGCACAAGATACTTTCTGATGATGTAATGAACAAGGATGAGTGTGGTACAGGTGGCAAAAAGAACTACCAGGGAAGGCTGGGAGCAGGGCTATGGCTGGAGAGGGCATGGGGCTGGGGGAGACAGGAAGAGCTGTAGGAACCCCACTGGATATACAAATTTCCTGCTATTCTTGCCACACGATACTAGTGGTGCTGATTCCTGCCCTCTGCTATCCTACTGGCAAATCTGATGGAGAAAGGGAATTCCCAGCAGAGCCCAGCTGGGCAGTTATCATGTTACAGGAGAAAAGCTTATGCTCTCAGGTGACTAATAAGCTCCATTTCTTGATATGCACTGTTTGAGTCACAACTAGACCCACTTTCTGGGACCTGTGCAGTATTATAGAGGTGACAGGGATCCTCTGATTTTCCCCTTACATTCTTTGGTTTGTGTCCCTCTAACTTCCATCTCACTTGAGCTAGAGCTCTTTGCTTTGTTGAACATCCCTTTGGCTAAGGATGCATGTGTTGGTAGTCCCTCACCAGACCTGAGAGCTGGGATTTACGCTTCCTCTGACAGATGTAGGGACCTTGACATTGCAGGCCACAGGGTAGCTGCCTGATCCTGGCTTCTCCTGTTGCTGTGGCTCTGACTGAGAAAGGACTTTGTGTGTATCATGGAATGACATCCTCATTAATCTTATCATTATGCAAAGGGGGTCCTCAGGAACAGAATCCTTCCTGCCACTACAATCTGCCACCAGGAACAGAACTCTTGTGCCATGCGGAGGAGTGACTGTCTTCCTCAATTAACTCAAACCGTCTTCTGCAGGCCCGCTCTTGGAGTTTGCTAGTGTCAGGTTTATCCCAGTGACTCAAGTGATTAGTGGGACCCCTGAAGGCACAGAGGAACAAGCACATGGTTCCATCATTGGCCTCCCTCCCTGTCATCCATCTAAAACCACTCATGGGTGCATAAGCTCACAGAAGAACATTCCCAGGTGCAGTGGCTGCCTTGAACTTCTCGGTGAGCACTTCATTCAGCAAGTCAGAGCCCAGAAAGTACTTGTAGCCAGGACTAGTGAGGCATTCAGAGTGTGACAGGGCCACTGGCAACAGCTTCAGCTTCAGGCCCAGCTGTCCATTCCTGTTCAAATTGAGTAAGCTCTTTAGCAAATGCTCAGGCTAAGAGGCCAGACTGTGGTGGCTCTGCAAGGCTGTCCCACCCGCTGATGGGGAGGCTGTGATTGCCTAACTGGATGACTGTCAGAAGTTCTCTCCCTGGGTTCATTGTTCATTCATTCTGCTGAGATTCACCCCAACCCACAGGGGAGAATGAGCAGCTAGCAAAGCAGAAAAAAGTCTTGCCCTTGGGGTTTAAGGTGCGGCATCCCTCGTGGAAATGGTTAGAAGAGTGGTGAAAAGTGGCAGGTCTCTGGGATTTGAGTCCAGGCCCCTTGGGATCCATTGGGAGCAGTCATCTGTTTGGTGACAAGAGGGCAGACAGAATCACTGAGGAGGTTCTGATGGGTCACACAGTGAATCTGTACTTCTCACAGGCAGTGGCCAGAATCCTTTGTCTATATCCAGGGAATCTGTTTTTGTTGGTTCAATCTTGAGTGGAGCGTAATTTGGTTAAGAATCTCCTAGCGAGTCCAGCACCAGGCCATTCAGCATGATCAGGGGCAGGGCCCAAGAGGCCAGCTCAGGTCAGATCCTTGAATGAAAATCTTCAGCAAGAGGTCTTTACATCTCAATATCAAGCCAAAACTCTCCTAAGGAAGCCTGGATGCATGGGAATTCCATGGAGATTGGCGAACGTGAGCTAAGCTAGAATTGTCCTGAACCCAGGGAGCTGTCTGGGCCAAGCTAGAAACACAAGAGGAAGTCATGAAGTTTGGGAATCTACCCAAAACATAAAAGTGAAAATCAAATTGTTCTTCCTCTTGGCTAACATTTTATTGTGGCTGCATTCTAAAAATCAAATTGGAGCTGAGAAATGGAATATTTAAGAGAACATCGGGGTAAATAAGATCCTGTATCTCACACGTGTAATTGTAGGGAAGAAACATGCTTCTAAATAAAAAAAAACACCCAGTAATTTTCTTATGTGCATTCAATCTGTGGAAAACACCCCAGAAAATGATTAAGTATAGAGCTCAGTGTAAAAGTGGGTAGAGGAGAGGGAAGGGTTACTCCTTGTTCTCTGTAGAAGGTGCTCCATACTAGAGAGCTAAGAGAATCCATCGGAAGTGTCAAAAGCAACCGGGTAGCACCTTAGTCACGGCTAATGGTATAAGATTCTTTCTGATACTCTAATTGCTCAGAGAAATGGCTAGATGTATAGCCCTTTCAAAGTATTAATGTAACACCAAGCACTTGAGAAATGCAAAATCAAGGTTTGACAGTGAATAAAAATGGATCAAGGACCATCTACTCACCCTTGTCTTACTGCTTGTGCCAGTTTAACCATTAAAAATGGTGTCAGAGTCCAGAATAACTTCTTCAGCCAACTCTGCAATTCAGAAATGCATTTAGCTTAATACTCTCAGATGGTTTCAAGTGTGCCATAATGGAGGCATAACATTTAGAGAAGAGATGAGAAAGCGAAGAGCACACATCTACTTTCCTGCAAAGTGATACCCTATCCACCTCTAAATGAGAAGGCTAAGCTTGTGTCATGATAAAAATTGCAATGGAATTTAAATCACTTTTTCAGATCTGCTCTTGTTTTTAGGTATGTTACTACTAGAGTAGCATTATTTCAATCTCTTCCGGAGCTTCTATTTCTGTTTTTCATAATTTAGCATTTGACCCGAATGGGAATTTTGAGGGAGTTAAACCATTCTCTCACTGGGAATTAGTTAAAGTGTCTCTTTTGGAGTTGCTGACGATATGGGGAAATTTCAAAGGTAATTGTTGAACAAAGTATAAAATCCATGAGCTTTTGTTTAAATGACAATAAATGTCAACATCAGCGATTAATTAGCGTATTAAAATTATTTAAGAGTATAGATTTACAAATAAGTAGGTATCTTCATGAAATATGTAACATTGACTTTAGCATCCTGTCATTTTTCTGAAATGTCCAGATTGGTGTAGTGGTCCTTTATGATGCCACTGGTCTATTAACAGCACAGCACAAAGCTCTCTTTAAAGTGACTTGGGAAGAGGTGCGAGCATTCTTTCAGAAAGATGAGGGACTGCATCAATCAGAAGGATAACACTTTCACAAGGTGCCCCTTCAAGCAAAGCCAATTCGCATTTTTGTAGTCCAACTGCAAGGGTACACATCAAAATGAACATGGCGCATTCCTAACATGTTGGTACCTGGTGTCACAACCAAGAGTCCAATGGTTGACTTCACATTTCTGCTGCAGTATGTGAGCAGAGTGAGCAGACCTTGATTGTGCTTTGATAGAACCACCGCAGATGCCCAGCATGGGTGGCAATCCTTCGAAGAGCTGAGTAGTGTTCAAAGTCCCAAACACACTCATTGGTTTTATGTTAACAACCTATGTTTAATTCTGACTCTATTTGATATTTTAGTATCTGTTGATGACATCTGATAGTTAATCCAAAAGTATTAATTTATTGGGTGTGATATTTTAAAAACAGGTTCTCTGATTTTTTAAAATGTAAGTATTGAAACTGCTTGACTTTAAAAGCCTTGCTATCAAAGCATATTTGTGGATGAAGTTGGTAGAACTTTTCCTGAAAGAAAGGAATCATTTCCCAAGACATGATACATATGGATGATGTTTGACAAGAGAAAGGTAATTAGGGATTACGGTTACTAAGAGCAGCACCGGGGCTGGCCATATCACAGCATATCTATTTTCCATGTGCACTTACTTGACATGCAGTCACATTCACTAAGCTTAGAGACGACACCACATCACTCTTCTCTGAGTACATACCACTGAAGGGAAACCAAATGTCACTTTGTCCCCTTTGCATAATTGAGTCTTTTATTATGTCAGAGAAGGGACAGGTGAAGAGTTACTTGCTGGTGAGAGAAGGCTAATGCTGAATTAAATGTCAAAGTGCTTAGTTAGGGCAGATGGAGGAGGAGGCGTGAGGAAGCTGCCACTTAGACCCACGCTTAAGAGGCCTCTGGAGGTGGCAGCCTGGGAACAGAGGAAGAGAAAGAGGATCATGCTGCTTTCCAGCTCGGCTTATTTCTATTCTTCTCCAGGCCGCATTGCTTTAATACTGTGACACCTCTATGCCTTGAGGATCCCTTGCTGTTGGCTCCTTGGTGGTGACTTTGCCAGGAAAGTAGAAGTGTGATTTTATTGCCATGAGAAAGGAGCCTCTAGGGTTTTGAAGAAAGCTGGGGCCCTGATCAAACAAAAACCACAAAAAAGAATAACTTTACATGTCTGCAAAGGCAGAGGCTTTTGGAAGCCCCGGCCTCCATCAAGATGGAATCCCTAAAGCCTTTCATTCCTCAGATACCTTGAGAACAAGTTCCAGAGAGGTCTGTATTCATTCTTTGCAGAGCTGGACAGACAGTTGATCAGATTCTGCATTATTCCACCATCTCCTTGAGATTATAGGATTTGATAATTAAAAATGAGAAGAATAATTGCACATGAAATAAATAAAGATAGACAGTTACAGTCTTCCAAAAGTTATGCAAAGAACCTGAAAGGACAGCCCTTAGGAGCAGAGGTACGTGAGCCCAGGTTGGTGCACCTTGGGCATTGCTCCTGTGGCCTCTCTGGATGCATTGACAGTGCATGAGCAGTGGCAAGGTCACACTCAGTGCCCTTTCCCAGTGCTCCTCTTCTCTGATCACTGTGCAGCATACTTTCCCAGCATAGTTTTGCCTCTGAAGAACGAAGCAGAGACCTACTGCTTTCAGGAGCAAAAGCCCCCAGGCTCTTGGAACCAGCTGTGCAGCCTCTGGCAGCTCCTTGAGTATCTTCCATTTGGGATGTCCTTGCTGCTTGAGCAACCTTCCCTTGGGTGTCAGAGACTCCTATGTCCCAAAACGGAGAGATGTTGGAGGAACCCATACCATGTCCCTGGATATAGAGCTGCTGACAACCATGTGACGGCCCAGTTCTATGGTTGGTCTTTATTCCTGTCCTGAGTATCAGACAGAATGTCCCTGTTACCCGTGCACTCTTCCCAAAGTACATGGTGGTAGGGACCATGGCCAGAGGACCTGCTTATTCTATCCTTGTACCTTTGTGTCTACAAGCCTCATAGTTCCCTCTCCCCATCTGTCAAGTGGAAGAGACAGGCCCCTCAGTCCTGCCCAGGTCACCCTCTCTGGAGTCCAAACCCCAAAGGGAGAAGCCTGGCAAAGGGCTAGTGAGAGCTGCTTGTCCATTCCAGGGGGTCTCCACCTGGGTAGAGGAACATCTAGCAAACATGACATTCTGGGGACAGAGCATGCAAAGGTAGATTCAGGGGGCACAGGTTGCCTTTATGTGAGAGGATTAGAGGCAGGAGGCCAGGCATGAATTTCCACCTCCAGTTGGATGAGATGAAACCAGGGAGAGAAACCAAGATGTCCTCTACTGCATAGAGCTTAGAAACAGCGGAAATTGCTGTTTGAAGGGTGAATGTAAGAAGACTTTTCTATAGCAAAACAACTAGCCTGGGTTTAATTTGATAAAATCCAGATTCTTGTGTATTAGGGCTGCTCAGTAAAGGTATCCTGTACCAGACTTGAATAGCTCTGATGTACTAATTATATCCTCCGGGATATGGGGACAGTTAAAGAGAAGAGGGATATGGCAGCCATCCAGGAATTATGCAGCATGATTAAAGGAGGGGAGCTATCTGTGTTACTTAAAATGGGCATAAAATGATACATAAAATTAATTTTGCATGTTACAGCTGGCTACGTCTAGTTGAAACCAACCATAACGAGTGGATGGGCAGATTTCTCTTGGGAACCACATTTATTTACCTGCCACCAGCTCTGTGGTTCAATTCCACATGCTTCCCCCGGGTTCAGGAACTGGCTCTTATAGCTTGGATATAAATGTGCATCGTGTTAATTATCGTCACTCCTCCCTCTCCTGAGCCACACTCCTCTGTTAAGTCCCTAATTAGCTTCACTCTTCTTTGCTTCAGAAGTTCAGCAGTGGGAAGTCGGGGAGTTGGTGATGTTTCCTATGCCATGCAGGGTTCCAGGGAGCTGGCCCTTCCCAGGTTAGGTGCGTTAAGGGTGTCTCTGTACCTGAGCATGAGGAACTAAAGAGTCAATGTACCCCTGAAATACTGAATTTTCAACAGACTGACCTGGGATCTGGGAGAATTTGGCCAAGTAAATATAAATCCCCAAATGTAAAGCCTCTTCTTTAACAGTGAAGCTTCAAGAGGGGAAAGCTCTAGAGGGGAAAAACCTCAGGAAACTACAAGAAGATGAACAGGACATCCCATCAGAAGAACTTTGGGATGCACAGTTTCCAGGGTCTCCTCAACTTTGATTCTTCAGAGAAAGAAGTGCACACCAAGCAAGGCTGGTGGCCCCCAGCAGAAGTGTGCAGAAAGCCTAGAGTTGAGTTGCTGTGGCCTCTGCAGAAGGCTTGGCTTCCTGTGGAAACTAGGACATGTGGAGAATTCAGGTGATTCTCACTGCTCCTGACAGAATCAGTCTAACTTGGCAGTCACTGGAGGAGACCATGTGCCCAGCATCCTTCTCACACCATTCAGCCTCTCATCCCTCCTCCTTCCTCTGACTAGAACCTTCTCAGAACCTCAGCATTCAGAAAAGCTAGTGAGTTATCAGAGAGGCCTACCCATTACAGAGCCAGGTGGGAGGTTATGGGGTTAGATGATGCCTCATCCTCACTCTGGCCTCTGAGGGTTAACCTGGAGCTGTCTGTGTGCTATCTCCAAGCCTCTGATGTCTCCCCTCACCATCTGCATTCCACAGGCCACCAGCTTTTTAATAATTCTCACATGAAATAACCTGCTCACCTGCGGCATAAATTAGACATGCCTGTGAGTCCTCAAATCAACTGATCTTAATTAACTGTACACTACTCAGTGAGCATTTCTTTTTATTACTTCTATGCTGGCAATGGCAGTGGTCTTGCTAGAAGGGTCTTGTTTTTGAAAACCCAGAGTGCAGGTATTTTAGGAGACTGGCAGTTTGGGGGATCCTCTTGATAGAGACACTACATGCTGTCTATTGGAAAGCTTCCCCTCTCTTTTCCCCATGGGGTTTGTTTTGAGTAGGGTTCTCCAGATACAGTGTCCAAGATAAAGATTTGGATGCCTGTGAATTACTTGGGGTCCCTCCAGGGAAAGAGGAGGGAGTGGGTGAGGTGCTCAGTAAGGACATGCTGGTCTTGATTGGACCCCAGCTATACCCTGGACCATGCAATATATTGAAGACTTGGCTGCCTTTGTACCCCCACCCCTAGACAGAGTCTGCAGGGTACCCAAAGGAAAACAGCCTAGAGCAGCTCATATTTCCAGTTGCTGAGGGTAGGTGCCCTTGATGAGGAAAGTAGGTCTACGGGGAAAGACCTCCACAATGCCCATGATGACCAGTATCCTGGCACCAAATTGAGAAAGAAAATGAAAAGGAAAGCAGACTAGAGGTTAAAATTGAGAGTGGAGGGACAAGTCCACCAGCCTTCTTTTATAAATAAGGTCACTGAGGACCATTACTTAAATCCATTCCCTCAAATATGGCAAAGAGGCACTGGACACAGGTCTGCAAGCTGACTCCTTCTCAAGGGCTCTCACCATGCAGAGATAGTAGGGGAAGGGACAGGTCAGTCAGCTCTGGGATGAAGTCGTGGGGCTTGGCTTCCAGGCCCAGATCATGTGTGCCTGTGGGAGATGGGGGCCAAATGTCCTCCAGACAGCACGGTAGTGCCTGTTGGTCTGTCTACTATGGCTGAACCATGGAAAGTTGTCCTTTCTTCTTCTGGGCAGACTTTGTAGGTCCACACAACAGCTGTCAATCAGTGAACAAAGATGCAGAGATATGCTGCTTCTAGAATTTCCCATTCAAGCCAAGTTCAGTCAAATGTCAGGATGGAAAATAATTCAAGCAAGACTGGTACAAATGGACTGCTGGCTGTGGGATGCTTTGGTCTTGAAGCTGTTTTTCTAGCTGAATCCTAGTGGAGAAGCCTGGGTGTGGGGTTGGGGTGGAAGCTTGCTTCTGCCCCCCACCAGCTTGACTGAACAAGACCCCCTTCCATGTCCCACTAGCCCCACAAAAAACTAGACTAGCAGGGTCTAAAGAGACAGTATGACAAGTTCTGCATGTGATCAATTGTGCAGCCCCCAGTAGACGCTTCCATCAGCAGATCATCATCCAGAGTAAGGGAGTGTGGCTCCTATTAGGAGTTTATTCTCCCTGCTGGCCTCACTCTATCTGGTGAGCTCCTGAAATAGCCAAATCATGCATAATATACTGGGGAGCATAATTACCCTCAATAAAACTTCGTATGCCAGCCAGGTTCTGCACTATGAATGTGTACAGCCTCCCTCCAGGCCCCTGAAAGTTTAGTCATCTCTTGCCCAGCCTCCCAGGCCCAGGAGCCTGCCTAATCTGTGAGCAAGGAAGAGATCTGCCAACTTGGGCAGGGATCCTGTCAGTTAGACAGCCTTTCCTAAGTCTTCCAGCCCCTGGAACAGACCTGGGCAGCATACAGGCAAGGTTTTGGCATGGAAGCACAATGTTCTTCAGTCCTGTTTCCATTTTCTCCAGTGAGATGGATAGACCCTCCTTAGGGATAATGGAGTGAGGGCTTCTCCCTTGACCCTGAAGGTCAAGGACAGACCTAGAGCTGGAGGACATGCTGGCAGAGTAGGTCACAGACATTTCCAGGTTCCATGATCTGGTAGTTAGGGCTAATGCTTCTGGGACTGTTGCTCAGACTATGGTGTGCTGCTTGCTATGTGTGGCCCTCAGGAGTGGAGGCCAAGTGAAGTCATTGAGTAGTCTACATACATTGACTCCCTGTAGTTCTAGAGGTCAGAAGTCATTAGCATTTGTTGATGAAAATAGTGCAGTTAGTATTCTGCAGTCAATAAAGTAATGTGCTATGGACTTAGACTTGCACATTTCTTGAAGGCTTGTGTAGTACTGAACTGGGTAGGTTAATAGAAACACCATGAAGAAAGATAATTCAAGCAAGACTGGTGCAAATGGACTGCTGGCTATAGGGTGCTTTGGTCTTAGAGCTATTTTTTCTAGCCACAGTCTAGTGCAGGAAGGCTCCAGAAGCCTCCATATGGGGTTGGGGTAGGATCTTGCTCCAATTTATTCTATCCCTGGATCCAGGTTCACAGGTGCCCCTATAGCACCCAAGGTCTGAACTGGAATGACATCATTAAAACATAGACACTTGTACCCAGAGGAGCTGGTCTCACTGGGCTAAAATCAAGGTGTCGGCTGCGCTGGTTCCTTTAGGAGCCTCCAGGAGAGAATCCATGTCCTTGTCTTTCCCAAGTTGTAGAGGTTACCTGTTTTATTGGACTGGTAGCCTCTTCCTCCACTGTCAAGACCAGTGAGGCATCTTCCAGTCACTCTCTGCCTCTGTGTGTATGTCTCACCTCTACTTCTAGCCTCACAGTTCTGTATCTGACTTTTATAAGGACAATTGTGATTGCATGAAGGACCTCCCTGGGTAACTCAGGGTGTCTCCCCATTTCAAGATCCTGATCACGTTTTCAAAGTCACTTTGTCATGTAATATGACACATTCACTAGTTCTGGTGTTTAGACGTGGACATATTTGGGGCCATCATTCTTTCTACCATACTCTTGAACCCTGGCCTGGCCAAGATAGTATATCCAGTTGATTTTCTCAGGGTCATTCCTGGAAAGGGTGTGATCTGCATAGGGTTGTCCATCTCAGAGCCCTCTGCCTCCCCCATACAATGTGGCAAGCCAGGCTGAACATGGAGTGATTTTCTCTGTGCAAAACAGAGTGACCTATATTGGCATTTTATATTAGCATGGAGTCGTGGCAACTGCAGACATTGTGCGTGGTCTCCCAAGATGAAGTATAAGCAGGCTGTTGGGATCCCAGGTAGTGCCTAAAACTTACCCCTAATAAGTTAAGGGTCCACCTTACAGGGAAACCAATAGCCAGAGTGTTTCTGCACATTTAACCTATTCCTATCCATTCCCACAGCATCTGAGAAGTCCAGGGAGACTCATAGAGCTAGAAGGACTCTCAGAGGATACAGCAGGAAGCTGACACTGAGGGGAGAAGCGATCTTGCCCCCAGAAAAACCTCCTTATCTGGGAAGCCCAGATAAGAACTAGGTCTTGGTGCCAGCATCAGGCTCTTTCTCTGAAGCATCCTAAGAGTAGTTAGGGAACAAAACACAGGCCAGAGGCCAGCCTTGTTGGACTTGATAGTTGTATTCATTGATTACTTTGAGGTCAGAACCTAGACTCACATGTATAGTTCCATATTAAAGACACACTGTGCTGTATTCTCGAGGAAGGGGCTTTTTCCTTTCTTTCTCTATTTCTTCATTTTAATCTTTTCTGACAACTAACCATAGGTAAAGTTTTGGTCATAGGTTTTTAAATTGCACATTATTCATTTTAGATATTTTAAATTACCATTTATGGAAATATGAAAGTTAATTCTTTCCTTTTCTGAAAATGAGCAGGATGCCAGGGCTTGATTGCTGATGAAAATGGCCTATTTAGTATTTCTGTTGCCAGAGAGTGATGAGCTGTAGACTTAAGCATATCTTTGATGGCCATCCAAGGCTGAAATGGGGAAGTCTAGGGAAATGGTCTCCAAATTACTCCATCCTATCTCTGGTGCTAGAGGTGCCCAAGAATGCCAGAATTTGAACTAAATGACATTAAAGAGGGCACTCTGCGTGTTAGGAAGAGTGCTGAACTTACACGATTCTGTTGAGCTGCTTGGATTCTCTAAATTTAATGACCCGGCTGGTAGGACAGTCATAAGGACATCTACCTGTTAATCAAATGAGATGCAATGTGAGAAGGATGGAAAAGCATTCCTATAAAACCAAGATTTGTCATTATTATTTATACTTTATAGAAATGACCTTTTCAAACTGTACATTGCAGGGCATAGGGACATTTTAGGGCATTTTAGGGTGTATGGTAATGACTTTTAAACTAAATGTCTTTGAGGGTGACTGAGGTGAGTTTCAACTCATAAACAGGTGCGTGGTCTGGACAGGCGACGACCGAGTTTTCTTCTTCAACCCGACAATGCAGCTCTCTGTTTGGGAGAAACCCATGGACCTCAAGAACCGTGGGGATCTCAAGAAGATCATTGATGACCCACCCCACAAGCGCAAGCTGGAGGCTGCAGCAAGTAAGTCTGCATTATTACATCACTTCTAAGTGTTTATGCTTCCTGTTTAGGGCCATGAAGTGAGAGTGGGCTTTTCCTGGTTATGTTGGAAATTGATTATGAAGGAGTTAATGTTCATGACTCAGAGCTCAGTAATTAAGTTTTCATGGCACTTTCTTCAGAATCCTCGACCCTTCTAAGCAGTCAGCTCAGACTCTTCTTTGCATCATATAAGGTCATTAGTGTAATGACACTGCTTATTGCCTAGCCACTCCCACCTCTGTCCAGCACTACCATTGGTCAGCTGTATGCTTTCGTTTCAAACCTCTCTGCTGAGCTCCACTGGAAAGAATAGACACATACAGATAGGAGTGTATTCCTTTTACTATACACCCTCACTCTAGACCTTGGACTACATTCATACATTGCCATATGTGAATAGACACTTTAATTCCATGGAAACTCCTGCAGGGAGGGGTAAGGATTCATTTTGGTTGTAGAGGAATGGGCTGCTAGGCAGAAATGCAGCTATTTTTGATGAAGTCCTTGTAAATCTTGTTTCGGTAAGAGTCAGAGAAGAACTTTCAACATTTTCAGAAAAGATCCTTTCTCATTCTATCTGATACATTTTTATGAGCTACTGCATCGGGGAAGCCCTACTCCTTGTACACTGAAGAGCTTGGTGAATGGCAGCTCTCTGCCACCTACAGAGGTAGGGTTACCTGCCTGAAAGGCCAAGCCAGTGGGTATGGTATCTGGACCCCATGAAAGAGGGGTTTTTTTAATTGTTGTGGGATATTTAATGGAGTTTGTAATGATACTTTTGATTCTATATTATATAGCTAATGTAGGGCAACAACCTTCAGTTTTAGTCAAATAAAGGGGTACTTGGAAGATGCTGCTATTAAGGTTTGCTTACCACTTTTATAATGGCAATAGTTGTTCCCGTACAGCTGGTATTAGTCTCCTAAGATTGAGTGATGACAAGTTTAATATGTTTATCTCACTTAAGATAATGAGAACATTCTCCAAAAAGCTTGAGTCAGCTGATGTTGCGAAAAGAAAAATGTTTTAGGTGCATATTTAACTGCAAAATCTGTAAAAGTGTTGCTGTGTTCCGGGACAATAAGCATGGGATTTGGTGATTTTGTTTTTTTCTCTGATCAAGTGGCATCTAATGCTAAAAAAAATACTGTGTATCCTGAAAAGCACTTAAAAGTCATTTTAGAAAAAGATCTCTCAAGATTCTTACTAGTGGACAAAAGAATAGTTTACAATTTAGGAAGATTATAAGGTCTTCATATCTTATAAGAAGCAATAAGGTACAATTTATCTTGTGATTTCATTTGCTTGGCAAAAGGCAAATAAGTAATGCAGCAGATACTTTGCTCCTTTCTTTAGCTTGCATTCTTCCAGATAATTGGATGTGATTTCATTTTTCCCTCCAAAGAATTGGTAAGAATAAGAAAGAAATGAACTTATTGAAGGTCATACATAGGGGCTCTCCAAATTCTGTTGTTTAGATAAAATCACACCAACTCTGAAGAGAAACAGAGAGGTGTTCTCATAGGGTCATCTGCTGTCTCAGGACCGAGAATGTTGGTCAGTGAAGTGCAGGAACCTGAATTGCCTGGATCATAGTTCAATGCTCCATTTCACTCTAATAACAAGAACCTTCCTTTATGCTGATGGAAATGGAGACGTGAACCTTAAAACAAACACAACCAAAAGTCTCTGACGAATTAAAGTTTAACATCTGAATGTAATTTGTGTTCCATCAACTTTATTGTGGTAACCTAGCCTATTGTACCTCATTGACAGACATGTAACTTTACCTCCTCTTATAAAGTGAGGAAGAGATGGTGTTAAACCATCTTAAAGATATACAAATGGCCTCAAGTTTTAACTTTTGGTTGCCAGAGTATAATTGGTCTTTAAGAACATAACTTGTAATTTCCTATTATCCACAAGGAGAGCTTTGCAGACAAACAATTAAGATAGAAGGTGTTTTTGGAGGATTAATTAATGACAAGAGTGCAGAGTTGAGGATCTCCAGCCCTGAGCAGTCAGTGGCATTTTCCCTAGCTGGTCATTCATCTCAACTCATCAAATGACTTGACCCTCATTATTACAACAAGTCCACAATGATTACTCTTGGTCAGGAATTGTGTTTTCACAATTTTCTTAATCATGAGTCATTCTAAATTTGAGTATATTCATGCTTGTTTCAAGTATTAGATGGAACAATTAAGCATTGCAGTTGATTCCCATTAAGTTACAAGAGGTGAATAAAATAAATGGATTTTATAAAATGACTACCACATTTTACTGCTGTTAGGGTGTGTGTGTGTGTGTGTGTGTGTGTGTGTGTGAGAGAGAGAGAGAGAGAGAGAGAGAGAGAGAGAGAGAGAGAGAGAGAGAGAGATGTAAGCCATGGCAGTGGTAGCTCATAGCATTAGCCAGTTACAGGGTGTGGGATGCAGAACTGCCCAAAGCTCTAAGCCATCCATCACTCAGGAGATAAGGAGAAAGTCTGCTTTTTCATTCAGTTAACATTGCTGAGGGATTCGAGTGAAGGCCTGAATTATTTTCTAATTACTTTGCAATGCATCCAGATTTTTTATGGCTCTATAGCCTTGCTGTTAGTTGAGAATAAATGCTTGTTGAATTAAAGTGAAATGGGAAGCACCAGGCTTCACCCCAAACCCATCCATTACATGTCATGATGTTCTTGGAGATATTGTACACTCCTCAGTTTAGAGGATACTCGCTTTTGTCTTTCTGCCAGCTTTGGTATTCCTCAAACCTGTAAGAGGCTCAATTCATTTTTTGGGTTTACAAGCAATAGCAATGTCTCTCTTCCTAGTGATGGGTAGGAATCTCCCTTGATTCTGACCAGTGTACCCATAGTTTAATTGCCTCGCCGTCCTCCCTGCTCCATTATCCTGTTCCTACATTTGCAACTCTGGTGCATCCCAGTGGAATGTCGCTGAGGTGATTGCATATCAGGCTGTTTGGCTCCTCTGAGGTGGGAAAGAGGAGAGAGAGAGAGAGAGATTGAGAGAGATATGTTGAGAGAGAGAGGAATACTCTGCCTCTTCTCCTGCTTCTGCCAATGTCTTCTGGTGACCAAGGAGGACAGGAGGCCTGGGATTGAGAAATGAAGAGGGGAGAATCCTGCACGGGTGGTAGAGAGAAATGTGCAAGAAGCTGCCACACATGGCTCCCTGTAAGTAGGTGCCATAGGTATTGGATATCAGTGGCTGCTATAACAAATTGCCTCAAATAAGGAGATTTAAGACAAATAGAATGGCTTACAGTTCTGAGTGGTCCAGTATGAGTCTAAGACAGTTCCTTTCTGAGGCTCTGGCCAGGATCTCTTTCCTCTTCTTTAGCAGCTCCCAGACTCTGCCTCATTTCCTTCCCCCATAGCCTCTTCCCTATCTTCAAAGCAGCAGAGTGGCATCTTCCAGTCTCCTCTGACTCTGAACCTTTCTTTTGTACCTACAAAGTTCCTTGTGATTGTACAGGGCCCACCTACACGACTCATGGTGCTTTCCCTTCTCCAGATGAGCTACTTAGCAACCTCAATAACCTCTTGCTAAATAACCTAGTGTATCCCAAGTTCCAGATTAGGATGTGAGCGTTGTTGGGAGGCATTATTCTGTGCCCCATGATCATTATACCCATTGTAAAGAACAGGGATTCATTAACTTGTGAAACAACACTTTCTTCAAGTGAGGGACTAGAGTTTGCACCCTGGTGGGCCTCTCTGGAGCCAAGGAGGGGCAGCTTGTCCAGCCCTCCTGTATCTGCCCTTGTGCCTCACAGGAGAAAGCAGGGGTAAGCAGCCTTCCTCCTGTGACTCCTCCATCCCTACCCTATGATTGAGATGGCAAGGGCTCATTCAGCTTCAATAGCTTTGCAAACATTTCAGTCATTTATATTCAGGACAAATGTGAATTCATAATGACATTCATTGCACTAAGTAGGATATAAAATCATCCTGTGGGTAAACACAGCTGTGACTGGTGAATGTGTCACTTTCTCCAGCATTGTTTAGCTGAGACAGTATGTACTGGGTCTCCACATCAGTGGAACCAGGTGGCCAAGGTGCTCAGCAAGACCAGTGTGGTGAGAGGCAAATTTTGGAGCTTTCCTAAGCTTAAGGATCCTGTCCGGGGGACTTAGGCTGGTATGAGAGGCTCTCCCCACACAAAATCCATCTGCCAGGCTCTGGCAGGAACTGTATTGGGTACCTCAGCTCCATACTGGGCTCCTCCTGATTCCTCTAGGGCTAAGTTGCTCTTTGTACAGTGAAGGCAACAGTGTTTTATTTCCTAAGCTGCGTTTCAGAGACCAGATTGGCCAGCATCTCTGTTTGACAGCAGACACACTGGTGAGGGGAACAGGCCATTCCTTGAGAGACTGGCCCTTTGTGGAGCTGTCACATGAAAAGTGGAAGTTGCCTTGTAGGAGCCTCAATCAAAGGAAGCAGAGCCAGCAGGCTGGCCTGCCGCCTGCACAGCACTGCCGTCTGTGCTTTTGTAGCAGTTTTGCAGGTGGGACTCTGAGGGTCCATCCAGCCTCTGACCGGGATCACATCTGTACCTTCCATTGACCTTGGCAGGAAGCAGAGTGTGTGGTGCTTGTTTAATGCCTGTGTAATTGGCCAGGTGGCTTCTGTTAAGGAGGGAGCAAGCTTTGGATGTGCTGGCTCTGGTGGTTTTAGGACACGTTCATAACATGCACTTTCAGCTTGTTGTGTCACTTCGGCAAGGGAGGCCAAAGAGCAGTGCAGGGCAGGGCAGGGCACGGGTGAACAGGCCCCAGCTGCTCCCCTTCTTTAGAATGATAAAGAGACTGTGTCACCTCTCTATGCCTTCACACCCCCTGATTCCTGGGTGTGGGGGGACTGGAATAGGACTTTATTTAAAGTGGTTGCCCAGGCCCTAGTGCTTCAACCTACCAGCCCCTATGGCCCAGAGCAGAGAAAGGAGGGAAAGAGGAAGGAGGGAGGGAATGGGGAAGTTAGTTTCTTTATAAGCCAATCATTTCTTTATTTAGGGACCCATGCTTGATCCAGCCCTGGGCACAGCCCTCCAACAGTGAGCACACATCAGGCAGGCAGTGCTAAGGAAGGGAAGGATGGGTACAAGGACAGGGGTACCGGACCAGCAGCTGAGTCCTCCCTGAGAAAGAACCAACACTGAGCTCCAGAAAATGAGGTGCAGGCAATGGGCCTGTTATAGACCCTGAGGCAGGAGTGGGAGAAGGCCCATGTGGGGGACCCTGAGACCTGTGGCTGGCTGGGAGGAGGAGGCTCCAGAGGCTCTGTGTGACATTACATGTGGGAAACACTGAGAATTCCCGCAGCAAGGCACTGAGGGTAGCTTCCTTGCAGCCTGTCAAGATGAATGTGGAGATGTGCCCCAGAGCCATCACTGGCCAAACCCAGAGCTTCCTCCCTGAGCTTCAACAGGGAACCCAGGCCTAGTTAAACAGAACATCCTGGGAGCCCATCTCCTAGGTGGGCAGCCTGTGGCAAGTGTCCCAGCCTGGCCCAGCTCTTTCTTTGCCTGAACTTCATTACATTTGTCCCATAACCAATGTATCTATAGTACAGAGAAGGCAATGTTGGCATCTGTGGGGGCCCGCAGATGGAGCCACCTTCTCCTTCACTCCAGGACCTGTGTCCCCAGTGAAGTTAAGCCCTAGCCCCACCTCTTCTGGCAGGAGTGCAATGCCCTCAGGGCTCTTGCTGCCAAAGAGCCCTGAGCAACCCACCCTCCCTCCACTGATGGGGTGCACTCCTGTCAGCATCCCCCACTGATTGTCCACAGGGTCCACCCAGGCTTTCCCTGGGGGATGCTCTCTGGGGTTCTTGCCCATGCAGGACCACCCTTCCATTTTGTCCCTCTTTATGCTTAAGAGAGTCACAGGCTTGGGACAGTCACTCTTTGGCACTCCTGAAGGAGCCCAGTTCCCTCAGAAGGATGAGTCTCTGTTGCTCACGAGTCTCCTGTTTTTTCACTCTCAAACACGAGTCTTAAGCAAAACAAGAAGACAACTTGTAAATGACTGACCTGTTTATTGTGTGCCGAGCAGAGAAAGCCATCAGCTTGGCCCTTTGTGGAGCTGTCACATGGAAAGTGGAAGTTGCTGTGTGAGAGCTCACTCTAGAAGCAGAGCCAGCAGGCTGGCCTGCCACCTGTCCAGCGCTGCTGTTTGTGCTTGTGTGGCAGTTTTGTAGATGGGGTTCTGAGGCTCCATCTAGCCCCTGACTTGGGGGATGTCTGCACCAGCACTTGGAGCTACATGTGCAGGTGCCCAGACAGAAGCACTGCCCCACCTCATCTGTAGGTTCCTGAGTTGCTTTGTTTGTAGACCAAAAAACAGGCTGAACACAACTCTGACTGTGGAGGGCCTATCCCACTCAGGAAAGCCCTCTCAGGCTAGTACTCATTTGTACAGTCTAGGCCTTACCAGGTTGGAAGGGGATTGGAGATGCCTTGATATTTCTTGAGTAATGTGTATATTTCTTTGGTCTAGAAGTTGCTTCACCCACTGTTAAGTCCTTTCTCCTAATCTTTGCAGACAGCCCCAGAGTTTCTGCTTGATTTGCATCATTCATTTTTTCCCCAGGTTGTGGGAGTGATCCCTAGAGGCCTGAGCAGAGACCCTAAAGTGGGGAACAAGTTTCACATTATCTAGCTGAGAATGCGTGGGTACTAAGCCTGGTCACCACCTGTGTGGGTGCATCTGCCTTGAAAGGATGACCTGGGGATTCCTGTCTACTTCCCTGGTCCCTGAACTTTGCCTTTCTAGGGTGATATCATTCCTGGGAAGAGTTACTACCTTCTACCTCACATCCACCCCAGGACACAGCACACAGCAAGGATCTCACTTGAATGCAAATTGGCCAAACCCACTACAATTCACCTCCTGTGATTCTCAGCAAATTTTAACCTGAGATTTTGCCTACCCGTTCTAAGGGTACTGATGTAATGATTGTGATCCCTCCCACTCCCAGACAGACAGACACTGGGCTCACAGAGACTCGGAGGACTTTTCACTAGCTAATCCAGCCCTCATTCCACAAGCTCAGCAACCCCACCTTTTGCCAAGTATATCTATTATGTGATTTAACATTATTGAAGTTGTCACACAAAAGATACAGGCATCTTACATTTTTGACAAATGTTGCCCAATCTTCTTCCAAAGAGGTTGATCAATTGACATGCCAGTTAATGCATTTTGTATCAGCACTCTAGATCATCAAAACAACTTTTTAAAGAACATTGTTTGCTTCAGTTGGCATTTCTTCAAGTTTTGGTAAAATGAAACAGTTTTTCAAGTTTGTTGGCCATTTGTTTGTTTTGTGTTCCTGTGAAGTACTTTGGTTTTACTGACTTATATAAACTTGTAAATCAAGATATCTCTGTGTTTTAGTTGTATTATCTGTCTAATATTTTTCCTGGTCTTTTGATTTTTTTTCTTATTGTGGTTAAAAATACATGACATCAAGTATACTGTTTAACTATTTTTAAGTGAAAATTCAGTGGCATTAAATTCAATTGTAATGTTTCTTAACCATCGCTACTATTTCTAAAACTTTTTAATTGCCCAAAGAAACTCCATAAGGACTTACCAATAACTCCCTATGCCCTATCCCCCAGGCTCTTGATAATCTCAAATCATCCATATGTCTCTCTAGACTTGCATTTTTATATGCCCCATATGAATGGAATCAGGTATGCATCCTTTCATGTCTGGCCTATTTTAATTAATATATCAACTTCAAGTTTTATTCAAGTTGTAGCCTATATTAGAATTCCATTCTTTTTTATGGCCAAATAATATTCCATAGTATCTATATTCCATATTTTATACATTTGTTCATCTGTAGGTAAATAAACATGAGTTATGTCCACTCTTTGGCTATTATGATTAAGATGCTATGGACGTTAACAAACATCTGTTGGATACTCTGTTTAGAATTGCTGCCTTATATAGTAATTATTATCTTTTTGAGCAATAGCCAGCTTTCCACAATGGCTACACTATTTCGCATTCCCACCAATTTTGCACAAGATGTTTACCTTCACGTCCTTGCTGACATTTGTTGTTTTCTTTTGTGCTGTTATTGTTGTTTGCTTGTTTATAACCATCGGAGTGGATGTGAAACTGTGTGGAATTTTGTGTTTGATTTGCATTTCCCAGATGATTAATAATATTGAGCATCTTTTCATGTGCTTCTTGCCCATTGCATATTCTTCTTTGCAAAAATGTCTATTTAAGTCCTTTCTCATTTTTTAATTGGATTGTTTCTTTTATGTAGTTGAATGGTAGGAATTTTAATATATATTCTGGATATTAGTCCTTTGTTGCATAAATAATTTGTAAACATTTCTCCCATTACGTGGGGAGGCTTTTCACTCTATTGGTAGTCTTTTGATGCACAAAAGTTTTCCATTTTGACTAAGTCCAATTTATTTTTTCTTATTGGCAGTGTTCTGTTTAAGAAATCATTGTGAAAGGCAATGTCATCAAGTTCTCTCCATTTTTTTCAAACAGTTTTACAGTCTTAGTCTTCAATCCACTGATAATCCATTCTGAGTTTTTGTGTACAGGCTTCCTCAGATATGGTTTCTGTTAAATTTCTATTTATCAGATGAATGGCCATAGAGTAAGTCCCCAATTTATGAATGTTCAAGTTTCAAACTTCAACAGGTGTACTGTATAAGATTCACAGATGTGCTGTGAATGTGACTCACTTTGTCAGATGATGAATGAATCTGACTTACAAACATTCTCCAGGAATGGCACTCATTCATAAGTTGGGAATTTACTATATTTTCCTGTTTTCTGAGCATTTTAATATGGAAACTCTGAAAATCTTTTTCTTATTTCACAGCAATTGTTAATTAGGCTGAAAGGCCTGTTGAGGCTGGGGCCATCCACTGATGACTTTCCAAGTGACCTTCAGTGAATGTGCTGTCCTCATTATGCCTGGTCAGAGCTGTGTCTTCCCACCAGCTCTGTGGTCAGCCAGGGAGAACAGCCTCTCCTTCACCAGCACGGCGTTTTGTTGTTAGACGTGTCCGGCGTGTTCCAAGCTCTGGAGTAGTTGATTCCAGTCAGTACCAGTGCAGTAAAATTTGTGGAGGGACCAATCCCAAGAGCTCTATTTTTCCAGGTCTTGTAATGTCAAAATCATTCATTTTTATAAATATTTTCCTTTAGAGTTTTGAATTTTGTATCTTGACAAAGAAGGCTCTATGCACATTGAGATTATTAAAAATAAAAACTGTAACTGACAATACTATATACATTTATCTTAAATAATATCTGTGTAATTGTATGACCTCATATTTTACAATTTAGAAATTCTCCTGCTTCATATTTGCTCTCATGGAGTGTGTTCTGGTATAGGGTGAGAGATGTGATCTATCTCTTCTATGGCTTGTCTCTGCATTTCTCTTCATCTCCCACCTCATATGCATGGAAGACAAATGGATGACAAAAAATTCCAACCAGTCTTCAAAACCAAGCTGGACTATCATACCTCTGGACACACCAGGCAGGAGGCACCCAGGGAGAGATTTAAAACACTATGAGGTATAACAGGAGCAAAGGGAAATATAACATCCCAGTGCTCCAGGTGAGAGGGGACAGGCGGGATGGTGAGAGTGAGTCCTAGGAGTGTCCCATGGAGGGATGCTGGTGGGTGGGAGCCGAGCGAGGGGGCAGTGTGTGCACAGGTGAGCTCAGTGTGTGCTGAGCTGGGTGCCTGTGGGACATGGAGACCATGCAGGAGTGGGGCTCAGAAGCAGGGAAGCTGAAGGGCATCCTTTGGGGTTAGCCAGTATAAGGTCACTTGCAGGAAGAGATCACAGGGAACAAAGGGAAAAACTTACAGTGCTTCCTCCCCATCTCTTCAAACATCACAATTATCTTTTCACTGCACCAGTGACTATCAGCTGGAGGAAGTAATTACACCTACCTGGGACATTTGCCAGTTTCTGGAGACATTTTGGTTGTCACTCTGGGTGGGGAGCAGCTGCAGGGCAGTCTCCAGGGTTAGAAACAGGGTGGGCTCTAAACATCCTTCAGGACCCAGCACAGTGCCCATGGCAAGGAGTGACCCACCCAGATATCAGCAGGTCCCAGGAGGGAGCCCCTAACTGAGGGTCCTGGAAATACCCCTGGGGGTCAGGTTGCTTCACTCTCCATGATCAAAGGCCTACCACCCTTCCCACACTACCTTTGAAAGATTGGGATTGCCTATAATGCCCTTTTTTTTGTGAAGACTCTTGCTGGAAGATTCATAGACAGCTTTGCCTACACCAATGCTTGTCAAGGGAGCAGTTCATGGTCCTCCAGGCTGAGAGGATGACTTGCTGGCTGTACATATGTACAGGACGTGGCATGGACAGGCTGTGGGTGGGATGAGTACACTAAGAGAATTGTGTTGGCCTAGCATGAGCTGTAAGCTTCTAGAACTTGATTCATCTTATCCACAGCCCCATATCCCACATTGTGAGCAAAACTACAAATAGGTAGAATGGAGCCCAGGTGATAGAGGTGATGGAGGCACTATCAGGATTCCAAACACAGGCTGAACTGCCAGGTTTCAAAAGAAACAACATGGTGATCTTTGCAGCACCACAGCTTCTGCCTTCTCATGACCTTGCACTCAGTAGGAACACTCCTTGCAGCCTCAGTGGGAGAGTGTGGCCCAGGTGGGTAGGATGAGGACCCAGAAGGAAATTCTGCCAAGCCCACCCTTTCCCTTCTCTGTGCGAGGGACACAGATACAGAACAAGCAATGGGTTGGGACAGCTCTTGAGATACTAGGGGCATCTGCAAGCCCTTCATCCTACCAGATCAGAAATGATGATTGTCTAGAACCATCTCTTACTGTCTTTTCCCTCTTGGAGACAGTTAAGAAACCCTAAAATACTTTCAAAAGCTCATTGAGTACTGCCCCCTAAGGATATAAACAGACTTGTCTTCAAACCACTTTCATTTATGGAAGTAGACACAGGAGCAGTAGAGCCCACAATGCCTGCAATAGCCTGAGGATACATTGCAGGTAGGGAAGAAAGCTTTGGAGGCCCCACAAGCAGTGGATAGTAGTCCACCCCTTCATTAGCCAATCAGTGCAGAGGCAGCCACAGGGCTGTGGTTCACTTACAAGGTACGCAGGCAAGGGAGGGTGTTAGGTGTTTCCCCACCCTGAACTCTCCAACCCCTCTGGAAGGCCTGACAGCTTCCAAATGGACAACAACTGGAAATTACCTCTCCTTGGAGTAGCAAAATCTGGTTCCTCTTCTGCTGAAATAGAGAAAGTGCACTGGGAGAAAACTAGCTGTAGGAATTGATACCATTCTTTAAGAGAATTCTCTTTTCCTAATTTCCAGATGAGACTGCTTAGGAATGAGAGCTGCCTGAGGGTCAGCTCAGGCACTGAGTGCTGACCCTCCAGCCTATTAATGTCATTTTCTTTCAGCCGACAGCAGCGATGGATCCAGTTCAGAAGATGGCAGGGAAGAGCAAAATGTGAAAACCAAGAGGAATCGGTAGGTAGCAGTTTCTTTTTCTAGCATGTCTTTCCTTAATGAGTACCTTGGTGGAATGAAAAGAAAGCATTTTGGTGATATGGGCTTTGAACATCATGTTGACTATATTAACTTTGGTGAAAGAAATCAGTTAACTGATAAACAGATGGGAAAAGGGCTTGCACTCTGCTTCAGCATGTGCTCTGGACACTTGGTTGAAGGAGGTGTTACAGAGGCTCTGGGCACCTCGAACACTGGGCAGTGTTGTCCCTCCCCCAGCCCTCACGGATGCCCATGTGCTTAGCCTTGAATGTGTTTCCAGTGGCTGGGGTGGTCCAGGCTCTCAAGGAGTCCTGTACTGGGTGAGGGGCTCTTCGTGGTGGGTGGCTCTGGCTTTGGTATTCCAGCTTTGTGTTCTGCTTGCTCAGTGATTGGGTGATTCATCCAGCCCTGGTTTTAGAGGTCTTGTTTGTAAGATGAGATTGCATGAGTCCTAATGACAGCATGAAGTGATGGCTACATATCTACCTGCATGTGGTATTTAGCAATGCGAAGCTTTCCATCCAAGCTAGCTTGTCACGCTTTGGCTGTGGTGGGTTCAAGCACCTGGAGGAGAATCTTTCCCTTCAGGAAGGGATGATTCTTTCTCTTGGTCCCTCTCCCTTCAGGGATGCTGCTCTGCCCCTACTTACTTACATACTGAGCTTCACATAAAGGGGCAACTCAGAATGGAGGGGGTTATGTGTCCAAGGTCCCCAGAGTGGGAAGGCAGAAAGGAATGGTGTGGCTACTGGGCACTGCCAGTGGCATAAAAGGATGAGGATGTGTCAAGAAGGAAATCAGTGAGGGAAGTTTCACATGCAGCTTCCTGAGATCAGTTGCTCTTGGCCCAGGCGAAGCCCAATGGGTGGCCCAGGTGGGGCCCTATGGACACCCCCCAGAAACTGGGTCTTGTCTCTGCCCAGCAAGCATTCCTCCTGTGTACCCAGTTCCTGTATCAGCCCCTTTAAGATCCCTAGGCCTGCAGCAGAAATCCAGTGGCAGTGATCAAGCATGTTGATATTGTGAGCATTTTTCTTTTAAAAATATACTTTAGAAGGAATACTTTTCCTATGACAGACATTTGCTGTAGCAAAGGAAGAATGAAATATTGACTCAGATCCAGTGCTCAGTCTCATCTCAGTACTCAACACAACTTTGTAAGAAAGAATGAAAAGACAGTGCTGAGAGAAGTGCAGCCCAGTATATGTCTGGCAGCCAGAGGGTTGGTTGGGTGGAATCTTCCTCCTGATGGATGCCGGAATTAGATGCCATGGAGACCTGAGTGAGTTCAGCAAGGAGCAAGCACTTCAGAACAATATGAGGAAGGCTAAACACTGTCTTCTTCAAACCACGTGGGGTCTGGTGGGGTAAGGGTCTCCTCCTCCCTGGCACCTGTCACCTGGCCCGTACCGCTCCTGAGGCAGTGACCATGAGTGGAGGATACCTGGCCAAGGTCCGGGCTCTGTGTAGCCCTGGAGTGAGGCCTCCCACCAAACTTCAGGGCCTCTGCTTTCCTGTTGCCCACATCTTTTCCTTAGAAGGCCGCCCGTGTGGGCCACAGGGGATTGACATGGGTATGAGGGCAACTGGATCAGGGGTGAAGAGTTGCATCTTGGCTTCCACATCCACACTGCGCATCAGCAAAGCAGCCCCTGCTGGTCTGCGCATAAGTATGCTGAGTTTGAAAACCAAGATGAGCTTCCTACAGCAGAGAGGAAATGGAAATGCGGTCCTTGCTTCCTGAATTTGAGCTAGTATAGTAGGAAAAGCTTGGTGGCTCTAGTGCAGCCAGCGTGTCCCCTACATCACCAGACTTCCTTCACTATCCCCAGGGATTGGCTTTGGATTCTAAACAGTGGGTATTTAAATAACAGCAAAACATTAATTTTGGTTTTAATCATCTGAATGACTTCCATAATTGAAAGCTAACTTTGAAACAAGCAGGGATGTTTTGCATGACACCGCTCCAGCTTTGACAGTTGTACACATCCATATTTGCTTCAGGACTGCAGGCTCCTATGAGAAGAAGGTGCTCAGGCACACACCTCATCCCTCCTTGTTTACCAGGAACTTGCCAGTTGTTGTTGTAGATGGGCTGGGTCCTCCTAAGAGCTCTTGGAGAAAAATGCCCTAGAGGAGTTAGGCAGCCAGAGCTGAGCAGATTCCTTCAGGTCCTCATCATTTATGAGCCAGGGTACAAAAGCCTATTCTGTCTGGAAGCCTTGGGACTGCATTTTTCTAACTCTGCCTCAACAGCACCATCTGCATGTGAGGGCCCCTTGCTCAGAGCACATGGCCACAGGCTAGTTGAGCCACCAACTTCACTGGGCATTTTGATTCAACTTTGTGAAGGCCATTGTCACGAAGTCCAAGGACTCCTCAAGGACTTCTCACATTCCTGAGTGTTCTTATATAATTTATCTAATAGAATCCTGCATAAAGGGCAAGAGATATAGGGCATAGAGCCTGTGCAAGTCAGTCAATTTTGACTTGCCCATTTTGTAGGAACCTTATCATTTTTTCTTATCAAAAAATACTAAAATCCTCCTGCAATGTGTGACTCTTTAGTGGAAGGTGTAGTATGATGTTTGAGAAACAAGTGGATGAACTGAAAACGCAGTTTCTGAGATGCTAATCTCTTCTCCCTACATTTCTTAGGAGCTCTGGCACAATTGATACACATTTTGATTGATTTTGCAAATACTTTATGCCTAATGATTCTTTTCCTAAAATTCCCTTGGAGGAGAAATATGTCACAATGACAAGCTTTCAAATTACTAAAGTATTTTAAACTACCTGGTGAGTGCCGTTACAGAAAGCTTGTTATTTACTATTTAGTGGAATGTGTTCATGATGCAAGATCATCCATCTTCCCTGGGAGCAGAAAATTGATGAATTGTTGCTTGTCCCCTTTCTGTGTAGTGCCTGGAGGTTCTGCCAGTTTCTGACATGCAGGCCTTTATATTGTTCAGACCTGACTTTTGAGTGTGCTATCTACTTTAAGGATTTGGGATTTATTTCAAATAATTGAATAATTTTAGGGATTCAGCAGAAATACATCATTTGGTTTAAAAAATCAGAATGAAAGTATCCACAAAACACTTTAGAAAAAGGGTTTCTATGAATATGTATGACTAATAGCCCCCTCTTGAGAAACCAGGTTTTACTGGGCATGAGCCAGGGGATTTCTGCTAAATTAATGGCTTTTCATAACATCAGAGAGTGAAACTGCTTTATTGTGTTTTCAATTATCATTGGCCCAATGGCTTTGCAAACATATTTATGTTTCCATGACATTTGGTATAGATTTTTTGTACTATGGGTGAGAAAAATAAATCTTTTGGCTTGGAATATTCTTTATTATGGTGGTTTGTAAACTTTGAAGATGGCAGTTGATGACTATGTATATGCATAGTCAAAAGGACCTCCTACCATAATATGATGCTGTTTGAAAATCCAAGAGCTTGATGGTCATTTTTCTTTCTTCAAATTTGACTGCTTTTCTGTACTCTTAGGAAACTGAGGTTACCACAGGATGCCCAAAGCATGGAAGGTGCCAACATTTAAAGAATTTTCGGGCTACCCTGAGGAGGTAGTTCCCATAAGGAGTCCCTGCCTTCATGCCAACCCATGACCTTGAGGCGCTCTTTATGGAGTTGTGTGGCTATGACCTATCCACTTTCGGTTCTGCACCTCACCTTGGCTCAACATAGGGCAAAGTGGGCCCTTACTGAGAGCAAAAGAAGAACATCACCATCTAAAAGTCAAACACATGAAATTAATGATAACTTTTGATTTTTGTGATGCAAGGCCAAATCTGAAGCTTTTGCCGGGCACACCTGTGAAACTATCCCCAAGTGAAGCCCATATCTGGGTAGAGTCAACTATGGGAGAAAAAAGAAGGAGATACTTCCTGTACAGCCAGAAAGCTGTTATTGCCTGGGACAGAGGTGAATAATGTCCAGTGAGCATGCTCAGCAGGAAGGAGGATGAGCACACTATGCCTCTGTTCTCACCAAGTGTGAAGTGAGCCCCTCATTCCCATAGCAATGATTTCTAGAATTACAAAAAAAATTAGGTGAGAAATAGGGCATTTGAAAATGCTATAATGCTATAAAATAAGTAGACTCAATTAAGATTACTAGAAAATTACAAATTTAATTTGTCTTTAGATAACTACAGAATTATGTGAATTCCAGTGTCACACTTGAATCTTGTTTAATTCTCTAGAGTCTTCAGAAGACAGAGAGCACATTAGGTCTTTGTAGTCTTTGACATACATGGAAAACAAATTATTTACCTTCACTTACATTTTTGGTTCCTCTTTGGACATAATCCATGGACTTAGGTGATCAGTTGGTTATGTGTAGAAACCATTGGTCCTGTAAACAGTAATGAATGTGTACCACATGTCATTAGGACATTTTACATAAGACCCTTTATTGATATCTGTCTGTGAGAAGATTGGGTGCAGAAGCAGCAATTTGTCATGGGATTTCAATTTGTGTTTCTAGTCTCATAGATATTCCCTGACCTTCATTTTCTTTGTAAAAAGATCTATGAAACTTAAGCTGAGAGGGGAGACCAAATATCAGCATTAATCCTGACAGCCATGCATCACAGCCTTTAATAGTGTACCTGGGCACAGCAAGAGCTGTTTTCTTGCTGCTAAGGGAGCAGAAGGAGGTTTCTTCCAGTTCCTATGAAACTTTTCACTCAAAGGGAGAAGAATCTGAAATCTGACTGGCAGGAAGCCAATCTAGAATCAGGTCTGGAGCACTTGACCTCTGAGTTTTCTTAATGGATTCTCCTTTAGACTCTTCTGGACTGTCTTCAACTTCACTTGACCCCATTATCCAGTGAACACTTGGCCCTTGCTGTCATCATGATCTTCTCACAGTACGAGAGGGCTGGCAGGCATCCTGGGAATTTCCTTGGCTGGCTTCTGGCTCCAGAACTCTGAGATGAAAGCATGATGTTCATGATGGGCCTGATCTTCCCTTTGATGAAGAGGAGATTCTTCTTACATAAATCTGTTCGTGCAATCCATGTATGTGTCCCAGTGCCTAGTGTTTACTTGCTAGGGAACCTCAGGGCTTCCTACCGCTGTAACACAGCACCCTACACATAGGCATGTCTTTGCCCATTGCTATATAGCAGCAACAAGCCACTCCCAAAAGGAAAGGGAAGAGGCTCAGTTTCTTCTCCAGCCCTGAGGTTCCCATCCACTCACTCATCAAATATTGAGTTTGGTGCCCAGTATGTACAGCCCTGGTGGGGTTCAAGTATGGGCACTTCCAATTTCCTATCTTGCTGGTGAGATGGAAATTTCTGGGACAATATGATATTCGTATCTCCTGCCAACTGATTGTGCAGAAGGCTCTCTGCTTCCATGGTTTGGTAAGGCAGGCAAAGTGGATAAATGAAGAAATAAATGGCCATTCTCAGATTATATAAATTCAGTCTCCCCCCACTCCATGTTTCAGGAACTGAACAAATGTCTGTCACCACCTAGTGTGTGCAGACCTGAGGGCCATGGGGACAATGGCACAGGTGCCATTCCATGTTCCCGGGAACTGTCACCAGGAGCAAGGGAATGTTAGCCACATGGCAGTTGATCTCTAGCCATGAGCTCATGGTCTTATGCCACCCTTCCCAGCACCTCAGATGTTCACAGTCTGTGATGCTGCAATGTACACCCATGGGTGAGCCCCTTCTCTCCATGGGTTAGATTGTTGTAGTGCCAGTATTATGTCTCCTGCCCTATTTCTGTTTGTCAAACTGTCCTCACCCCATCCACCATGTGGCTTGGATTTGCCCCTGGCAGTCTCACTGTGCCGTGCTCCCTGGCCTACAATAAGCCATACCTGACCAGGGCCCCCTCCCTCTGCCACAGAAACCATCTGCCTACTGCAGCATGGGGCTGGACATACACTAACCAATCCAGGCTTGTCTGTGGGATTCTGGCCTCTCCTTAGGTCTTTGGATGGATAAGTCAAGGACTCAGTATGACTGGGGCTATAGTCGCTCTTCTATTTCATTTCATGCACCTGGATGAAGAGAGCTTTTGGGTCAAGGGTCACTGAGTCTTATCATCACCAGAGTCTTCCTGCACCATCCATGTTGAGTCCCAAGCTAGAGAGGTTGGATAAGGGGGTCCTGTAAGACCACACGGTTACCAGACAACCAAAGAGGTGTTGTTTCTGTCGAGTCTTAAACGATGAGCAGGGTTTGGCAGGCTTTTTAGGTGAGGGGAAATATTGCCTAGAAAGAAGGATGGAGGAAAGTTGCCAGATCAGCAGTGGTGAACTTATGGCATACATGCCACAGCGGGCTGTTTGTATTATTGAAAACTCTAAAAGGTTCACCATCAGTGTTTGTGGGTTCACCTATCCCCTTCTTTTGCCCCCAAGACAAAACCTAGAGTCCCCCACAGGCTAGCAACAGGCCAGGTGAGGACTGAGGCTTTTGTCTCACTCCAGGATCTCCAGAGAGCTTCCTTCTGCTTTCAAGACTGGCCCTGAGTACTGAGGAAATAAACCTCTCTGAAAATGATCTTTAATTATAGAAGACAGCTATAATTTCAAACTCTGCTTTGATCTTAGGACTTAAGAACTCTCCCTTTTACGTAGGATCTGGGAACCTTCTTATCCTCAGAACACCTTCCATCCCACAGAGCAGCATGAGCCTCGGGTGGCTGTCCACACTGAGAGCAAGCTCAGCCACGATTCTCACCTTCCCCCAGGAAAGAGCAATAGAACATCAGAAACCTGGAAATGTTGGCCCAGCTGACAGTTATGATTTCTGAAATCGCTGCAGCTTTTTGAAGTTGAAATACATTTTCTTAAGCCACCAGTTTATTTGTGCAGGTGTGCCTGGGGGTGTGTGAAATGAGCTAAGTGTAGCCTGCACATCTACTTTCACTGGAATGCTCTACTGGTTTGTTTTCTGTCCAGAAGGACTTCCATCTTCAGCAATTTCTTCCTGGAATTAAGTTAGCTCATATTTATTCTGTCCTTGTGTTCTGCCAGGGGCTCTATGCCTGCCACTGCAAGGATGCAAAGAGACAGTGCCAAGCAAGGGAGACATATCATCCAAACTTCACTACTTTATCCATAATACTTATTTTTTTCATTAAGCTTATTGGTACACTTTATTTTATTTTTTTAATTTTTATTTTGTTGGTACATTTTAGGTATACAATATAATGACATTCATCATTGGAAATTTGCACTTTTACATAATCTCTCTTGGTTCTTATTTTTCCCCCTTCCCCTGGCCTCCCTTTCAACCCCTCCATCCCATGCTATTTACAAAGATTTTGTTTCCATTTTTTCACTTTCTCATATTAATTCCATTCCCTTCTTTCCTTTTCCCTACCCATCTCATTTCCCCTTCCCCTTTGCCCCTTTTTTTTCCTGTTTCACATTATCTCTTATACCTTTTAGTCCTTTTTGACACTTTCAGTTTCTCACAGTAGAGAAACTATTATGTATTTACACGTTTGTGTCCTATTTATTTCACTTAGGAGTATGGCCTCAATGTGCATCCATTTAGCTATAAATGTCTCTACTTTCTCATTTTTTATGGCTGAGTAGTACTCCATTTTATACAAAAAGCACCACATTTTCTTTATCCAGTCTCCAGTTGATGGGCATTTGGGCTGTTTCCAAGTTTTAGCTGTTACAAATTGTGCTGCTATGGACATGGGTGCACATATATCACTGCGGTATGATACTTTTAATTCTTTGGGGAAGATACCCAGCAGGGGAATAGCTGGGTCAAATGTGACTTATAGTCCTAGCTCTTTGAGGTTTCTCCATACTGATTTCCACAGTGGTTGCACCAGTCGACACTCCCACCAGCAGGTAGAGCAGAGTTCCTCTTTCCCCACAGCCCCACCAGCATTTGTTATTGGTTGATTTCATGATAGTAGCCATTCTTTCTGGAGTGAAGTGGAATCTCAGCATTTTTTTCCTTTGCATCTCTCAAATGACCAGTGATGTTGAACATTTTATTATATGTTTATTTGCTATTTCTACTTCTTTATCTGTGAAATGTCTGTTCATTTCAGATGCCTATTTTTGGATTGGGTCTTTAAATATGGGAAGTCTGATTTTTTAAAGCTCTTTATAGTTTCAAGATACTAGACCTTTGTCTGAGGAACAGCAGGTGAAGATATTTTCCTACATTGTGGGTTGTCTTTTCAAGCTGCTGGTGGTTTCTCTTGCTGTGCAGAAGCTTTTTAGTAGGAAGAGATCCCACTTGTTAATTGTTTGTGCTAGTTCATGGGCAACTGAGGTTTTGTTCATAAAATCTTTTCCTACACCAATGTCTTCAAGAGTTCTACCTAACCTCTGTTCCAGCCAATTCAGTGTTTCTATTTTAATATTTAGATATTCAATCCATTTTGAGTTTACTTTAGTGCATGGTGAGAGATATAGGTCTAGTTTTAATCTTTGGCAAGTTGAAACCCAATTTTTCCAGCACCATTTATTAAAGAGGCTATCTTTCCTCCAGTGAGGGTGTTTGGCTCCTTTATCAAAGATAATAAGGCTCAGTGTGCCTGGAGTTGTTTCTACATCTTCTAATCTGTTCCACTGGTCCTCAGGTCCGTTTCTTTGCCAGTACCATGCTGTTTTCATCACAGTAGCTTTGTATTATAGTTTCAAGTTGGGGGTTGTGATACCCCCTGCCATGTCTCTGTTACCTAGAATTGCTTTTGCTATTCTGGGTCTCTTCTTCTTCCAAATGAATTTTTGGATTGTTTTCTCAAGGTCCATGAAGTATGGTGCTGGGATTTCCATTGGGATTGCATTGAATCTATATAGCAGTTTTGGAAGTATGGCCATTTTCACTATGTTGATCCTTCCTACCCAGGAGCAAGGGATGTCTTTCCATTTTTTTATATCATTTTCCATCTCTCTTTCCAGAGTGATGTAGTTTCAGAGAAGAGGTCGTTGATTTCTTTTGTTAGGTTGATTCCTAGGTATTTCAGTTTCTTGGACTCTATTATGAAAGGTATTATTTGCCCTATTTCTGTCTTAGTGAGTCTACTGTTTGTGTAGAGGAAAGCTATTGATTTTTGTGTTTTGACCTTGTATCCAGCTACTTTACTGAATTTGCTTATTAAGTCTAGAATACATTTGGTGGACTTCTTGGGGTCTTCTAGGTGAAGTATCATGTCATCCGCAAATAATGACAATTTGACTTCTTCATTTCCTATCTTTTTTCCTTCTATTTCTTTCTCTTGTCTAATTGTCGTGGCTAAAGTTTCCAAAACTCTATTGAACAAGAGTGGTGATAGTGGACATCCTTGTCTTGTTCCTGATTTTAGTGTGAAGGATTTCAGGTTTTGACCATTTAGTATGATATTGGCTTTTGATTTTTCAGAGACAGCTTTTATCAGATTTAGGTAGAGACTGTCTATTCCAATTTTTTTAGGGTTTTTATCATAAATATGTGTTGGATTTTGTCAAATGCTTTTTGTCCATCTATGGAGATAATCATATGGTTTTTGTCCTTGGCTCTTTTGATATAGTGTGCTACATTTATTGATTTGCATATGTTAAACCATCCCTGCATCCCTGTGATGAATCTCACTTTGTGAGGGTGTATTATCTTCTGGATGATCTTCTGCATTCTATTTGCCAATATCTTATTAAGGATTTTTGCATCTATGTTCATTAGTGAAATTGGCCTATAGTTCTCTTTTTCAGTTGGGTCTTTCTCTGGTTTGGGGATAAAGGTGATGCTTGCTTCCAGGAAAGAATTTGGGAGTATTGCTTCCCTTTCAATTTCACTGAAGAGTTTAAATAGTAGTGGCAGTAGTTCCTCTCTAAATGTCTTGTAGAATTTGGCAGTGAAGCCATCAGGACCTGGGCTTTTCTTAGTTGGTAAGTTTTTAATTAGGTTTTCAATTTCATTGATTGACATTGGGTCATATAGAATTTTAAGTCTTCATTCAACTTTGGTAATTCATATGTGTCTAGAAATCTGTCCATTTCATCTGTGTTTTCCATCTTATTGGCACATAGGTTCTGGAAGTAGGTATTGATGATCCTCTGGATTTCTGCTGGTTTCGTTACAATTTCAGCTTCTTCATTCCTAATTGTATGGATTTGGGCCTTTTCTTTCCTTTTTCCGATAAGATTGGCTAAGGGTTTGTCAATTTTGTTTATTGTTTCGAGGAACCAATTCTTGGCTTCATTAATTTTTTGTATCATTCTCTTCATCTCCATTGAATTGATTTCTGCTCTGATATTTATAATTTCCTCCCTTGTATAAGCTTGGGGTTTATCCTGCTCTTCTTTTTCTAGAAGCTTGAGGTTCAGCATCAGGTTTTTTAATTGGGCTCGTTCTGTTTTCCTAATGTGAGTATTCACTGCTGTGAATTTCCCTCGTAAGACTGCTTTCATTGTGTCCCATATGTATTGTCATTGTCATTTAATTGAAAGAACTGTCTGGTTTCTTCTTTAATTTCCTCTATGACCCATTGGTTATTCAGAAGTGTGTTGTTCAATTTCCATGTATTTATGAAGTTTTTGTGATTTCTTTTGCTTTGATCTCCAATTTCATCGCACTATGGTCTGATAATATACAGGGGATAACTTCAATTCCTTTGCACTTACCTAAATATCTTCTATGAGTGCGTATGTGGTCTATTTTGGAGAACGACCTGTGTGCAGCTGAAAAGAATATTTGTTCTGATTTTGTGGATTGGAACACTCTGTAAACATCTGTTAAGTTAATTTCTTCAAGAGTTTGATTAAGTTCTAGTATTTCATTGCTTATTTTTTGTCTAGTTGATCTATCTATTTGTGACAGTGGAGTAATGAGGTCCCCAACTACTATTGCGTTAGTGCATATATGACTTTTCATGTCCATTAGTATTTATTTTATATAGTTGGGTGCACTAGTGTTTGGTGCATATATTTTTATGATTGTCATCTCTTCATGTTAGATTATTCCCTTTACAAGGTTATAGTGTCCTTCTTTGTCTCTCTTGATCAGTGTTGGTTTGAAATCCACTTGATCTGCAAAGAGGATAGCTACTCCTGCATTTTGAGGGGTTCCCATTGCATGGAGTATTGTTTTCCAACCTTTAGCTTTCAGTCTATGAGTTTCTTTTTGAATTGTGTTTCTTCTATGCACCATGTTGTTGGATCTTGCTTCTTGACCCATTCTTCCAGTCTATTTCTTTTGATTGTTGAGTTAACATTGATGGTTATAACTGATACATATTGAGTTATCATTGTCATGACTTTTTCTTTTTGTTGGATTCTCCCCCTTTACATTTAATTTCTTGTCATGCTCGATGGATTCATTCTGCTGTGCTTCCTGGGGTTGTGATCCTCATTGTCTGTTCCTAGGATATTGTCTAAAATGTTTTGGAGTACTGTTTTGGTATTCGTGAAGTTCCTAAGGTGCTCTTTGTCATGAAAGTATCTTATTTCTCCATCAATTTTGAAAGGTAGTTTTGCAGGGTACATCAGTCTGGGTTGGAGACTGTTTTCCTTTAGGGCTTGGAATATGTCACTCCAAGCTCTTCTTGCCTTGAGGATTTGTGTTGAGAAGTCTGCTGTGATTCTGATGGCCTTTCTTTCGTGTGTGTGATTTGTTTCTTTTCTTTTTTTTTGTATTAAATTCTTTTTTTGGTACATTGTAGGTATACAACACAATTACATTTCTCATTGGGAATTGTACCTTTACATAATGCATCTTGGTTCTTATTTTTTCCCCATTCCTAGTCCTCCCTTCACGCCCTCCACCCTTCCCTATTTACAAAGACTTTATTTCCATTTTTTCCATTTCTCATCATATTTCCTTTCCCTTCTTTCCTTTCCCTTGCCCCTCCCACTACCCTTACCCCTTTGGACCTTTTCTTCCTATTTTACATTATCGATTATTCATTCCAATCATTGGTACATTTTAGGTATACAATATAATGACATTCATCATTGGAAATTTGCACCTTTACATAGTCTGAGAAATTATTTCTGATTTCATTTTTTCCAGATCCTCTTTTGTTGCCAGTTCAGGGAGTCCAGGTGGTTAAGTATTAGAGTGTTCCATCTCACTTCCCTTTGGGGTTGCTGTAGGTGATCTGGAAGTCTTTCTTTGAGACTTATTTATGTGTCTTCTCATTTTGACAGGGGGTGGGGGGTGCTATTGGCACCTTCAGCACTTACCTCCTCTGCCTTGAGAGTAGTGGAACGGCGGCCCAGAAGCCCCTTCCTCTAGGCTGGGAGAGGTGGTAAGGTGGCCTATTGGTACATTTTAGGTATACAATATGATGACATTAGTCTTTGGAAATTTGTACCTTTATGTGATTTATCTTGGTTCTTATTTTTCCCCCATTCTCCTGCCCTCCCTTCAACCCCTCCACCCCTCCCTATTTACAAAGACTTTGTTTCCCTTTTTTCTTCTTCTCATATTTATTCCTTTCCATTTTTTCCTCTCCCCTACCCTCCCACTTCCTCTTACCCTTTAACAATAGTTGTTATTAACAATCCTACAATTGTGTTCACTCCATTAACCCCTCAGAAGCCTGGTTACAATGTGAAATCATTTCCTCTTGTCTCCCAAAAGGACAGTGTATTTTCACTTATTTATGATAAATTCTAGGCTAATTCTGTGCATTCTGATACTTCTATCGTGAAGACTGTTCAATTTGAACAAGCAGGTAGAGATGGTTCCAGGAGACTGGATGATAGCAGGGAAGCAAGGTGCTTGTGCTGAAGAGGGGGAGCCAGAGGAAGAGATTCCTGTGGGGGGCAAGGAGAGTCAAAAAAAAAAGGAGGATTGAACAAGGCAAGCTGGCGAGGTGCATTCCAAACCTCCGGTGACACTGAAGTAGTTTCTATCAAAGTAAATGTGTCTTAAGGTGATGGAAGGAAAAGGGCAAATCATATACCTACCTAACACTTTGCTGTAAAAGGTCCAATACAATGATAGAGACAAATAAGGACACCCAACTCATGAATAACTTTGCTTTATTCTTTGTTTTTGTTTTGTTTTGTTTTTGAGGTGGTGGTGTTAGGAATTGAACTCATGTGGTCTCTGTCACTGAATTACCTCCCCAGCCTTTTATTTTTTTATTTTTTTGGTACTGGGGCTAGAACTCGGGTCCTTGCACTTGCAAGGCAGGTGGTGGAACCAATGAACTAATTCCCCAGCCCACACCCAGCCTTTAAAAAAAATTGCTTTTGAGACAGGTCTCTCTAAGTAGCTCAGGCTGGCCTTAAACTTTCTATCCCCTCACTTCAGCCCCCCAAGTAGCTAGGACTGCAAGGTGCGTACCACTGTGGCTAGCTAAGAAGCTGCCATTTTACCTTATTTTTTAACTTTTTACTTTGGAAAGGTTTGCTATAAAAAGGAACAATATACTTAACCTTCAGTTACCCATTTCCCAACTTCAACAACCAACTCATGGCTGGTATTGTTTATCTCTACTCCATGTGCCTTAAGATTGCTTTCAAACAAATCCAGGTATCATTTAAAAAAATTGTAAATATCTAAAGTAATTAAAATATAAAGGTTTTAAACGTATAAGCCATATAAGCAAGGTTAAAAACAACAGTAGTTCTGTAATATTATCAAATAACCCCTCCCATTATTGTTCAAATTTCCTTCTTTTATTGTCTCTGCAGTCTGTTCATGTTTTTGCTAAATCTCTTCTAACTTATATGCTTCTCCCTTACCATTTCACTGCTTATTTTCTTCATTCGATCTTAAGGAAATGAGTTTCTTTACACCCATAGTTTGGATACATTCTATGATGTGGTTTACTTAACATGTTCTTCCTCTGTATTTGGTTAATTTGTAGTCATATCTAGATCAGATTCAGGCTTTCTTTCTGTTTTTGAAAGAATACTTCACAGTGGTGTTGAATTCCTTCCAAAGCATAGTACATCTGGTCAACTGTCTTCTTGTGATGTCAGCAGGTGATTTGTTTCTATCCATTATTTCCTTGGGTTTGCTAAATGCTAGTGCCTTAATTCTGTCATTTTATTTGCATTCACTAGTTTGACTGCTTTTATAAAGAGAAACTTTTACTCATAAACTACCTGGTTCCCTTGAAGTCTAGCTTGAACAGCGAACGCAGGATAAGTGCTCAATTTCTTCCCTTCAGTGTGGATTTTCAAAGCAATACATTGGATTCCTAGCATCCTGCAGAGATGACCAATTCATCATAAACTCCTGAATTTCAACATAGCTGATATGTTTAAATCTGATTTAATTATCTTTGCCTTTTGAAAGACAAAAGGGTCTGCCATTCTTAGTGATCATTGGTTAATTATTGCAGGTCTAAAGTGTACCTTATCAAAATGTAGGTGGATGTCTTTTTTACATAAGGAAATTTTTCTTCAGTGAAATTTTTCTTTACTGTTTGCTCTGTTTCATTGGATTTCCTGGATTTTCTCAAACATTTTTTTCTGAATCTTTATTTTGTCCAATATACTTTTTTCCTCCCCCTTTAACTCTGATACATGCCTTTATTTTATGGCAGCTATCATTTTCTGCATTGTTCTTTTTTTTTGGTACCGGGGATTGAACTTGGGTCCTTGAGCTTGCGGGGCAGGTGGTGGAACCACTGAGCTAAATCCCCAGCCCAGCTATCATATTCTTTATAAAAGAAACTTAGTTCACCTTCACATCATTAAAATTTCCATCAGATTCTTGAGCATGTCTTCTCATCTTACCTCTATGGTTGATGGGCACATTATCTTGTTTATAATTCTCATTATTCCCATATTAGTTGTCTATGGAATCAGACAGTGATCATTTCTGATTATCCATGTTTCAGAGCAATGCTGATGAGGGAAGGATCTGGGAGAGTGTTCTGAACTGGTAGTTCTGCCTCTCCCTCCAGAGCCTGGAATGATGGCGTGCTGTGTTTTGGAGCTCTGTCCTCTTTGCTGCAGAGCCTTTTGTCTGTATCTTCCCTTCATTGTCACTATGGTCACCCCACTTTCTCCCCAGAAGGGAGGATTCACGGGGCCAACCACTCCCTTCATCCTTTCTGAGGTTTCTGGAGTCCTGCACAGATTGGATCATAAAAGGCTTCACCTGCGACTCCCATGAGCTCCTTGGTGTATGACCAATTCTGGGGATTGGGAGAGAACAGATATCTCTGATCTAGTGACTTCCTCCACAGTGGTGTTTGCAGGCTTGCTGCCATAAGATGCACCTTGCTTTCTCCACCTCCTTAGACAGTTGCTAATACCTGAGATCTGTTGGGGTCTGTGGTCTGGTGAGTTTAAATTTCTGAGAACATTTCCTTTACCCCTTAGTTGGTGAAGATGTTGTCTGAGGGCTTTTTATTCTGTTCTTTGTACATCTTTGTCTGCTTTTCTGTGTGGATCTGGAGAGATTAAAATGCTTCCCCTCTGTCTCTGCTTCATTTAGCACTAGGGGCTGTTTTAAGTTTTAGAATTCATTAGAGTCCTGTGTCCTGAGAGGAATATCACCGGGCTGATTTCTGTTCTCTAATGGTTCCCAAAGGAACATCTGGAGGCAGCAGACAGAGGCAAAAGTAGGTTTTCGTAATTGTTGCTAGTTTATTTAGAGTGATTAATCCGCCAAGCCCCATAGGTAACTACAGCTCCCCACTCACCCCTCTCACCTGCTGAGGACTGGGTGTTCCCAGGAATGCTCTTGGCAGGTGGCTTGGTGTGCTGTGCTGTTAGTGGGTGGGTGGTGGGTAGGAGGGGGTGATAAGTGTCGGCACCCTGGATCCAGTGTCTCTAGTTCCCAAGTTAGCAGCTACAGGTGTTACAGGTATATAAATATGTCCCAGCCAGGGGCTCAAAGACCTCATCATTGCTGGAGAATTCTTCAGCACTGAAGATTGAGGATACCTGGTGGAGCCACCTTGTAAAGCAGGTGCTCTGGGCAGTTCCCACTGCTTGGTCAACAACAAAGCTGACCTGTTTCTGGTGATTCAGGGAGTCTGAGCCCCATGTTCACTGGGAAAATCCCCCAGGCCAAAGGAGACTACCTGCGTGAGCAGTGAAGCACCTTCTAACAGTGCTTCACCACCAAAGGAACTATGGCCCCTAGAGACAAGGGTGGCCTCTGAGTGACACAGCCCTTCACAGACCTTTGCCAGCTGGGCCATCAGCACAGTGGGGGGTTCAGGACTCCCTTAGTCTGATTGCTCTTCATTCTATCCCCCTATCTAGCACTGTTCCTAGCACATAATTGGTTTTCTCAACCACGTGGACAGAAAATGCAGAAAGGGACTGATAAATAGGATCCCACTGAAGACACAGGGAACTGTCCAGCCATGAAGTGGTCTTGAGCAGAGCTGAGAAGGGGTTTAGTGAACCCTGAAGACCTTTCTAGGCAAGTGTCATGAGAACCAGAAAAACTACCCACATCAGGGAGCAGAAGCTTGGCTCAGAGCAGAACCAAAAGCAGTAAGGAAAGCAGAGCAGAAGGAGGCTAGGGTTGGTGGGCAGTCAATGGTCCAGGAGAGCAGACAAGCAGAGAGGTTGAGGTGAGGGAAAAGGTACTTTAGGGTCCCAGTCTGTCCAATCCTGCTCTTCCAGGTAGATTCTGAGTCCCTGTTTAACCCAGAGTCCTGAGATTCTACGCTAGGAAAGTCTTGCCTCTGAGTACAGCCAGGGAACCAGGTCTTCCTACCTTTCCACTAAGCTCACTGGGCTCTTGCATAATGCCTCCTCAGGGGTGCACCAAGCCCTTATAGCCAGGGTTTTTTCCCACGGACACAATCCATCTTGGGGAGGCCTCTGTCTTTATGTCATCATTGGCTCTGACTCTCCACCTTAGAAGTCCTGTGTGGGCAGAGCCAATGTCCCTGTGCTTTAGTCTTGCTCAGGGACCTGAAACCCCTAATTGATGTGCCAACCTGCTTTACAGCTGCTAGAATCACACCTCTGTACTGCACAATTCTGAGGCTAAAATCCAGAGAATACAGATCTTTCAAAGTGTATCTCATCTGAAGATCATTTATTACAACTGCACAATAGGATGTCTGAGGCCCCATGGCAAAAAGAGTCACAGAAACTTTGATTCCTGCAGAATTTTATATTGTGTTTAACACTGGAGTTACAGGCTGGTGATATTTTGATGATAAATTCCTAGCCCTCTTTGCTGGAAGACAGAACAATTCTCCCTAGCCAGTAAATCAAATAAAAGATGAGATATCCCCCAGATGAACAGAGCCCTGAAGCTAGCCTAGGCATAGCTGGTGTAGATGATCAGAAGCCTCCAGGACAGGTGAAGAATCATAATTACCATCATTATCACCATCACCCTCAACATTATCCCAATAACATTAACATTACTGTGATCTTGGCTAACACCATCCCTGTCATCATCGACCGTCACCATCATCACCATCGCCATTGTCTTCATCACCATCATCACCTCTTTAGCACCACTGTCATCAGTATTATTTACATATCTGCTACTGTCCTGAATAAATTAAGATGCATTATCTCAGGTTAGAGGATGCTACACAGAGAGTTTTAAACAAATATCAGATGTCCTTATTTCATTTAATTCTGGCAAACAAATCCCATGGGTTAGGTACTATTATTATTTCAACATAGATGAAAACAATGGAGAGAAATGGAGTGTCAGTGAAATGAGGAGACTTGCCTGGGAACGTACAGCATCTCAGTGGGAAGGACCAGGGTCTGTTAATAGTGTGGAAATCAAAATTTTAATTAGTAAAAAAGAAAATTTAATTAGTGCCCTCCATTTTGCCTCTTTCGTATCCCTACAATGTAGATCTCTTCTTGATATTGTTGCTACCATGTGGGCGATAAAGAGGTGGGGCTTGGAGAGGTTAATGCTCATCCATGACTTACAGCTCTTCTGAGACCAGTTGGGGTTTCCAGTCTTGCTTTATTCCTAAGGTCTTGGCCTCAGCTTGTCTATGGCATAGAGCAGTCAATAAGGGTCACTCAGTGATCACACATTCAGAAGATTTACACAATGCACCAAGAATTGCATGCTGGACAAATTCTGCAGTCATCTTTCTGCAGTGCCAATACAAAAACTGGAATGGGGAAGGACCACAAGGACTGGGGCCCATGCACTGTGACAAGGCTGAAGTCTAAGGCCTTTGTTCTCTTTAGATTGTGGGACCTGGGGCACATCCGCCTTTAATGTGTCTCCAAGGAAGCTGTAAGAAACAAACTCAATTCAACAAGCATTTATTCACTGCATGTTTGGCACCAATGGCCACCTCCTTGGGAAACAGCCAGGTGACCAGCCAAAAGCTGGGTCAAGACTTGGGGATAGACATGAGGCAGGAAGAGCATGTGGGAAAAGAATTCCTTGAGGCAAAGGCAGAGAGAGATGCTCCAGGAGAGTAAGAAGAGAGGATGAGGGCATGAGGCATTCAGATCAGGCTGATAGAAGAGAACACGAAGAAGCCTGCCATTCTCCTACCAGGCTGTGTCCTTTGAAGACATAGGTGAGTGGTGACAGATCTGGCTCCCCTGGCCCTGTGACAGACGACACTGGAGGAAGGCACCAAGGAGCCTGCAGACAGGCAAGGAGCATGCCGCGGAGAAGCTGAGATTTTACACAGGCCAAAGGTGAATGTTTCGCAGAAACGTCTTGAAGCTTGGTGGTCATTTCTGGGGTTGTGGATGGTGACAGTGCTTCCTGTACCAAGCTAGAATTGTCCCATCCTCACTTTGCCCCAAGAAACCTGAGACTCCTGATTTCCAGCCCACTGCTGTCGTGTGGAGCACATAAATGATCTGGGACAATCCTGACAATGTCCAGGTTTCTTGTTCAATTAGGACAGACAATTCATGGATTGAACTGGGTCCTCCAAAAGTCTCTATGTTGAAGTGAGGGAGAGGAGGAGGGAGAAATGAATGAATAAGACACTAATATATCTTAGATGGCCTTCTACAGCTTAGGGTCTGATGAAAGATCCCTAAAACAGCCTCCTCAGGACTGCTAAAATACAGCCATTTTGCTACGTTAAAACTCAAAGCACAAAGAGGGTAGCCAACACTGATCAGGGGCCAGGCATCCTGTGCAAATTGGCACTGACTTTATAACAGTAGCAGTTCGGAGAGACAGTGCTTTTGGTTTAGGATGCAGTGACAGCAGATTGTCTTATTGGACCCACTGGAGGCTTCCACCCAGGGCGCAGTCTGCCAGCACCTGCAGTGTGCAGTGCTGTCCTCCCCTCCAGCCAGTAGTCATCAGGTTATGACCTACCAGGGATAAAGGTTGTTTTCAAAAATATGTCAATGAAATTATCACTCAGAAATTGTTTGAGGAAATGCAGGCAGCCTTGTCTCTGAGGAGTCTCCACAGTAAATAGCCATGTGCCCAGGCTAGCTCAGGCAGGGTGCCTGGAAATACTGAGAACTGAGTATTGAGAGGTGTCTATGCACCTCACACCTCAGAGACGTCTGGCTACACAGGCAGAAAAGTCTTGTGGGGAATCAGAGCTCAGGATACATGGCTTCCAGGATGCCTCATTCTTCTTCCAGCCCTTGGGGAGCCCACATCACTTGGAGTAAAAGGTCACATCCCTCCCATGTTCAAGGAGACCAGAGAGACCCAGTCCCTCACTGACCTCTGCATGCTACCCTCCTGTGCTCATCCTCTCTGAGGCCTTGAAGCTGTCCCTGGGATATTCTTGATGCTCCTCTCTTAGGACCTTTGCATAGTGAAGCCCTGAGCCCAGGATGTTCTCCCAGGTCCCACAGGGACCTCTTTCCAGCATTTGCTCATGGGTGTCCTACCTACCGCGGGTGACCTAGACTCTATCTTCCTCTAGGTTTCATTGCTTTTGCATTTTTGCTTTTTAAACTTCCTAAATATGTAACATTTCTGAGTATACCAGCCATTTCTTCATCAAGTTACTCTTGGTCTTCCCTCCATAATGTGAGCCCCAGCAGGACCCTTCCAGCTCAGCATCTGAAGCAGGGTCTGCTGGAGACATTAGCAGATGGTGCTCAAGGAGGGGCCCCTGTGCCCCTCTCTGCTTACTTCCAGGCACTGATCCTTGGTGAGTCTCCCCACAGCTGTGTGAGGTGGGAGGGTCTGTAGTGTGTGAACACAGAACTTCAGAGAAACCATCATGGGAAGCCATATTGCAGGGCTTCCAGGAACGTCTGCTGAATATTGATGAAACAGAAATCACTGGACCTATATCCTGAAAACTCTTCCCTGACACCACCTGGATATCCTACAATTCTGACACTCAGTGCCCCAAGATAGGCAAACCCTTCAGGTCGAGGGCTTCATCCCAGTGAGACGTCCTTCTCTGTAGACCAGCTGCAAATGGGTCTCCAGGTGTCTTAAACCACTTTGTGTCGCTATAGCTGAGTACCATAAACTGAGTGATTTATAACAAATAGAGGTTTATTCAGTTCATGGTCTGGAGCTCCACACTTGAGAGACCACATCTAATGAGACATTCTTGCTGGTGGTGACTCTGCAAAGTCCTGATGTGGCCCAAAGCATCTTATGGTGATACAGAGCAAACTTGCTAACTTGGTCTCTCCTTATAAAGCCACCATAATGCAATCATGATGGCCCATCCCTCCTAAGGTCATCTAATCCTAAATACCTTCCCAAGCCCCCACATGGTTCTACCTTTTAATTACTTAAAATGCCACACGAGTTTGGTGGGAACATTCAAACTGCAGCGCCAGGCTATTCGAATATCTATGTGCCTCATGTGGCTGTATATATGGAAGCTCCCACAATCAACCTTCCCTCAGACTTGGTAATTTGCTAGAGTGCCTCATAGAATTCACTGAAAGTGATATGCTTAGGGTTCCAGTTTTGTTATAAAGGAACCTGTTTAGTGGAAGAGAAGGGTAAGGTCAGGAAAGGTCCAAAGGAGTAGAAGAAGTGTGCTACCCTCCTAGAACTATAGTGATCCCTAGCCAGTATGCTCCTAAACTTCAATCCTCAAGAGTTCTATTGGGTCTTCATTACAAAGCCATGATTGATTACATCACTGGCCGGAAATCTTAATTCTATCCATAGCCCCTCTCCTCACCCTGCATGGGCTGGTAGGTGGGGCTGAAAGTGGCATGGCATCTGCAGATCAAGACAGACAAGGAGGCACTAAGGACCACAGAGGCTGCTGGCTGCGACTGTGCCTCTGGTCCAGTCGCCTGTCAGCAACACAGGCGAGTGTGGCTGTCTGCCTGCAGGGCATGGCTGGTGGGACCTGCCAGAGGCATTTGTCTTTGGCATTTCCCGCTGAACATTTTTATGAACAAGTTGGATGAAGACACAGGAGGCCTATTTGTCAAATTTATAGGAACTACAAAATTAGGAAGCTGATTAGTTGATGTTGGGATCAAGACATTTAAATATTTCAACAGGACAAAATTAACAGGATTGTATTTATATTGTAGAGTTGTGGTGCTGTGAGGCATTGTAAGATCATATTGCCTTAACCATGTATCCTACTGCAAATAAGGTCCAGGGAGTTTCCAAAGTTTAGCCTGTGATTGAAACCCCTACAAATCCACAGTGGACTTCTCCAGAATGAGGTCCTCTGACAGCAGGTGTTCTCTCCACAAGAGAAACTGGTGGCACCAGCGCCAACCAGGGGCCAGCCAGCCTTAATTCCTTTTTCTTCTTTTGTGGCTCTGCCTCCAGGTAGTGGTCAACCAGAATGTCTTCTGTGCCTTCAAAGCCTCTTGAAAAAATAATTCTAGTACAAATGCCAATCACAAGACCACCCTCAGAACCCCTACAGTGATCCCCACTTGCTGGGGACTTCAGTGCTGGCTCTGGGTTCAGCTCTAGTTGGAAGTGCCTCCACCAGTATTCAATTCATTTCTTACTGGACTGCACTCCGTGGAGGGAGAAGCAGGGGACCTCTGGGGTGGCCAGACCTCCCCAGTGCAGGGCACATTGGGAAGCTGGATAGGAAGGGAGGTGGGTGGCTCTGGGGGGCTGATGTGGACTCCCTCACTGAACCCTGAACAGTCCCATGAGGTGGGCACTGCCATCATCTCACTTCAAGGAGCAAGGGACACAGACTTCAGTGGATTTGCCCATTGAGGTTTAAACCTTAATCCTTTCAGTTCCAAAGTCTGTGCTTCTTCTCACATGGGTGACAGAGATCACTCATGTGACCCTTGCCTTCAAGAGAATAGGTAAATGCCTCAGACTTGTGGAGAAATCGAGTAATAAAAAATCACTTCTGCTCTCCAGTCTGTCTCAGGTGACTGGTTAGTGGCTGCAGTTTCTTTGCTAGGCAGCCATTTCAGCCACAGTTTTGCTGTGTGGTAAGACTCTGGGTGGAATGAAGTATGTCTAAGCTCCACACCTATAGTGTGGCAGATGTGCCCAGAAGATGGCTGGGCTGAGGAGCGGAACTAGGAGAAAAAAGCCCCTCTTCTGGGGGTGGGGCTGATCATTACACTATTTCACACAAAAGCGAAGGAACAGAAGAAAGGCAAGGAGCATGCTATCCAGCAGAAGAGACCCAGAGCAACAGTGCCGGTATTTGGGCAACACTTGCCACTGTGAAAGGTTTGAAAAGACCAGCCCCTTTCAACCTAACATCGGGTCCAGAACATTTCCCAAACCTATGCTTCAATTTACTGAGGTTTCTGTAACACAGTACAAAAATTATTCCGCCCCAAGAATATCACAAATATATTCAGCAGGTTGCATTTGCTTTGGACCAATTCTAACTGAGCCGATAGCTGAGCCCTCTAGAAGGCACACAGTGATTCTGAGCAGAATATTTTGTTGAATAAGCAATAATATGTGATTGTCAATGTGCTCACAATGTTCCTATTATTCTTATTTTAAGTAACAACAATACAAGCCTTGTTTGCACACTTCTATTTTTAACTAGTGAAAATTTACTACAAAGAAATCTTAATTATCCCTTTTAGAATATAACACAATTGCAAATCCACTGGTAATTTTCTTTTTGCAAAATTTCCCATAATGGTAGAAGAATGTAAGTTCTCCCAAAATAGTCAGTCTATAAATAAAATTCTCTAATGGGCTGAGCAATCTTTTTGCTTTCTTTTTATGTGAGTTTGGATAAATCCATATTATAGCCCTGTGAATGAAGACTTCTTGTTAGACAGAGAACACTGGATATTCTCATCACCAGCTAAAAGTGGTAACTGATTCATTTTTACAATTCCTGGGGCAGACAATCACAAAAAGGTGTGTGCTTGGTAGGTGTAGGAGGGCATGGACTGGTTTGATCCTGGCAGCAAAATGACCGTATGTCCCTTTTGCTCTTTATCTCCCTTCCTATTCTCCCAGAGGAAACAGTGTGGGCTTCCCTTGGTGCCCACATCTCCTGGAGGAGGCCCACTTGGGCTGCAGAACCTCCTGAAGTAGGGATCATTCTGTTTAACCTCATGCCTGGTCTCCACTCCTAGAAGCCAGTAGCATTCCCCACCTGTGACAGCTGCAAATGAAGCTGGACATTGCCAAATGTTCCCAGGGACAAAATCACTCCCACTGAGAACACTGTGCTAAATATCAAAGAAAACCAGAGCTGGACAGTAATAAAGTGTTAAAATATCAGAGTCAAGACTAATGCATTAGAAGGAAAGCAATCCCAGTACAGAACTGTGTTCAATTCTAAATACAGCTGGGACAAGCAGGAAATTAAAGCCAAGGAGCTTGGTGTGGTTTATATGTAGGAAATTTCCAACAAGAAACATCAGAGGGGCTGGGATTCTGGCTAAGCTGAGGACAAGCCAGGTAGTCAGATATCCTATTGGGAATGGAGGAGGAGGAGGAGCCTGATCAGAAATCCAGGATATCAGGTGTCAAGGGATGGGGATTTTTGTCTAAACAAATTTAGCAGGGCTCTTGCTCAAATTTTACAGTGCAGAGATGAATATGAAAGCCCACTGGAAAGTTCAGGGAGCTGAGCAGTTTGGTCCAGAAGAATATTTATCAATTGGCAAGTCAAGAAGCCCAGTCTTTGCAGCATGAGGCTGGTTTTAAAAGGAGCAGGGGAGGCTCCTACTTCTTAAAAGCCTGTTCTTTAGTGTCCATCCAGTGTGCAGGAGGCACTGAGTTCCTTTGTTCTCTGATGACCTCTCTTCACAATCCCTGAGTCCACTTGACCTAAGTGCAGCAAAGACAAGGGTGCCTCTGAGCAAAGGCCAGGTACCAGAATTGGTCAGAGAATCTCCACCCATCACACCTGCCACTGGGAATAGTCACTGCCGTGGACAAGTGTGGGACAGAGCCAGAGAGGGAGTGGACATGGTAAGGCTGTGTTCCAGGCCAGTGTAGGCCAAGTCTACAGGACAGGGCAAGAGCAGGCTTTATCTACAGGCACAGGGGCCACTTGGACAGATGCTCCTTCTGAGGCCAGGCCAGCCCTGGGAGGTGGAGAAGCAAGATATGAGAATTAAAATGTCTGCATTTGCCCAATCATTTTCTCCCAGCAGTGAGCACCTGAGCTTTTTTTGAGGTTTCCATATGCTTCTATAATAAGTCATGAAGCCATGAAGAGATCTGCCAAGGGGCCAGTGACAATGATGCAAGCACAGAGTCCATATCTGAGAAGGGCAGACCTCTTCCCTTTTTTCCAGGAGAGGAAGTCCTGACACCTCCTTGGAGCCCCAAAGAAGCAGTGTTGAGTCACCCAGCCTGGCAGTGTTACCTCCAAAGATCCCTCACTCCATGCCCTCTCAGAGCCTGGTCCTGTGACCTACCTGCCACAATCAATGTTCTAGGCCTTGCCTGGGGCCACCTCTCATTTGGGGGATGAAGACTTCTTCAGGGCCCCAGTGTTTCCTGTTGTCCATAGTCTCTGTGCCAGGACAGATCCCAGCCTCCCTCTCTGTCACTAACTCTTCTGTTTGAGTTCAATCTCAGCGCAGTGCTTTCTGTACCAGGTTGCTGCCTTCTACACATTAATGCAATAGTGTAGGGAACCAATGAGTACTCAGTAAAAATGCCCTCCTTCCCTCAACTCCCTTGATGACCACATCTATGCGGTGACAGAAGAACCTCAGCTACCAACCCCTTGGCACAGGCAATGCAGGAACCTGAGGTAAGGGTCCTGCTCAGAGGCACCCTGGATGATATTCCCTGGATTCTGCCCACATGTGCCCTCCAGCTTCTTAAGCTGGTGTCCATTACTCATTTGCCAGGGCTTCAGTCTCACCTGCTGGCCCCAAATGTAGCAAAGTGGTTTGCACCCTGAGGGCAAAAATCTCCATCCTTGCCCTGCCAACTGCATCTGGCTCTATTTTTTTTTTAAAAAGTTTTCAGATTCTTTTTTTCTTAAAGAGTTATCTCAGAGAGGGTTCTTAAAGGTGAAAGCCAGTTGGGTTTCTCTGGGTGTGTTAATTCCCTGCCTCTTATGCCCCTACAGGATGGAAGGCTATGAGAGTCCCTGCCTGGAGGAAGCTGAGCGAGAGGACAAAGGCACAAGGACACCACCCCCCAAGACTCTCCTGCCCCTGGAGGAGCGTGCGACCCATTTCCGAGATATGCTCCTGGAGAGAGGGGTAAGAAACCCAGGTGGCCCAAAGGGGCTCCTGAGGAGCCATAGCAGGTGGACACTCATGTCTTGCTGAGTCTATGCTCAGGCTGAGTAACATTCAGGTACTAAGTGCTTTGAAGCCAGGAAGGCAAACCAACCTAGAAGGGATCCCTGCTTCTTTTATTCTTTTTTTTATTTTTGAGGGGGGGAGGGTACCAGGATAATGAACTCAGGACCTTGCTCTAGGAAAGCAGGCGCCGGAACCACTGAGCTAAATCCCTGGCCCTTGGATCCCTGTTTCTTATCTCAAGAGAAAAAAGGAAGGTTTATAAAGTATATGGACAGCCTTCCTGAGGAGCTATTTCTGCTTCAGAGTGACTTCTCACTCTGAGAGGTAGGCAGAGTGGTCCCTGAGAAGGAACAGGTCACCTGGATGGCATAAGAAGCATTTGCCTGTGTGAAGTAGATTCGTGCTGTAACCAGGTCAGGCCACAGTATCCAAACCTTAGCAAGTCCCCCCCAGGAATATCTTATCCATTAGGGCAGTGATGGCGAACCTTTTAATATTTTCAGTGATACAAACAGCCTGCTGTGGTATGCATGCCGTAGGTTTGCCACCACTGCACTAGAGACTACTGCATCTATGGATTCATGCAACTATTTTTAAGTAAAATTAGTATATCTTCATTGTAACTGATTTGTGGATCTCATTTTCAGTAGAAGAGGTTATATTTGAATCTCCTGCCAATGACTTTTATTTCTTGCTTTGGCTTTTGGGTATAAAATGAGCCCGATACAATATTGTAGCCCAGTTGGATTTCTTCACTAAATGAGGCTGAACACAGAAGGTAGAAATGGAACCTATATGTGAAGATAATTATAATGAACACTCTAATAGCTTTGTGAATTCAACACCAAATTCCCTCTGCTGTCTACAAGACTCCCAGGCTATTTCCCAGCCCTTTCCACAGCAGGTGCTGCTCAAGGCTGGACATGGGGTGGTGGGAAGAGAGCCAGGGCAGAGCTACTGTGGATCCAGACTCCCCCCGCCCAGGGCCAAGGCTGGTGTTGACCTTGGGGAAAGGAAGAACTGGGGCCACTGTAGCTCTTCAGAGTTCTAGTAGAAAGGGATTCATCCCACCCTCCCACCTGGGAAAACTCTCTTCATTTGCACCATGAATTTGTATATGTACATCTTTTTCTGCAGCCATCCACTCAAAAGAAAATATAGCCCTTGGCTTTAGGACTTAGAAGACACCCTTCATTAGGCCAAAGGTGACAGGATAGAAGTGATCTCAAATAGCTACATCAGGTCTGGGAAAGGAGCTGAGGCAGCCACTCTGTCACACAGATCTGCAGTGGGGTTCCTGCTCTGGAATGCCCTTCTAGGCTGCAATATGACATCGCTGGGGTCTCCTGTCTCTGCCATGTTGCCAGTTCCCTTGCCAAGCCATGGTCCTAGAATGTGGGGAATCTCAGGGGCAGCTGGGGCCTGGTACACAGGATGTGGATTTTCTTGGTATTTCTTGGGTCTCCTGCAGAGGGTGGGACAGAGTGGGGCTGGCATTTTTTCATGTATCCTTGGCCTGGGCCCAGCAATGGCTTCATAGGAGCTGTAGAGCTTGTGAGGATGGGTCATTTTCCAGAAGGACTGCTGTTCTGGAAGGGTGCTTGTTTGTTTCTCCTGTGATGCACTCCTGTGCTCAGCTGTAGGACAGAGTGGTGACTCATCATAGGAATGGAACACAACACCCTCTCTCCAGAGCCATGGGTACTGTTTTCTGCTCCTGGACTGAATATATATATATCTGATGTTCTGAATTGACCCAGCACATCTCATCTAACTAAATTATTTGGAAGATGTGGTTTATTTTCCATGAGATATGATGCCATTATGAACTTTTCATTTACTCCTGTTATCTAACTTTTCCATCGCTTTATTTTGGAAGCCAGAGAGCCCCATTTACCAACACAGTTTTATACTAACCTACAATGGGGTGAGCACTGCCTGGAAGGCAGAGAGGCCATCAGGCTACGTTTATATGAGCTCTTGGATTTATCCAAATGGCCTTGCTTGAGAGATTTTACTATGACATTTGCAGGGTGTTCCTGACTCATTGGGTGTGGGTGATTCATTTCAGTCTTTGAGATTCTTATATGAAAATCAACAAGAATAACAGAGGCTGTGAAACAGCAGCCACAGGGCTGTGTTTACCCTGAGAGAGCCAGGGGCAGCCTGCATATGTCTGATGGGGCTTTCAGGAGTCCACACTCAGCTCATGAACAGAAAAGATCGATCCAAATTTACTACCCATGTCATAAAGCAGTGCCACCATTTATGACTTTTGGACTTTATAAAATATGCCAGCAGATTTCATCAGTTGCTCATGTTCATAAGAATTTGATGGCCGAACCCATAAGACTTCTAGTTCTTTAAAGAATGAAGCATCAAAAGGTCACTCTTTCATGGACTGAGTGATTAATAAGATTTTGTGGTGCATTTTTTCAGTACTTCAGTGCAGAAATTCATGTACTTAGGGAATGATGAAGCCACATCTCAGGGACTTCTAACACCTTACAAAGGGCAGAATTTGAGCTATTTCATGGGGTTTACAGATTGGGAAGGGGGCTATGGTTATGTGCTTCTATACTAGGTAAGTAATAGCTCAAGAGGCATTTCTATGTTGTGTTTTTCCCCCATTTTGTACTAGTACAAATCAAAATAGATCTTTCTTTTAAAACTTCAGTCTGTAAAGAAGCAAGTTTAATCTTACAGCAAGTTATTAATTTAATCCTCCCTGTTTAGATAAGTCCATCAGAGACATTTTACTGAGATATTTTCCTTTGCAAGGTGTCTTTTGGAAGTAGATAATGCTCACCCATGAGCCAGGAGAAAAAAATCTCCATTCCAGAACAGTAAACTTGAACTCAGGGACTGAGGCACTGCCCCTGGGTTGTCTCAAGGTCCCTGTGTGAGTGGCTTCTTTCCAGCTTCCAAGAAGTGGTAATAACCCTTGAGGAATTGGGTAACCCCTTGGCCAGATCCATGAGAGCCCCTAGGACTTGGGCTGGCATCTGTGTCCTGATAAAGAAGGAATGCACAAACCCTGGCCTATGCCAACCTTGCTGTAGTGGTCTCCACCTGTGCCAAGATGGCTGCCATCACCAGGTTACCAGTGGACATGGGTACCTGATGCGTCCCATACTTAGGCAGGTGCTGAAGGAGGGCGGATCATCTTCATAGATGAGATGGTCATGCATAGGAGTCCTGGGTTCTGGGCACCTGCAGTATCTGCTCCTGTCCCTAGTTTATTTCAAGGGAAGTGCATTGGCTTCATGTTCCTATGACATTTCTTCCAAGTCTCACAGGCACATAGTATATTGCTAATAAAGTGAGATAATGATACAACATAGTGTGTGCCTATCACCAAAAATTTGTGAATCATAAAGATACACAATTATTATTTGTTAATGAATTAGTCAATTAAAATAATATTAAGAAAAAATAACTTCAAATCCTACCCGAAGAGGTAATTTTTATCATTAGTGGGATACATTTCCTTCCAATCTTCTTTTTTCTAAAATTAGTTTTTTAGGGGACAGGGGTGTAGTTCTGTGGTACAGTGTTTACCTTGTATTCACAAGGCTGTAGTTTGCATCCTTGGCATCATAAAATAAAATAAAGTAAAAATAAAATCAAGATATTTAAAAATCAAGATCAATTTTTATCTTAAAGTAGAATCAATATTAAATTGCAGTTTTATACACAATTGAAGCAATTGTTAATTAGTAGTCAGTTTCATAAAGTGAGACCTAATTTATAAATTGCTATACTACTTTCTTAAGTAGTTTTAGAAATAGCATGAATTCTTGGAAAACATTTAGATGGGGATATAATATTCAGCCCATTGTTATTTCAAAAATCTTAGATTTCAGTACATTTTGCAAATTTGCTATTTTTTAATTTAAAAGGTTTTAAAAATTTATTTTTATTGAAACACTGAGATTTGATCCTTTATACTGAGCTCTGTTCTGAGCCTTTTTTTTTTTTTTTTTTTTTTTTTGAGTAAAGGTCTTGCTGAGTCACTAAGGTGCCCAGGCTGGGCTTGAGCTTGCTTTTCTCCTACCTCAGCCTTCCAGAGTGTGCCACCATGCCTGGCTCCAATTCTGCTACTTTAAATAATAATCTGGTAAAGATATAGATAGGTAAACTTAAATGTGTTGGATTTCTTTTCTACAAAATAAAAACATTTGACTCCCTAGGCAAATCGTTCTTTAAAAAAATTGTTTATTCTCCCACCAACAATGTTTGAGAATTTATGAAAATTTGCTTTGCCAGCACACTGTACCAGAACTGAATAGTAAAATGTTTAAATATTTACTACTTATTATTTTAAAAATTGCAATGTACTTGTCCTTTTACTTGTGTTTCCTCTGTGCCTTTTTACTTCTGTACTTCCTGGGCATGGAACTGTTCAGATGTGACTATGGTCACCTCCCTGGGAGCATTTAAATCAAGTTCTAATCAAGGAGTGATTCTTAGGAATTGTGGCCTGATTATTCTAACTTCTAGGTGGGAATATAACTGACCCGGATGTGGAAATAATCCTCAAAGGCAAATGAGGTCACCTGAGTATATTGTGGAATAACTGTATAAAATGGATTTACTAAAACAGAGAAAAAAATGTTGAAATTGCTAATTGCTAAGTTTCTGGAGAGAGGACAGATGTGGGCAGGTACCTGTGTGAGGAGAATGCTGGCATGCTGTGGCAGCATGTGGGCTCCACCCCATGGCTCCTAGACTCAGCTCTGCATTCACCTGCAGTTCACCCGGGCTCACCTAGGCTCCCAGAACTTTCTAAATACTGACCACTCTCACCTCTAATCCCTAAAGGCAACCCTCACTGAAGAAGGGATTGGAGTCAATAGATAGGACCCCACTTCCCTCTCCTTAACAAGTCAAATCTCTGGCAAGTTTAGGAATGTACTGCTTGAATCTGCCATGAATTCCAGTGGTAATTTGATTGTCTATGCTCCTTTGCTGGCTCTTGTCCTTCCACGGGACAATTGATGCTACTACCTGAAATTGCTTCCCGAAGCACATCTGTGCTCAAGCCTCTATTGCAGAAGATCTGAGACAGTGACCATGGCCTGGCTTTCATGGATGAGGCAGGGATTTGGCTTCCCGCCCCAGGTCTGGCCCCTTTGTCTTGGGTGGTGGTCACCTTCAATCATCAGGGACTCCAGAAAGAGAAGACAGCATCACCCTGTAAGAAAATGGGTAAAGAGGGATTAGCATTGAAAGGAGCAAGATTCTGTCCCTCATCCAAGCTCCAGAAGGAGTTGAGGGACAGGGATAATAGGGTGCAGGTATGGATGTTGGACAATGGCAGAGCATGGCCAGCTAGCTGCTCAAATCTGAAGCTCGTCCACTTGAAACTGGCATCTTTAGAACTGGTGGAGGATACAATGAGGACTTGGGTGGTGGAAAGGAAAAAATCCTGAAAAGGGACTCAAGTAGGGTGTGGTGCAGCCTCTGAGCTGAGCCGGGCCAGTGAGCCTGAAGGGAGCCAGTGGTTCCTAGGGTGAGTGTGGAAGGTGGAGATGGTTGGAGAGCCAACCTGGGGAAAACTCCAGGGTTGTCCGAGGCCCAGGAAGCAGAGGTGGGTAGGCTCAGGCCCCACAGAAACTTGTGAGCTCTTTTCAGCATGGCCAAGTGTCACCTACACCTGTCCCCAGTGGTCTCAGTTCTACCTTAGAGCCAATTCCACCAGCCACATGCAGGAGAGGAGTGACTTGTCAGCCCTGCACGAAGACTTTGGTCCATTTTCCTGAGACCAGGGTTAAAAAAGGAGAACAAGAATGAAGGAGATGGGAGAGGGCAGGGGTAAGAGGGCACAGTCACTGGCCAGTGGGCCCAGTATGTACTGGGAGAGGCTGAGAGAAGAAGGGGACATCAGTGATTAGGGATTCACGGGCTTTCTTTCCATGCCTATGAGGACAGGACAATCCACACACACCTCGAGAAGTCTCACCTGTCTTTTTATTTTTTCTTGTGCTCTTAGCACAACATAAAATAATATGCCCTAATACAGGTTTATGTTGGAACTTTACTCATTTGGTTACATTAATAGGTTCTAGGGAGGCAACCAGGTCACTAAATTGTGTCCTGCCCCACCTCTGGCCGTGGCACAGGCTGAAGGAAAGAGCAAGTCTTGGAAGGGAACTCAGAAGACCAGTATTGGCAAGAGTTGAGCAGCTTCTTTTCTCATTTTTTTTCTTTTTCTTTCCTTTCTTTCTCCTTCCCTCCTCTCTAGGTCCCCCTTCGTTTTGAACAATTTTTTTCTTATTTCATATTATCTATTATACATTTTGGTCCCTATTTACACTTTCAGTTTCTTATGCCAGAGAAACAATGTGATATTTACACATGTGTGTCCAATTTATTTCACCTAAGAGTATATATAGCTTCAAGGTGCATCCTTAAAGCTATGTCTCAAGTTTATTCTTCTTCGTGGCTGAGTAATACTCCATTGTATGGAAAATCCATATATTTTTAGCTATTCATCAGTTGATGGGCATTTGGGTTGTTTTCAAGTTGTAGCTATTATAAACTGTTGCTATAAACATGGTTGCACATATATTGCTGTGGTATGGTGCTTTTAATTCTTTTAGGAAGATACCCAGAAGAGGAATAGCTAGGTAAAATGGGACCTCTAACCCTAGTTTTTTGAGGAGTTTCTGCACTGACTTCCACAGTAGTTGCACCAGTCTGGAATTATTATGTGTATCTAAATTGTACCAATAAAATTAATTTTTTAACAAAAAAATAAAATCAAAAAAAAGTGATGAGCATTTGTGACAGGTCCTGCCTTCTGTAGGATGTTTGTACTCATAGGAGAAAACATTTCCTCTAGTTTGGTTAACAGTGGATATTCTGGATTTATTAACACCATTTTAATGCACTGAGGTAATAGGAAAATAAATACAGTTTGCTTGGTGATCAAATTTGATGAGAAACCTTAGCTTCTACAACAACTGGGTTTGTGTCTGAGGTGGAAGTCCTTTTGAGACCCAGCTCTTGAAGACCCAGCCCAACAGCAGCTCCACTCCTTCAAATGCACCTGTGGAGTACGGACCTGGCTGTAAGGACAGCAGAGGGAGCCAGTACAGACAGACCAGACGAGAGATTACATCCTCCTACAGGTGTGCGGGAGTGAAGACGCCCTGAGACACTGATGACAGTTGGAATGAGAAGCCCCTGCATGATGGCAAGAGGGTCTAGGCTGCTTTGCCTGTCAGCAGCCTCCCCAAAGCTGGGGATGTATTCTCCCAGGTTAGTACTTGGGCACAACCATCTGATCCTCTGTCCCTTAGGGTCCCTGGCCTTTTTAGTTATCCAAAGGTTGAAAAATATAAAAGAACCTTCTTATTTGAAAAGAATAAAAGGGCAGCCTGCTTGCTGTGGCAGGCTGGCTAACAACGGTGCCACCCAGTGCTTCCACCTGTCAAGTCTGTCCAAGGAGTAATAACCGGAGCTGACTGGTGGGTGTTGGGCCCTGACAGCACTTATATTGTTGCACTTCCCAGCCATCTCTGAACTCTCCTACACCACATCACTCAAATGGAATCCATTTGTCTCAAAACTGAATCATCCCCAAGAGCAACACAGAAGCGCTTCTTTTCTGTTTCTAGAGAATCTTTGGTGAAATGGGAGTGAAGATGAAGCAGTTTTCTCTGGTTGTTTTTTTCCAAATGGTCAGCACTCCAGGTGATATTTCTTCTTTATGCACAAGACTCTGGTTACCTTCTGGTGAATTTGACTGGAGCACATATCCTCTGTCCACAGCGGCAGCCACAGGCAGCCACCAGGCTTAGGACATGCCTCTGCAGTGTCTCTCAGCCTGGGGTGGGGTCAGGGGATTGTGTGGCCCATGTGGGGACAGCTAACCAGGGAGCGGCCACTTTAAAGCTGGGAGAAGACCTGGGGCCTGAGCAGGAGGACCTTAGGTATGCGCCTTAAGGACCTTAGGCATGGCTGACTGTGGACTCAAAGCTTGGGAGAAAGCAGGAGCTATGAACAGAGGTGAGTTGATGTGGATGATGCTGAGGAAGGGGAACCACTGGGAGATACCTGTGTTCATCCACGCACCGAATGTCGATTGCAATCATCAGGTTATCATCTTACTACTAAACCTAAAAAACTCTCCAATTTTCCAAACAAGGTTATTTTCACAGATGGAACATTGGAAACAACATTAAAAGAAAATATTTTGTAAATTATAGTTGTACAGACAGTTTATCTTGGGCTGGGGATTTAGCTCAGTGGTTCTGCAGCCTGCCTTGAAAGCGCAAGGTCCCCAGTTCGATCCCTGGTACCAAAAAAACAAAAAACTCCAGATAGTTTACTTTGCTTTCTATATAGATTATTAATTCATTTTGGGACATAATTATTGTACTATAATTATTATTTTTAACATTTATTTTAACATTTATTTTATTATACCTGTAGACCACCAAAAATTCTGAACACACTGGTGGAATTAGTTTTGTGACACCGATTCCCAACTATTCACCACCCTTCCTTCTGACGAAAACACGCCCATCTGACTGGTTGAGCTGGGCATAGGATGGCCACAGCTTCTCTTTATTGTGGCTCCACACACTCATGTCAGCAAGAGCTCTCTGTCTAAGAAAAAGGGAACACTCTGCTGCAGCACTTTCCCAGAAAGCCTACCCCCAATTCCTGGCGATACCAATGTAATCTATAGTTCTCATTCACCTGAAAAATTTTCCTGAGTGGAGCCACGTCATCCCCCCCACCCCGCAAAAAAAAAAAAGACCTTGCAGAATTTGCAGAAAGAGCTTTTGTTCTGTTTATTGAAGATAGTAATTGCCAGTTAAGAAAATTTATTTGTTATGATATACCAAACATGCATGTTTATTGAAATGATTCTTCTACCAGGGATGTAGAAGTACCATCCCTGTAGAAATACCATGAAGGGATGTATTAAGAATATGAATGAGATCTTATTTTTGTAAATTTTCAACTAGCTTTTCATCCTTTCCCTGCCTAGGAATTCATCCCCTGCCCAGATCCCAGAGACCTCCCTAAAATGTACCTGGCCTTTCTTTTCTCATTGCTCTCAAGATAATGTCAACACTCCTAATCATGCTGCAGACCTTCCCGTGGGTGCCTCTGTCCCTGCTGCCACTTCCCAACTTCTCCATGGGCTCCTTTACCCCAGGGATGTTCAACCTCTTGCAGTTTCTGCCTTCCCCATAAGTAGTCCGTGAACCTCAGCCTTTGTCCACATAGACATCCAATCCTAGAACAGCTTCCTAGGCTCCTTCCTCAGCCGTGATGAGTAATCATATTCTTGAGTCTCCATTCTTAGAGGCTTCCAGGGATGCCCCTGCTTTGTGTTCCCTCACATCTAAATGTGCCTGCTGTGTCACCAAAGTCTTCTGGGAAGTCCATTAGTTTGCTCATCTGCCTTACCCTGTACCAGGGGCTTCCTGATGTCAAAGGTCTTGATTTATTTTCTCTAAATCCTCAGCACCCAGCATGGGACCAAAGCATAGTCAATTTTAAACCAGTGTTTTAAAACAAATAAATTATTTAAATGACTTAAATATCCCCTTTTACTAAGAGTCTGAAAGCAACATCTCAGTAGCAACAAACCAGTTCCCAGACATTAGCTTCAATTTCCGTTCTCTAATAACAGGAACTGGGGCTTCTTGGAGGATTGGCTGATTTGAAGGCTAAGAAAGGGAACCACATGAGGAGAGCCTGGAGCACTTGGTAGAGCTAGTAAGTGAAGGAGTGTTCACAAGGCAGGATGATGTGTATATGCCAGACATGCTGAAGCCAACCAGAGAGCCCCCAGTGGCCAAAGCTGGCACAGCTTTTTTGAGCAGCAAAATAGTTTAAGTGGTATTGGATTGTAACCCAAAGTATAAGCTACAGCTCCATGAGTTCATATAGATGTAAAGAAATGATCTAATGAATCTTATTCAAGTGAAGGATGGACAAATATCCCTTCACAAAAATTCCAAGTCATGCATATATCCACTGGCATCAACAAGTACTGCATCACCCTTACCTGTGGGCTGCACATGACAACTTCCTTCCAGAATGCAATATGTAAAGGGGGAAGAGTTACCCAATAATGGAGATGCCTGACACACCTGGTCAATCAGGAGATTAGGTTCACTAATCATGATACGGACCCTCGATATGAGGTGCTGAAAATGCCGCCTTCTTTCAGTGGTCTTTCTCTGCAAACCCGTAACCACTGTCTAATCCTGTGTAAAAGCTCAGACAACTCGAAGTTGGTGGACATCCTACAATAAACTTAACCAGCACTCTTCCAAATGGTCAAGGTCCTCAACAACAAGGAAAGCATGAGAAACCATTGCAGTATAGAGCAGCCTAAGGGGATGTGGTACTAAATGGCATGTGGGATTCTTGGACAGAAAAAGAAAACTAAGTAAAACTAAAGAAATTCGAATGATGTGTGGACTTGTGTTAATACTGGTGGATCAATATTAGTGGTGGCAAATCTGGTCCATTACTATAAAGAATTGCCAATATGGTAAACTGGGTGTGGGAGATATGGGAGCTTCCTGCAATATACTGGCAAAATTTTTGGAAATCTACAACCACTGTAAAATAAAACTTTACTTTATAAAATAACCTACCTAAAAACGTTACATGTTGGTTTAAGAATCAGTTAAAGTTATGCTAAACCCACTTCTTTTTCAAGATGGTGCCCTCTGTTATGATCTGTGGGGTTCTGAGAATTCTGACAAATGTCCTCTCCCCTTTTGAGATGGGAGGCTATGGCGTTCCTCCTCGAGAGATGGTTGGGCCTTGAGGTAGGGCACCTAGCCCTGGAAGACACCCAAGGAAGAAACACTGTCATGAGTCTAGAAATTAAATTTTCTAATGTTCTCAGTATTGATTCTTGTGGAGGGTTTGACATAGCTCTCACTTTTATACAACACTGCATCACATCACAGAATCCATTGTTCCTTAATGTTGTTTTTTTTAACCATTGATCATTTCAGTGTGACTCCGGGCTCAGGATCCAATGCTAAAAGTAACTCTATTGAATATCTCTCTTCAGGTGTCAGCATTTTCTACTTGGGAGAAAGAATTACACAAAATTGTGTTTGATCCACGCTATCTCCTGCTAAACTCTGAGGAAAGAAAACAGGTAACATCGTGGTAAGGCAAGATGGCAACTGTAGAGACAGAGAGTTTAAATGACTGCCTCGTCCTGAGACCAGGAAGCCTTGTCATTACTGACAGACAGGTGCCAGCTGTTTTAATTTTGCTGGTGGGGAGAGCTATGGAGTGTGTGCTCTAGTTATCAGCTTGTGAATGGCACATTAGAAGTACAGAGGGTTTTGCTGGGAATCATTCTTATTTGACCATCCAATCACAACCCGAAAAAAACACTTATAGTCAAAGATGAGAAAGCAAGTTTGAGGAACATTAATTATATTTCATATTTCAAATGATTGCAACTAGTATGTTCAAAATACCAAATATTTAAGGATTTATACAATGACAGTGAAATAGGAGAGGTCCAGAGAACAATTCTAACGTAAGTAAAGGATGAAATGTCTAGAAAGCAGGTCCCAGGACAGCAAGGCTAGCTTGGGTGTAAGTGTACAGGGGAAGAGAAGAAACCCAACCATGCAGCACTGCAGCATCCAGAGAGCTTCTGGTTAAATGCCTGCAGCCTAGTTGACGGGGAAACATGGCGGTTACATGGGGAGCAGTACGGGAGCTGAACTGAGGGAAGAAATGATATTTGGGCCCCTTTCAAAAAGAACAGTCCTCTTTACAAATAACTTGGGTGAGCAAACAGCAAACACAGAATCTGCACAGTGTTTTCCTAGGGAAACTAAGGCTCCTGCTGGGTACATACAACTGTTCCGCTACTGGGAGTCTCCAAAGAAGATACAGTGAGCCTAAACAGAAATTAGGGTCCAGAGAGTGCTAAGCAAGCCTGTTTCTATGGTAACATGCAGTGTTTCATTTTATTACACCAAAGCATACAGTAATGAGATAATGGCCAATGCTATCACTTTTAAAAAGTCATGCCCCATTTTGGATAAAACTGACATAATTTGTTAGAGGGAAAAAAATCCTGCTACATTAAATTATAGTGGCATAAAAATGCAACAGAGAGAAAGAGAGACAAGAGAGAAAAATCTGATTACATGGATAAACGGTTCCAGGCAGAGGGAGATGCAGATATTTCTTTTGAGTTCTGAACCCACAACCAGCCAGCCTTTCTATCCAGATTTAAAATTAATAGAGCAAAACTCTCATTAATGATGGAGCCACATGCGTTTACATGAATAATAACCCTGCCTTCACCCTTTTTAATTAGTTTAAATTTTAAGACAACTGGAGAATATACCTTACTATTTGGCTTGAAGGTAAAATAAGCCAATCATATTCTTAAATATATATATGTGTGTGTGTGTGTGTGTGTGTGTGTTCTAAATTTGTCAAAGTCGTGAATATTTCATTCTGCTGCTGAGTCCTCAGAATGTAAGTAGCATTTTGTATTTATAATCCTGCAAATATCTGCCATTAAAAAAATAGGTTCTGAAGCAATAAGACATAGTCAAAAAAGAGCCAGAGAAGGGGCTTTCGTCTGTCCGGGTCTTCACTTCCCCCCCTTCATCATGGCTGAAAAGCTGGAGACAGCTGTATCCACACCTTTGTCCCACTCCAAGATCTCCACTACTTGGTACAGACTTGCTATTCATTGAACTTGTACAATCATTTGGGGATTTTTAAATCAATATTTCCATTTATGTTTGCATAAACATTTAAATTATCACCAGTTTATGTTTTAATGGTCTCAAGGCTTAGATAACATTAGGAATGAAACAACTTCGTGCCTCCCTCCAACCTTAGAGTCTATACATTGCAGTTTTTCTGATGCCAGAACAATGACTGATATTATTCCAACAAAAGAATGAGCATTCTGTAGACCACAGCAAAGAGAGATTTCATCTTTTTATGTGGCTCCTAGCTTCCAAGAGAGAATATCCTGGAGTCACCAGTAGATTTGTTTACCAGAAAATATTCACATGCTGTACACTGAGGAACAGAGTTTTTCTGATCAGGTCCACATCAGAAACATGCTTCTGGTCAATGAGGGCATGTACAGTGCCCACAGTCAGGTCTCCTTATTGGTTGTGTTTCACACGGGTGGTCAAGGTGACTTGGAACTCCCTCATTCCTCAGGCAAGTAAAATAACTAGCATGTGGAAATCAGAGATTCTAAATGTACTTTCTGTTCACAAGTTAAAATTATTTTTGGAGCCTCAAAGACCAATTGCATCACCATAGGAAGTGAATAGAACAAATTAAGTATCTGGATGTACTTAGTAGCTGTATGGCAGTGATGTGAAAGTTTGACAGACTGTGAATTCTTTTTTTTCTTTTAAAATTTTATTTTATTGGTATACAATATAGTGACAGTCAACATTGGAAATTTTCACCTTTACATAATCACTCTTGGTTCTTATTTTTTCCCCTTCCCCTGCCCTCCTTTCAACCCCTCCAGACTGTGCATTCTTACAGATGCTACTCAGAATCTCAAATGAGAAGCATGGTGGCTTTCAGACCTAGGGTTTCCCAACTTACCTGGGCTTCCATGATGCCCCAAAGAATCCTGGCAAGTCATTCCTAGGACTTCTAATGTAGAGCTGGTGGGATGTTTGACCCAGAGGTGGCACTTGGGTGTACAACATACTTGGTCCCATGGGAATCCAGGTTATTTAGATGCCTCCATATCAGTGACAATGTTGCAATGCGAGGGTTATTGCTTACCTCTCCAGTAACTGGGGGAAAAACTTATCTCAGATTCTTGCTAGTTTTTCATGCTATGTTTGGAATATAAACATTTTATTTCTGGTAGGCAGTTCCATAATGCTTTCTGTGTATGTGTTTTAAGATATTTGAACAATTTGTCAAGACAAGAATAAAAGAAGAATACAAGGAAAAGAAAAGTAAATTGCTGCTAGCCAAAGAAGAATTCAAAAAACTTCTAGAAGAATCTAAAGTGTCACCCAGGTAAGGAGGGAGAAATACAGTAGGTGTTTTCTAGAGCTGGGAACTTACCAGTTATTGTGAGAGGACTTTCAGAATCTATTTTGTTAAATCATGTAACCTACCATTCTATAGAGACTGAAAGGGTTACTTGAAAGGCATGAGAGGCAGAAGCCTGGCTTTTCTCTCAGTCCATGAACTTCAGAACTTCTTATCAGCCCAGGTTTGGTTGCCATCTCAGCCACTGAACCGTACATTGGTCACCTTTTCTCCCCTGGGACCAAATACCTGACATATACAGTTTAAGAGAGAGAAAGTTTATTTTGGCTCAGAGTTTCAGATGTTTAAACCCATGGTCTGCTGGCTCCTAAGCAGAGACATCATGGCAAAAGGTGGTGGTGAAGAAAAACTGCTCAACCCCTGGCAGTCAGGAAGCAGAGAGCAAAAGAGAGATGGAGTGAGAGGAAGGAGCTGGGAAAAAGATATAAACTTCAAAGGCATGCTCCTAGTGACCTGCTTCCTCCCATTGACCCCACCTTCTAACCGCCCATTCAGTGAAAGGGCTAATCCATCTATAAGGTCAGTGTCCCTAATACATAAGTCTTCAGTGGATACCACATTTAAACCATTCCTCCCTACATGTTTTCAAAATGTCAGGATCCCTGACTCTATGACCTCAGTAACAAATCAACAGAGAGCCTTCGTTAGATGAGGACCAGCTTGTGATCTAGTGCCCAAAATGCAAAACCAACAGCTGCTACCACCACCACTACCCACCCACACAGCCCCACTGATTCTCTTGATTCCAGAGTGCTTGGTGGTTGGCCAGAGGAAGTGTAAGTTGCAAACCCACTGAGACAAGTGACCTGAGTTAACTTGATTGCCAGAACTACCTAAAATAGCAGATAAGGCATTATTTCCATGAAATTAAGAAAACAAATACAAAAATGGATGTTAGGAATTAGAAAAATACCGAAGCTTAATTCTTCTTTAAAATTAGCCTTACATGACTCATTTTATTTTTTAAAAAAACAAATATCCACTACTTTTAGTTGTACAGTAAATCTCCAACTTCCAAACATTCAAGCTGAGAAAGTTCACAGGTGTACTATATAAGACTCACTTTGTGATCTTAGGAATGAATCCCACTTACGAACAATTCTCCCGGAACGGAGCTCGTTGGGGACTTAACTGTAGTTTGTGAAGGGGCTCTGAAGCACCACACAGGCCTCCGGCCTGAACTGGGTTACCCTCTTAGACCCTTCCTGAGTACCCTACAGGAATCTTGGCTCTGTGAACAGTCCTGAGTGCGCCTAGAAGGCCCAGACCCATACAGCTCTGGGGTTGCAGGATCCAGCTGTAGGATTGACACCTGAGGCCCCGCAGCAGACACACCTTACATTGTCCAGCTGGCTGGTGCCCCTGTTTTTACCAGAGGGAGAACTGAGTTGCACTGTTAGTGACTCACATGATTTCCCAAGCTTGGGAACAGCTTTTCAGAGCCAAAAGGAAGCCAACACTCTTCTTCAATATGACTAAGGAGCATGGAGCTTTATTTCTCTCTTCTTCAGAGACACTTTGCAAAGAGAGGTCCAGGAAAGACCTGCGTAGGGGCTACCCCTGCACAGCTCCCAACTGAAAAGACCTAGCATCTTATGCAGATTGGCAGAGGGAATAACAGGCCCCTATAACTCTCACCACTTTACTTTTCACATGCAGTCCAGTGAAGGAAGCACAGGCAAGTGTGTGCTAGCTATGTGGCACCACAATTGTTAAATCATGAAAGCAAGGAAGAGAAGAAGTAAGAAGGGAGGAAAGGGTAGAAAGGAGGAGAAAAGCTACAGGAAAATGCTTTTCTTTCCAAGAAACCTGTAAACAAGGGCCCCACAGGCAAATCAGGAAGATGACACCTGGATGGGCCTGGAATTGGGCTCATTGTCTATAGACAGCAATGAGGCTGAGTCTAATAATGTCTCTTCTTCTAACAGCCATGTCAGTATAACCTTGTTAATGTAATACAAAAGTTCTTTAGTTATAATTTATGATGATAATTAAATGTCTATAGAAAAATATATAATCCTCTGTAAATGAAATGGAGCAAATAACAAGAATCCTGTGGAAAAAGAATGAGCACATTGTCCACATGTCCCAAGGCACCTGCTCCAGACTGGCTCCTGCTCCTGAGTGGCAGGCAGGCCCTGTCTGTGGCTTGGAAAAGAGGTTCTTAGGATCATATAAGCTCCTGTATACCTCAACTATTCTGTTGCTGCCATACTCCCTAGCTTCATGTTCAAGGCTTGTAGGATGGGGACACAGCTTATGCAAGTTATATTTGTCACTGCAAAGTCTTGGCCACTTCTTTGCTCCTTTCAGTGCCCCAGCCTGTGAGCATGGCTTCCCCCAAATTCTCTTGTACAGGACTCCCAGTGTGGTAATTATGTCTTCATCTCATCAGAATTTGAGTGCTCGCAACCTGATAGCTATGGCTCAGTGGAGAACAAGGTGCCTCAGGGAACAGAGGAACAGAGGCTCAGGTAAGATGCCTCTATTCAGTGTGTGAGGGTCAAGTCAAATTGCACACTGAATTTGAACCAGATCAAAGCTGTGACCAAGCCCATGAAAGAGCAATTGCAGTTCTCTGGTCTTCTAGAAAGGCCAAGTTTCCCAAAGAAGGTACATTGACCCTGGCTTCTAATGACGAGTGGGTACCATCTGGGTAAAGAAAAAAGAGAAAGGTGTGTCAAGCAGAGGGAATGGCATATTCAAAGTCAAATGGAAGATAGGCTCATAGTGGCAGCAGAGGATGGAAGGAGATGACTCCAGTGTCCACAGAAAAATGAGGACTGGGAACGGAAAGGGAAGCCTGGATTCACTTTCAGGGGTGGCAGCTCAGAAAATGCTTTATTTTCCAGGACCACGTTTAAAGAGTTTGCTGAGAAGTATGGCCGGGATCAGAGGTTTCGACTTGTTCAAAAAAGAAAAGACCAGGAGCATTTTTTCAACCAATTCATACTTCTTCTTAAGAAGCGGGACAAGGAAAATAGACTAAGGCTACGGAAAATGAGATGAGTCTGTGAAAAGTCCAGTGTGATACGTGGGGTAGCTGAGAGTGCAGCTGGGGAAGATCACGAAGAGGTGGATGAAGCTTCTCGAGCAGAGCTGAGGCAGGCAGGGGCACTGCAGGCAGGGGCACTGCAGGCAGGGGCACTGCAGGTCTTTTGTTCCCAGAGGATTACTGTTTCATATTGAAGCTCTCTCTTTTGTACAACGTTCAGAGTTTGATGCATTTCTAATTACCATGATATGTCGATCCCTTAATTGTTTTAATTATGCAAATTACTTGTAATATACACAAATTATAAATCCGCTGCAGGTTTGTAACTAAGCAGAACCAGGCACCATCTATAATGATCTCAAAGCATTTTCATCTCTCAAAAGGATTATCTCAAACTTCTCTGAAACCTTTGCGAGTTACTTCATATCTGCAGGATTTCCGTGGTGTGGAGGAACTCTTAACTCTAGTGTCCCTAGGTCTCAGTCTCGTTTTCTGAGTAGTAGCAATAGGGTTTTATCATTCATCATAGTGACAAGCAAATATTTGGCACATGGACCATGGATCACCTGCAGGTAGCTGAGGATGACCTCCTTCACCTGCGAGGGGCATCCAGGCCAGGAGAAGGAAGCCTCATCGGCTGTCAGAGGTCCTACATAGAGAATTATTTTGTACAAAATCATCATATTAATATTTGAGTTATTTTTATTGTATGCCCAGAGTTTGCATGAGATTTTTCTCATCATCTTTGTATAAAAATTTTAAATTTTTTTAATTAATAAATATTTTAAACCAGTATGTTTTTGTGGCTGAGTCTTCCATCACATCCTAAGCAGAAAAAATATTTCCATTAGAGAGATAAATTTCCAGATTCAGGGGAAAAAGTATGATTGTAAGGCTGTGTAAGTATTACTCATTCAAAATCTTGCCCTCCGGCTTACTAGCACTGTGTTGGACAGTGTTTGATAAGACCTTAGCTAATTAATGGCATTTTTTAAGACATTGAACTTTCATTTATCTATGTATTTATTTATTTATTTCAAGATTTATGACATCTCTCTTCAGAGATGATGTCTTTGCTCCATAGCAAACAGTGACAGCTTCCTCATCTGCCTTCACCTTGGTAGTCGATAAGCACACCTTTTGCCATACATATTAGAAGGTAATTGAGTGCCTTAGTCACTTTCCTGTTACAAAACACCAGACATTGACAGCTTAAAGAAGAAGAGATTTATTTTGGATCACAGTTTTCATGCATGGTTGGCAGGTTCCAAGGCAGAAACAGGACAGCAGAGGGGCATGGCAGGGGAAAAGGTGCTCAACCTATGGCAGGCAGGAAACAGAGTGATGCCCCTAGTAACTGACCTCCAACCAGGCCCCACCTCCCAATAGCACATTCAGCTGCAGAACTAATCAGTGGATGAATCCACAATGAGTATAGCACTCGCATGATCCAGTTGCCTTCCACACACATGAGATTTGGAGGGACATTTTAGACCTAAACCATAATGATGGATGAGGTGGGATACACCTTAGTCTTAACATCTGGGCTGCTAATGCATCCCCTCTGACAGGCAGATCCTGCAGTTCCAGAAGCATTGCATAGATTCAAGCCATTGAGGGATCTGCTCTCACACCTGGCCACAAAACAGAGGTATGGGGAGCTTCCAAAGCATTGCATAAGGGCCAGACTTCAGAGGAGCCAGTGCCAATTCAGGATCATCCAGGAACCAACTAGAAATGTAAAACTACCCTATACTGTATAGTGTTGTGACATTATAATGGAAAGAATTATTAATGTCACAGGCAATTAGACTCATGGAGTAAGGTCAGATAACAGCAGATAATGTAGGAGGACAGACAAATGGAACAGGCATTCTCTGTGGGGTTCAGAGAGCACTGCAAGGAGAAGGTCTCCCCCATAGTGCTGGGATGGAATCTTGTTACAAAAGGCATAACCATGGCTCAATGAGAGGCAGAGGAAGCACTGTGATTCTGTACCCATGGAAACTCACTGGAGTCCACCCCCAAGGGGCTGAGTCACTCATGTATTATAGTGTCTCACTGGGTACACTCTGTCCCACACCAGCTAGGTGAGATACTGGTTGATACATACTGCTGAGCCCTCTGGGTAGGGGCTGGAGAGACAGCAGCAGCCTCAGAGGCTTCTTGGCCTCTGGGTTTGCAGGAAGACCATGCCCTCTCCTGCTATTGAGGAGCATCCATTTAAAGGGCTTAGCTGGCAGGTTTACTCCTCTAGTAGAGGCCGATTACCTGAACACAGAACATTAGTTCAGTGCAGCCTGAATTGCCTGTCTTCACTTGTTATCTCACCCACCTAATGATAATGGAATTTACTCAGTATGTGTATATTTCATGTGAAATGGACAGTGTGGCCCAAATGGCCTGTGCAGTTGTGGAAGGCATCAATAAATCCACATCCCCTACACTTATATCCTTGCACTGCTACCTGTTCCTCCATCCATACCTCTGCCACTGGGTTGGCTCCTTGTCATCTATAAGAGAAGAGGAAAAGTGCACACTGAGATTGACAGCTGAATCTCCCATCACAGCCAGACTCAGGAGTGGCCTGAAGGCAGTGGTGAAGTTCTCTCAGTGGCCAAGAACCTAAGGCTATAGAAGATGACAGTTCTGTAAACTGTCAGCCATGCTGTGTCAGGAGGCACTGGCACTAAACTGGGGTCAACAAGGCTGATCAGGGATTTGGAAAGCAAGAGATAGGAGAATAAGGCTGAAGAGCACTAGGGGAGGCTTTGTGTATCAGTCCACTTCCCATTGCTGTAACACAACACTCAACAGTGGGTAATTTTTACAATAGAGAGGTTTATTTAGCTCATAGTTCTTCAGGTCCAAGAACATGACACTATCTTCTGCCCAGCTCTGGTTGGGACCTCATGGGAGATGGCATCACAGTGGTGGGAGCATGTGAGTGAGGAAAAGATCACATATAAGACAAGAAGCCAGAGTAGGGCAGAGGACTACCATGCTCTTTTGCAACACTCCTGTAGCAAGAACTACTTGAGACCCAGGAGAACTATGTTACTCCCTTCTGTGGGCAAATTCCCTGGTGACCTAATGGTAAGATTTGAATCTAGACTGTCTCTCAAAGATTCATGTATTAAAGGCTCAGTGTTCAGCCCAGGCTATTGGAGGTGGTGAAAACTTTAGAAGGTGAGACCTAGTGGAAATAAGCTAGATCATTGGAGACATGCCCTGTTGGTGGTCTCTCTTGAGGGAGACCTGGACCTCCCCCGGAAAGCACCGACTTTTAAAGAAAGAAAAGGAGACAGCCTGGGGGATGAACAGCAGTTTAATTCCTCTGGCACTATTCCACAATCACGAAGGAAAGAAGCAAGGCTATTATACATGTAGGAAAGCAGCTTAGTTATTCTGGCTATTGTCTTTCTGATTTTAACCCCTGATGATAAGCAGTGACTTTAAGTGACTCATATAAGCTACAGGAGAATTCACAAGTCCTGTTTCCATTCACCAATCCTGTACATCAAAGAGCACACTGCAGCCCTCTTCTTATCAGATAGTATCAAGAGAGCAGGATGATTTCAGCCAAAATCAAGCCCACCGGCCCACCATAAACATCACAGATGTGCATAGTGAGTCCTATCTCTCTTACCACCCATACAGTCATTGGGTCTCAGTCCTCTGATCCCAGAAGATGGTAAATAAGAAAACTAGGGAAACCTGTTTTTCTCCTGTGAGACTTTTACAAGGTCTCAAGGTTTTCTGGCATTCTTTTAACAAACAGACTTGTAGAATTTCCCAGAAACGACTTAATTCTCTTAGTTAACAAACTTCTTGTGATCTATTCTTACAACTAGATAGCTGAATTCTACCATTTCCCACAATGCCCTTGTACAATATACTGGGATCTGGCCCTTTCTTGTCTCTCTTTTGCTTTCCACCTATGAAATAAACGTCTTCTCTGCCATGCATGTGCACTGTGGTATGCTGCCTCACTGCAGGCCCAAAAGCAATGGGCAGAACTGACCAGGGACTGAAACCTCCAAAACTATTTCTTAAATCACCTTTCCTCTTTTTAAATTGTTTTGTCTCAGGTATTTTATTACAGCAACAGAAAGCTGACTGACACACCAAATGACTTCTTATTAGGTTCCACCTCTTGAAGGTTCCACCCTCTACAGTGCCATACTGAGCACCAAGCTCCCAATATATAAATCCCTTCAAATCTCAGCTGTCAAAATGGGTACAGAGTATGGTGATATTTATGTCCATATACTTGAGGGAGCCACTTCACAAAGTGCTTTCAAATGCTACATGTCCTTTATGCACAGTCCTGTGATCATCAGCTGGTGTTTTTCTCTTGCTACCTTGAATTGTGCTCAGTGGCCAATACCAAAGTGGCTGTGATGTCAGGGCTACAGGGATGTGTTTAGCACTGCTTATCAAGGCTGAGCATCTTTTCCAGGTGGATCGTGTGGGATTCTCTCTTCAGTGACAAGGCAGTGATTTCTCTTCACAAAAACACCTCCCTCGGATACAGATTGTCTTTTCCTGCTTCTTCTACTGTCACAATTCATAGCTATACATCCCCACTGATGGAGATAGAGTGAGATCTCCATCATCATGGTTTCCCATCCAGTGTCTTCTTTGACCAGCAATTCATTTACAGAGAAAGTAGTTCCAACAGTAAGCCTGGTGATTATCCAATTCATTGGTGTCCCTCATGTGCTGTATTACCTAGATGCAGCTGGCCAGATTCTGGGAGGGCCAGTAGGAGGCCTGGAGAGTGAGGCTTGTTGCTATCCTGTAGGACACAGTGCATGCTTTAGACCAGACCCCTACATCTGGACCTGTCCCTGTAGAGTCATGGTGCAAGGCTCAAATCACTGAAAGGGGGAAGGAAATGTCCCTCTTGTTCATTATTAGCTCACTGATCCACTTATGAAACTTTAATGTCTGTCCCCCTAACCCCAGGCACTGAGGACAGAATCTACCATTGTCTTGGTTCTATTGGGGTCTGGGATTGCTTCCTGGTTCTTTGTGATTCTCCTGCCACTTACTTATATGTAGAAAAGGTGTTTCCTGTGCTTGGGGGAGTCATCCTAATCACTGGACCATCGTATCTCAACTGGTAGGCAATGAGGATAAGGAGTATGTGTCTGGAACCTCGAGGATTTGCGGGCCAGCTTTAGTACTGCTCTTACCACAGCACTGGCCAGCAGGAAGTCCACTGACTCTATACATCAAGAGTGGTAGAAGACCTAGGGAAAGAAAGTCTGGGTCACTGCTGTGTTGAAAGTAGCTCTCTAGTTCTGGGTTGGAGGTGAGAGAAGTCTGAGACATTGGCTGGAGCTTTGCTTGCCTTTTGAAGCCTCATAGCTGTCTCTAGAAACAGGCCTCAAATGGCTATGTTCTTAGCGTTTTACATTAATCACCTTCCTACACTCCGTCCTCTATTATCTCCCATGACCAGTGATTACTACTTTGGGTTTCTGGTGGGCGACTGAGTTGACCTCACCTCACAGTAACTCCACTCTTGCCTGGGGGGAGGAAGGAGTTGTTCCACATTGGGGCCACAAGTTTCATCTTTTCTAATGACACCAGGCATTGCAAGAAGGTGGGCCATGATCTTCAGTATGATCTATCCCTTAATTTCCTCTGCAGCATTTTCTCTTCTGCCAGTGTTCTTTGAGTCTCCACACACTGAGCTAGGGACCCCCATTGACTCTGGGTTTCCCTTGGTCTGCCAATGGAAATGAAGCAGGAAATGAAGGGGAGGAGAGAGTTTGGAAGTTTACTCTGCATCCCTTCCTACTCAGCCTGGTGGCCCCAGTTCCAGGCACTGTGGGCAGCTCTCCCACACTGCATTCTGCCAGGGCTTCCCTGTCACCTTTGTCCTTGTCCCTTCAGACCTCAACTGGAAGTCTTTTCAGCAGGGCCTTTTCCATTTATATAGTTTGGCATCTCTGGTTTTCCTTCAGCTCTGCTCTGATTCCATCATTATCACACCTCTGCTGAGCTCTCTGGATGACACCTGTTGAGTGGCCATTTGTTTGCCGTCAACACCTGGCCCCTCCAGTCACTATCCTCAGCTTTACAGTAATCACACTAAATAGTTGTTATCACAGCTACACACAGCCACATCCAGAATGACATCAGCAAGAGGATGTCCAGGATTATGTAATTGTAGCCTTTGTCCTGGATTCCATGCAACAGTCACCCATCTCTCAGCACTCAGCAATGCCCCAGTGCCTGTGGCCCCTGCAGGAAAACTGCCAGGGGCTTTTTCTTCTTGTCCAAATATTGGGAAGCCTATAATTTTATTCATATAATAACACCTATGATTTTAAGACTAGTATTTGAAGTTTTAGGCAAATGATTGATAGGTAATCTGTAAATTATATGTCCCTTTACATTCATACCTACCTGTGGATCAGTTGACACATTGAAATGGAAGGTGAGCTTGGGTATAATATGGGAAGCCACTAGGGAGAAAAATAAGTCCTAAATATCCTCATGTTTATGAGCAGATGGATGATATTTCTTTCCCCGCATTAAGTTCTATAGGTGTAATTGACATTTTTAAGCCTTATATACATATTTAAAACATTGTAGAAAAACAATGGATTATGTGAGAGTTTTATTTCACTTCTTTGTATCATTAATTAAGTTTATTGGTACAATTTAGATATACATAATAATCACATTCATCTCATCATATGGAATTTGTAACTGTACATGATATATCTTGATTCATATTTTTCCCATCTTCTCCCCTCCCCTCCATCCCTCTTCCCCTTCTTATTTACAAGAGCTATGTTTCCATTTTATCTTTCTTTTCTCGTTTTTTCTTTTCCCTTTCTTCCTTTTTTACACCTCCCTTCCTTGTGCCTCTTCACATTAGAATATTTTCTTCCTATTTCACATTATCTATTATACATTTTGGTCCTTATTTATACTTTCAGTTTCTCATACTAGAGAAACAATGCGATATTTACATATGTGTATCACTTAAGACTACGGTCTTTAGGTACACCCATTTAGCTATAAATGACTCAAGTTTATCCTTCTTTATGGCTGAGTAGTACTCCATTGGATAAAAAATTTTTATCCATTCATTGGTTGATGGGCATTTGAGTTGTTTCTAAGATTTAGCTATTCCAAACTGTGCTGCTATGAACATGGGTGTGCGTGTATCTCTGTGGTATTATGCTTTTAATTCTTTCAGGAAGATACCAAGCAGGGGGATAGCTGGGACCTCTAACCTTAGTTTTTTAAAGAATCTCCACACCGATTTCCACAATGGTTGCACCAGTCTACACTCCCACCAACAGTGGAGAAGGATTCATTTTTCTCCCCACAGCCCTCCAGTATTTGTTATTAGTTGATTTCTTGATAATAGCCATTCTTTCTGAAGTGAGATGGAATCTCAGTGTTGTTTTAACTTGTATCTCTATATGAGAGTTTTAAAATTAAAATTTCCTTTAATTTTTGCATCTGTCATGTTCATTTTAAAGGCCACTAAGATAACATGAATGAGCTCTATAGTAACTGCTAAGCTGTTAAATAATAAATAATCATAATAAATTCTGTGCCAGAGATAGTCAATCTGGAATACATAATCCATGTGTTGGAAGGAGAGACAGGACTTTCTGTTGTCGCCCACTGTATCTTCCCTTCCCTTTATGCTGCAGCAGCCAGGGCCGCAGGACGTGGCCATGGCCTGGTTCTGCCTGTCACCCACACCTCCAGGCCTTACCACCCCTTTCCCTGGGCTCTGCTCCTCTCTCACATTCCCACTTGGGCCTCTGTTGACTGGCTGTTGTTCCCAATGCCCCTTCTTCATCTAGTTCACTGGTGATGCCAGATTGTCCCTTCCTTGGCATACTGGGGCTTCTTACTCAGCTCTGCCATCTCTCCCAGATCTCAGCGCCTGGCTCAGGTTGCATGTTCCAGCCAAAGTGACAGTCCTCAGAGGACAAGGGGCCTGAGCCCTAGTTTTCCTGACCTTAAGCAACAGTGACCAGCATAAGAACTTAGGAGACATTGACATGCATGGCTAAGGTAGATAAACCTGAGTAGATTCACATCCCATCTGTCTCCTCATGGGCAGTGATGACACATTTCTTAACCTTGGTTTACCAAGTGTCTATTTCCTTAATCAGTGTTCATTGTCCTTGCTGTTTATTTTCTTGTTCATTGAATAAATAGCTCCAAACAATCCATAGGCAATAAGAAAAAGTTGTTCATTAGCATTTCCTTCAAATGCATTTTTGCAGTCCTTACCCAGGTCAAACATTCTTGATTATGCATAAAATCCTTCAGGACAATGAAGTGCACCTTTGCTGAAAACCAGTGGTATGGAGGATGTTGAAGGAGTGATCTTTTCAGAGCCCCTGTGAGACTTCAGGTTATTCTGCTCCCAGTCTTTGAGAAGCACCAGCTGGCAACCAGCGAAGCAGACACCAGCCCCACCCAGATCACACACGGGTGAGCAAAATCAGTGCTGTCATTAATGTGAGCCACTGTGTCTCAGGGTGACATTGTGTGCAGTCTCTGTGACTGGAACTCACTCCTGCCTCCAAATGACCATGACCCTTGATCTGCAAATAATCCAAATACTAATCCAAACATATAACTTATCAAGTGCTCCTTCTAGAACAGGCATAGCAGGCATCAAGCCAAGCACATTTTTTCCTTCCTACATGCAGTCCCTCAACAGTCTTTGAAGGTGAGTTTCCTCTCTATGCCCACTTCACAAAGGACAGTGAGGATTAGGAAGCAAATGTTTTTCCCGCAGTCCCACAGAGTGACAAAGCCAGCACTTTCACAAAGTCTAATTGGCTTCAGAGTCTGCCAACCTCTACCTGCCTTAGCCCATGCCTCACCAGGCTACTCAACACCTTTCTGGCCCCGTTCTGCATTCCTTCCTTTACTCCTGCAGTGTCCACTGTGCAGCTCCTGAGCCAGGGCTCTGGAATGAAACTTCATGACAGTGGGAAGACCCATCTCATGACCAAGCAGCACATTCACTACATCAGAAGTGCTGCTGAGAGACACAGAGGGCCCTGTGCGCTTGGACAGTGCCTTCTTACTACGAGCTCATCAAAGGCTCTTTTATCAGGGCATTGATCCCCTTCACAAGGACCCCACTCTCAGAACATAATCCTGAAGTCCTGTCCATCACCTTGGGGTAGGTGCCAACATGAATTCTGGGAAAATGCAGCAATTCAGGCCACAGTAAGTGGCATTATGAACTTGAGTTGAGTATACAAAGAGCACAACAGCTGAGATGGGGTACAGGGGTATATGCTCCATGAGAGCACCCAGAGGGGTCTCACCAGATGAGGCATGGGGACTGAGACAGAAGTCACAAATGCCAGGATAAGGACTTGGGCCAGTGGGGCCAAAACCAAGGGGAAGAGCCTGGAATACTAGGACACCAACTACAGAAACACAGCTACTGATAGGATGAGCCTCTAAGCCTTCACCTGAGATCTTTCCTTCCCTGGAAGTGTCCCACAGGAACACTCACATGGGACTATCCTCAAGCAACTGCAGTGTACCCTCCTTTATGTTCACCACCTTGAACCATGACCCAAGAGTCTCAGACAGAATGGAAAACCAGATTTTCTGACCACTCAGGACCCAGTGCTGCAAACCACGGGAACCATACAGTCTCTAAGGCCAGACAAGGTCTCCTGGAGGTGAGTGTGCCAGTGTAGCTCTATGCCCAGGGCCTTCTCTCAGCTCTGGGGAGGGCCTGGTGGTTTCTGATACTGAATCCTGGAGCTATGGGCCCCGAGCTGGGGAATCTGCTTGTCTGAGCTGCTGTCTCCCCATCCGTGTAGCGGACATACCTGCCCACCTCCTGCGGTGATGATGAATATTGAACAGAAGAGGTTACTGCTATGTTTGTTTTCTTTAGCACTAGTCTTCCTCTCAAGGCACAATGAGTAACAGAGGAAGGCTTAGCCCAATGCACTGCAGAGGTAAATCTCTGGGAGATGCTTGGTTGTCTGAGCCAGGTGCCCACTCAAGGGAGTTGAAATGATGGGGTTTGGCCCCAGCTGGATGGGTGTGCTATGGGACTCTGATGTGCCTGCTTATGGCTCTCGAGTAAGCTCATGACACTTAGAACTGATGAAGTAGCTTCCTCCTTTACTTCCTTTTTGCTTTTCTGGTTCTGGGGCTCAAACGCAAGGCCTTATTCATGCTAGGTGAGTGTTCTATCACCAAACTCTCACAAGCCTTAATAGCTTCCTTTATAATGAAGACTTCAGCTGTCCCAGGGGCCAAGAGGTTTGCCTTGACTGGGGCAGTTCCCTCTCCCTGAAGGCAACCCCTCTTGGGAAGACAGTGTCCAGACACCCTCTTTGGCAAGCACAGAACAGGGCAGGAAGAAGACCTCCTGTAATTGTCCATGGCCATGGAGGGAAGTTAAGTTTAGACCTATTCACCTGTATCACAGGGATGGCTTTTCTCAAGAGTGCATGGTTCTCAGGGCCTTTTAGCCACTTGTCCTCCAGGCATAGTAGTTAGACTAGCCAGGCTGATACCTGTCCCATTTTCTCCCCAGCTCTTCTGAACCTTACCTTTTCCACTATCATTAGTGCCTCTTTTTTTAGAAGCATGAACACCTATTATATCAAAGCCAAGTTGTACAGGTTGATATCCATTCTGAGCAATGACTTTGAGCTCTCATTCCTGATCCATTATCTGTAAGTTAATCTTGGATTTAACTTAGGGGAGCAGTTGTGGGAGGCATTTTCATAACTGACCCCTGCTTGGTCTTCTATCCCACAGGACCAGCTCTCAGGGGTTGAGATGTCAGCATCCTCTTAAACTAAGAAAATAAATGGGTAACTTTGACTAGAAGGATTCTTTGGAAGTGTGAAACACCAAATAAATGAAATAAATGTGCCCACTGCTCTAAATACCTGATGGTGCAGAACAGGAGGTGCAAGCCCAGTTAGGTGGGTACTCCTTCCTCCACTGACTACAGTGGCCCTGGACATTTCCAGTAGTTAGTGTTGAGAACTGGGTGAATTTGCAGTGCTGGCTGAGACCATCCTGAAATGACAAATTACTTCCAGCCTGGTCACCTCGCCCAGTGCTCTCACCCTGCTGTGACCTCTGCTTGCAAACCACAAATGAAAACAGCTGCTGTCCTGTTCTGGAGGCATTGCTTCTCCACGCATAGAAGATTGCAATCAAGTGACTATTCCAACTCATTCTCTTCAAAGCCTGATGCGGCCATTTTGCTCAGGACACTGATAGAGTAACCCACATGCAGACTGTGTTGAATGGAGCTCTCCCTGTAAATGAGTAACAACTCCATCTCCCTTCTGCCCGTCATCAGGCATCTGCCCAGACAACCGTAATGAGGTACCTGTGGCCCCTCAACCTTGGCTCTCCCGGTCTCTGCTCTGTGAAACCAAAGTGAATGCTTTTAGGAAGAGCTGAAACAATTGGGAGTTTTCTTTGTTATCCACAAATTTGGAGGAAAAGATGAGAAGGGCTGGATGTGAGGCAGGGGTTCTCATGTCTGCCGGGTAGTGATGTTGTTTTCTGTTCTGCCCTAGTTCTTAGAAGTTTAAATGTATTCTCAGACTGATATGCTCCGGAAATATCTCCAGAATGCCAAAAGGTTCCATTTGTAGAGATCAATCCTCAGGGCCCAGTCCTCTCCCTGCCAGCCCCAGCATAGGCCAGGGGTCCTAACACCCCCCATGAATGATCCTTGTGACAGCCTAGTCTCGTTCCTGATGTTGCAAACACCCTCCTTGTAGCTTGGTTCTCCCCTTCTCAGGAACGTCCCTCTGGCAAGTGAAGCCTCATGCTAGCAACACTGTGTCCACCTGGCTATCACCAGCCTGGTGCATGCTATCCTCCACACCAAACAGTCCTTCTCCACCTGCCCCTCCCCTCCTGCTTAACAGGCTGGGTCCCCTTCAGAAGACTCTGCCTTGAGGTCCTGCCCAGTTCTCCTGCAGTCCCGCACACTTGGGTGGGTAGGCCCACCTTTCCCACCTGGTGGGGAGGTTCAGGACTACAGGATCCAGCAGACCACCTGCCAGAAACCTACTTCCCCATCTGTGGAAGCCCAGACTCTCTTGGAACACAGAACTTTTCCATTTGCAGTTTTTATACTTTTGGCAGAACCAGAATAGAGGAGAAGGTACAAGAAGAAGAAAGTAGTCAACAACTAGATTCCTTACTTTTAGGAGCAGCCAGGTGATCCATGTGTTCCACAGTGACTGACAACCCCGTGTGCCCACTTCATTTGCTCTCACTGGAGGCCTAGCCATTCTGGTCTCAAATCCCTGGACTTTCAGGCTTTTACACAATATCTTCACAATAGCCTCATCCTGGCTCCTCTTGTGCCAGGCTGCTGGGAAGTGCTCAGGGTGGGGGGCCCACATCGGGCCATGTGGAGGACATTGACCCTCAAATGCTCTGTGAGCCTATCAGGCTCCACCTTCAAAGGTCATAAAGCAAGGAAGACCTTAATTCTGACCTCCACCTGCTCCTTAATGACTCCCACATCTATGCCCATGGCCAAATCCCTTATTTTCCAATCCAATCTCTGGAGTTCCTCCAGTCTTCATCTGCTGGGAACACTAGGAAAAAAATCTGGCCTTGACCTTTTGCTCAATTCAATCTGGGGCAGAGAGTCTTCAGTCTCAGAGCAATGCTCACAAGAACACATCCACTTTGCTGGGGCTCCAGCTACCACACGGCCATATTGTCACCCACAGTTTATGTCTACTAGCTAAGCATCTGCTATCTCAGTCCATTGTTCATGACTAGTGAAGATTGCCTATGTAACATATATTTAGAAGGGACTTTTATTTTCTGGTTCAGATTTTCGGTTTCCTCTGCTTTTTATGACCTGACTCAATTCCTGAGAGGTTGTCGTGTTAAGGATGAAGCTCACTGAGCACTGGTTCAGGGCCAACCTTCATCGTTCTTGCCATCTGCTGCCACAGCCTGACTCTTCTCTAACTCAGACTGACCATTCTATCTACCACATTGATACCCCAATAACCTGGAACTGTGTAAAGCAGAAGAGAAGTCAGGGATCAAGCTGGACAGCTGGAGGGAGAAGATGCTCTAAATATAACTTTTCTTTTCAGGAGGCTTTTGTTGGAAAGAAAGTTTCACGGGCCTCCCAGGCTACAAGACACCTGTGAAGGTCACAGGACTGACCTCCCCATGGGATTGTGTGCTCTTGTGCATGGGAGCTGGCACCAAGCTCTCCATATCCCCAGTGCCTGCTGGTTGTTTCTAGAACTAAGATAGTGCCAAGCAAACCAATGTTGAGCCAGCAGGGTGGAGCTTGCCTCTACTAATGTTGACAATGGTATATCTGGTGTGTGTGTGTGTGTATGTGTAGAGTGCATGTGTGCATGGGCACATATATATGAGCATTTGTGTGTATGCATGTGTGTACACTATGTATGATTTGTGTGTGAACAGGCAGTGCTACAAAATAGTCTTCCTGTCCAAATATTACCCGTCAAAATGAATCCTTTTTCATTGAGTGGGCACATTTCACAAACAGAATGCTAGAGAGCATGTGATCCTCCATGGGACACTACGTGGACATCTCTATTCCTAAATTCCCTTCAGTGTGTGGTTCCCATGGGACAAGGTCATGGCACTGCATGAGCTCACTTAGAGAGGTAATCTCTACTCCAGCAGATAGAAGACAGGGAAATGAAAACAAAGGGGATATCATTCCCAAGAGAGGACAAATTACTTCTCTATAGCTCCAGAAAAAATATTACATTGGCTTCAGTGAAGATTTACTTGATTCATCTCCACGTCCATCCAAGACAAATCTCTCCATTTTCATCCTCTAATTCTGCCCATGAAGTGGCAAATGTGGGCGTCCCATATGCTCTTTACAATAAATCACCTTCTGGCAAAGTATGCTGAGGAATGAATCATTTTTACTACTCTTCCAGCTTCCTCCACTTCTCCGTCTCTTGAATTTAGTAACAAAGTCAGAGATCTGTGCCCTTATTTTTGGTGGCTCAGACTAACAGAATTGAAGTGCTGTCCAGATTCAAATGTGTCTCCCAATTTACTGTCTTCACTTACTTTATCCTTTGCCAAATGCACTGCCCTCCCAGAGATAAAAAGAGGAATCCTGATCTGCTTGTGGGTCCCGTATGAGAAATTGCATATTGCATGCAGTCATCCTGTCACTGTGCTTTCAGCAGTGGCTCTTCTGTGTGGCATCTGACTGTTTCCTGTTTGGCTGGGGCTCCTTTCAGGACAGTGACTACAGGATGAGCTCTCTGGACAGAGCACTGACAGCTGTCCAGAGTGGCTCTGCTCAGTTTGGAGAGAGCTCCACAGTGGCTCGTGTTCACTGCTACTAAATTTTGGCTAAATCACAGGTCCAGGACTATAAAGGAAAGACATAAAAGAGGCCCACAAAACACTCAGAATTTTTAGGTTTTATTTAGGATATAAAAGAAATATTTATTATGGTCCTGCATATAATAAATATTTCTTACCATTTGTGGCACTGCTTGCAACCTACCCTGTATTGGAAATGCAAATGGCCCATAAAGGTCCCAGCTATTCCGCTATGAATGTATCAACATAGCCCAGTGCCTTGGAAGCAGATGAAGTTTTCTGTGCCCTTGCTTGGGAGCCTCAGGCTTCAGTAGTCTGGCAGTAAATTGTTCCTTGTGCTGATTTATTTGGTCAGCACTTCCTTGGCCAGGGAGAGCTTTGGCAGCTGGGACATCTTCTTAGGAAGTCAGGAAAGCAAGCCCCAGGTTAACAACAGAGCTGTGACTACATGGTGGGGCACTTGGTGGCTCAAGTCCCCACTGCCAACTTCTCTCCAGCCTTGGGTGGCTTAACAGTTGGGTCACTCATAATTTTGCACCACAAACACAGAGTACTGACCAAGTGCTACATGGTAGATGCTGCAGTGTTCTGTGAGCAGAAGTGCAAGTGAATCATCCTAATCAGCATATCAAGTTCTATGATGGAATAAGGCGCACAAGACAGCTTTTATTAAAAACAAACTGAGCTGTGTCTACTCACAGACAAAAGCCCTCCATTGCCCACAGTATCTGCAGCATCTATTCTTTGAGGCTCAGGAGAAAGGATTTCCCTAGGGCCACCCTTACATTAAGAATTAGACTTCAGCTTTCCTCCAGGGCCCACAGATGGGTCAGAGATATTTAGAGCCTGCAGGTCAGTGAGCACAGGTGGTTAGTGGGCTTACTTAGGCAAAGCACATGAATGCTTAGAACCCAGGTTTCTTCTTCCACTAAATAGCAGCTCTCATGATAGGGGAGGTAGGGTAAGTGGGACCATGTGAATAAGTAGATGGAGAAAAATGGGCTTTCATCAGTGCTAAAGGCATGACCAGGGAGAGTTTGTTTCCTCCAAGAAATCCTTGTCACCTGGGGTAGGGGTCTCAACTTCAGCTGTCCTGGCTGTGGAGGTGGTGGTGGGTGGACTGGGTTGGGTTAGGGATCTGGCAGGTAGGGGGTGAGTACCACCAGTGTGAGCTGGGATGAGGCCAGCTTTGCACTGTGATTTCTGTGTTTAATCACCTCTGCAGAGGTATTATTATAATCCTGTCTTCTTATTTTTTAGACTGAGATAGGATAGAGAATATATAACCTGATTATGTGCCATATAATGTATTAAGCCAGGAAGGCCTTAAAATTAAAACATTTAAAAAGAACTATCTAGGGAGGTAGTTAAAATCCGTTTAAATCCTTATCAAATAATGAAAATATCTTCAGAGAAAGCATCAGCCTTTTAGCTATGTGTTCACCTCTAGGATCATTCATATTTTAACATAAGTCCAAAGACAAATTCACATAAAAACACTGAGGATTAAAAAGCCTCTTTTGGTCACATGCTGAGTAAGCAAGCTGAGCTCGGGTTGGGCTCTTGAAACGGTCTTTAACCATGCAAGGGATTGGTGGTTATGGGGTAATGTGGGGATCCTCAGCCTCAGGCTGGAGGTGCAGACTGCTCTGCTGGACTTCAACCCCACCCTACCCAGGCACACACAGGTGCCTGCTTCTCCATCCAGGACTGGTCCTGCCTGGCTGGTGGATAGCATCAGTTGGTATGTTATGGACCAATATCTGCTCCCTGGAATGGAGAGTTTGGATTCTATCATGCCTTAGCTGTTTTTCATTCTGAATTCTAGGATTTTGAAGCATGGAAATAATTAAGTGATATGGGTAGGTACTCTGCCAACTGTAGCTTTTGTTCCCATAACCTCAAGAGTTGTGCAGCACCTAGAGACATCTCATTACTCTGTGTGCACCCACTGGCTCCAACTCCTGCCCCACCACTGTGCCCTGGCTCCAACCCCCAGTATCTCCATACTCAGCTGCTCCTGTCGGTGGGTCGCCAGTGCAAGGATTTTGTTCTGCTTAATTATTAAAACACCAGTAGTCATATAGCTCAGACATGTGGGCAACAGCAGAGGCTGGACCATGCTGGGCAGTAGATGGGCTCAGAGAGAGGCTGAGTGAGTTGGTGTGGCCAACTACACACAGTGGCCATAGCCCCACTGCAGACAGGGTCCTGAGGATTCTCTGAGCACGTGTGAGCTCAGAGTAGGGACATGCAGTATGTATGAACCATGTGAGGTAAACATGCAGCACTCTTATGAGAAGGACCCAGGGAGCAGAATGTGTGTGTGGGGTCTGCACAATGGATGGTGGATGAGGCATCCACACCCGGATTCCAGCATTGGCTCACAGGCAATAGCTTGGCAGGACCTGTAGTTTCTTGACAAAAGGTAGATACATTTTTATTCAACAAGAAGCACAAGACACCTGTTTCTGCCCACTTTGGAAAATGCAAGTATTTGATAATTTGGGGCCCAGAAATTATTAAATGCATAATATCATCTTGAAATATTAATTTTATTTTGCCATAGAGGATTTTTAATGTGCACTTAAACAGGAAACATCTTGTACCTGTTGTATAAATGGAATCATGAGTGTGTGGACTAGCGTGAACAATATTGCAAACATATCTCAGGAGTGTGGCTTGGGGAAGGGAAATGTCCTGAAGAACCTCTAATTGGGCCTGAAGACAAGGTGGAGTCAGGAGCAGGAAGGACTTGCAAGTGGTGGGACAGGTTTGAGGAGGGCCAGACCTGGTTCAGGATTGAGGAAGGCGGTCTCTCCCAAAGTGCCCAGGGCACCACAAGTCTGGGTCAGTCTCCACCTCTATTACCTTCCTCTGAGGGCTCCATCTTATCAGCTAGATATTCCCTGATTCCTCTTTCATGTCAGGGACTAGAGGAATCAGGTGGCTCTTTGTATATATAATCACTGTTACCCATTTTCTACTTTGAAATGTATTTAATGTATAAAAATATTTGAAAGTAATAAAATGAACCTTATATATTTTTAAATTTCACTTTTCTAAATCATTTTGTCACATTTGTGATCCTTCTCTTTAATACATAGGTACACATGTGTATAAATACATGCATTTTTTTTTCTAATCCATTTGAAAGTGAACTTCGGAATCACAACACTTTACCTTGAAATACTCAGCGAGTATCTACAAATAATAACTCTTGCCTGCTTAGCCAAAATATCTTTGTCACCCTGAGCACACTTTAACACCAATTCAATAACAATGTCTAAAGTCATATTCAATTTCCCTCTATTTAAATGAATTTCTTTTATACTATTTCTCCCCCAGCATCCATCAAATTTTACCCACTACTTTTGTGGTCATATCTCCTTGGATGTTTTAAAATCCTGAAGTCCCCCCACCCCCATTTTGTTTTTTACATTACCTTGGTTTATTTGAAGCCCAGCACCAGCACCAGGAATTGTCAGATTGCTTCACAGTGATTAGAGAGTCCACTCTCTGCCCAGAGCGCACAGCTGGGGTTGTGTCCATCGCTGACCATTAGGAGGCGCAAGACATAACATATTCTGATGTGAGTGATGCAGTCTGACCCCTTTCTCATGCGAGTCTCCTCTTCTCTCCCCAGAAACGTACTTATTTTCCATCACCTTTGTAGTAAATATGAAGCTGGTAGGTAAAGCTCCAGGACACTATGTCCAACCACTTGCCTTGCAGCATTGATGGTAGTTCATCCCACTGGGTCTTCACATGCAGAACTGCTGTCCACAGGTCCATAGGTCCACAGGTCACCTCCTTATGAGTGCATGTGCGTGTGCATGTAAGCAGAAGCTTTCCTTTTTGGTCTTTTTTTTCTCTCATGGTCTTTGTAAAATATATATTTTACCAATATCATGTAACCCATCATTATCATTATTCATTTTGATAACCCAATTGTCTCAAATTTGACTAGGGCAGGCCCTTGGTAGGTACTTGTGTCCCTTTTTCTTCATATATCTTCTGACTCCTCCTTCTTTTCTGGCACCAACACATCCCAGGATCACAAGTACTCACCCAGGACCATCCTGGGTGACCCATCCTCCATGGAACCTGGTTCCTCTCAGCAGACAGACGTGAGACTGTATACACATGTATGCATACACCCACATGCACACACATATGGTTATGTTCATAAACACAGGCTGCATATTTGCCTACATGCTTATACCATCCATACTTAATGTTATTTAGAGAAATATGGGATTTTGTCTATACATTTTAGGAAACTGTGTAACTTTAACATACTGGGTTCATACTGATACAATTAATTTAAAGCAAAAGAATTCCATGAGTTTCTTATAAATGTTCTGCCATTCTGTACTTGTATCTCTCTTCTCTCACAGTGACAGCCCTTAATCCCAATATAATCAACTATGATACTTATTCATTTGTTCTATCCAGAAATATGAAGTTATTTCAGAATTACTGCATAATTACCACTGTCAACAACAACAAAAACCTAATTAAAACTCAAGACTTTTTTGTTGTTATTCTCAAAATATATCCCATTAAGTAGAGACAAAGTATTCTAAAATGCATATGAATTGTTTTTCTGAGTGATTTTTGTTAGAAATTTAAGGCATATTTTAGTCCTTGTCTGATCCAGTTTCATGACTTGCATTTTTTCTTATCTCTTCTTTGTTTTGTTTGTTGAATATGTAAAATATTTACATGGTTTGATTTAAAACTATAACAGATTGACCTGAGAAGTCTTATTTCCAATTATATTTTCTACCCTGTTCCCATTCCACCATGTGGTTTCCTCTTCCCAGGCTTCTTTTTGTGTATTAGAAACATTGTACAGTAAGTACATGCTCTTTCACACTTTGCTTCTTCCACCTAAAAGTAATCCCTGGTCATCGGTCCTGCTGGTAGGAGGGCCCAGCCCCACCCCATCCCCATGTATACCTGGACACCATCAGCAGGCATTCTGTGGCCCATATGACCAGCCTGCCTGCTGTGGATGGTCTTGGGGCTGTTTTCAGCACTTTGCTCACGTGGGTGAATGCTGCAATCAATAAATATGTGCAAGTGGTGCTCGATATGTGGGGACATCATCTCTAGGGGAATTTCCCAGAGTGCACATAGGGGTCAAAAGTGTGTGCTGACCCCATTTCTTCAGGTGCTGTGTGATTCCTCTCTGTCGGGCAATAATAATTCTGTTCTCCATCAGGGTATGGGAAGGGGCGCCTGCTCTGCATGCCTTGCCAGTGTTGACAAGCTCTGAGTTTGTGATAATCTGACGTGAGAAGTGGCATGGAGATGTATTCTTAATGTGCCATTCTTCCATCACGACTAAAGCTATAAATATTTACACACAGTTTGGCATTTGTCTTTTGAATGTGCTTGAGTTTTACCATACAATTAGAAGATAAGACCAGTTCACTTGTTGATTATTAATTTTTTTGCTTCTGAATTTTGAGTTCCAATTAGACAAGCTCTCCCCATACTCAAGTTTGAAAGAAATTCACCCATGCATTCTCCTATATTTGTACATGTTTATTTTATACATTTAGATTTCTGATCCATTTTAAAATTATTCTGATGAATAGTATAAATTGTGGCTACAATTTTCCAGGTGACTTCAGTTTTTCAGATACCACTTTGATAAAGTTTATATTTTCTCTGATATTTGAGACATGTCTTCCTTAATATATTTTCAGTTTACACATATACTTCTATTTGTGGGGCACTAAAATTTAAAATCTTTGTGCTTCAAAGGACATTTTTTGGGGGGGGTACCAGGGATTGAACTCGGGACCTTGCGCTTGTGGGGCTGGCACTGGAACCACTGAGCTAAATCCCCAGCCCTAATATACTTCTATTTGTGAACTTCTATTTTCTTGGTCTGCTGATTTATGTCTCAGTAATACACTGCTTTAATCACAAAAATTTTATCAAATTTTAATATCTAGTAAATCTCCCTTCGTTGTTCGTCTTTGAATTTTTAAAAGATTTTTTCACTTGTTTCCATATCATATTTAAATAATACCTGCTGAGTTTCAGAACAGAGAACATATTTAATATTTTTATTTATATCACATGAAATTGATAAAGTAATGTGAGGGAACTGATATTTTTATAATTTTAAATAACCCTGCTCAAGAACAGGGATGCCCCTATATTCAGGCAAAACCAGTGCTTTAAGGACTTAAGATTTCCTCACATAAGTTCACAGTTTTGTTTAGCTTGTTTTCTTTTGTCTTTTCTTTGTCTTTCCTTTTGGATGGTGTTTCCTTATCCATTCCATCTTCTATTTGGTCATCACACATATATGGGACGTTTATTATTATGTTAATGCTATGTCCTGACACTATTGATTTTTTTACTTTGTTTTGCTTTTGCATATTTAGGTGTAAGTTTTAGTTCAAGCCTTAATTGCCCTGCAGCAGAAAGAGTTGTACTTCTTCCTTTCTTTTATTTTCTTGTGTCTGATTGCTCTGGTTTGCACCTCCTATGTGATAGCCAATAGGCACAGATATGGAGGTGGCCCCATTCTGCAGTGTTTTCCTATCAGGCATGACACTGGCTCTGGGGCTGAGAAGTATTTTTCCAAGTCAAAGACATCACCATCAATCCTTTGTAATTGAGCATTATACTGGTTAATTGGGAAGGGGTGTTGAATTTGTAGAATCCAGAAATAAAGCCACCCTAGGCCAGTCCAGGAGCTGACAGTGGAGCCTCCATTGCAGCTGCCTCATTGGAGATCTCAGGTTAATGAAGGAAGTGGAACACTAGATCTGTCTTTTAAGCTGTGAATCCCTGCAGGGTGGGCTCAGGACCAGGGTATCAGTGGTCCACTGGACTCCAGTTACCTGGCACCAAGGGGTACAATGTTTGGGAGGCCTAGGCAGCAACTTCTATGTCTCTGTGAGTCACATGTGACTTAGCTCTTGTCCATGGCAGCTGGACCGACTCAAGCATAGGTGGGTCTCCAGGACACTGTATATTTTCCAGAACTTCCAGTGGGAAGAAGGTGCCATATTCACTGTACTACTAAGACCTATAATGCAAGAAAAGTGGGATTGAACTAAGGTCCACCCATTGTGCCCAGTGAGTGGAGTGCCAGCTAAATTCACTGACACATGCATTGGGGCCGAGTCTTTAGAAATTATTAATGTCTACACTTGATAATTTAAGCCTTCTTTTTATGGTACACTCTTCTTTCATTTTGGACTCTCAGATTTTGAAAGCAATGCATGGTGAGATTAGTTTAGGAGGTGACCCACAGATTGGGCCCCATCCAACCCACACACCCTCATCGGGAGCCTGGTATTCTGGGGCTGTGAGAAGCTGCGGGAACTTTCCGGAAGCAGCACTCTACCCCGATCACTGTCTCCACCCACTGAGAGCCTGCAGTGGTTGAAGGGCTTCCTGAGTGTCCACCAGCCCTGCTGAACAACAGGGCCACCATCATGTGGCAATCAGCAGTGAATAGCAGGAGGCTGTTGACTATCAGCCAGGGACTCTCCTTGGTGCAGTTCTAAGATTGGCTCTCAGGCTCTCTCGAGAGCCTGAGATTCCAGCTTTAGGCTAGAATTGCAGATATAGGGGACCTACTTCTCCTAACTGATCCTACAAAGGTTTCCAGAATCTAAGCTATCTGTTTACTGATTGTCATCAGGGAGCAGACTTTCCAAGAAAGTGGCTTCTTTCTGTGGTGAGAATGCTGGGGAGCTAACTCTGCTACTAGAAGTGTTTCTAGGGGTTGTGAATAAAAGTAGAAGCTGGCAGAGTCTTGGGATATGGCTTATGGAGATGTAGCTGACTTCCTCATCACTGTGACCTTTGTGGCGTGACAAGGCACCCGCCACCTCACTGCATGAGACCCAAAGGAGACCACTGGCAGGAGCATCATTTGGAAACACCAAGGACCTGAGTCACATACCAAACTCATGTGTAGGAACTGGGGATGACAAGCTGAAGGGGCCATGATCCCTGCCTCACGAAACTCAGCCATCATTTTTGTTTACATTTGAAGAGAATTGATCTTATTTATTTCTGTTTTTTCTTAAGATTATTTGCATTTAAAATTCTCAACAATACTTGTTGTATTGAATTATCATTGGTCAACCCTGAATTCTCTTTTTTGTGAACTAAAGATGTACAGGGAATATAATATCTTTATTCGTACTTTTTAAAAATGAATGAGTATTTTTCTGTATTTTCATCAGTCATTCATTTTTATCATGTGAGGATTACTAGAAGACAGTACACAGATCCACTGTGTATTTCATAAAAGAGTGTCCCAAATTTCTGGATAAAACACAACACTTGAAAGGTTCTTAGGGGTTCTTTGCTGCCTATTATGAAAGAAAATGAAGTGATTAAGGCCAAGGCTTTCTAAAATAGAGTAGGGAGCTTGGAAGAGAAATGCACTCAGACTGCTAAAGCTCAAAACACATGTGTCTCAGTATATGTGGTTGAACAACTCGATGTATTAGTCAGGGTTATCACAGTATGTATGTAAGAGAGAGAAATTATGAGGTGTTTGCAATTTATTTGATTGACTCACAGAGGCTGCATAGTCCCACCGTGGCTGCCTGCAGCCTGGAGAGGCAGAAAAAGCAATAGTTGCTCAGTCTAAGCAGCTGGAAAACCCACAAGAGAGACCAGTGTTGCAGCCCTAGTCCAAGACTGAAGGCTAGAAGCTTCCTGGAGAGTCACTGGTGAGATGCTCAAAGGCTGAAGATTCTAGAGTCTGACGTCCATTTCTGATCAAGAAATGTCAAGCTAGCGCATTTAGGAGATTCCTTCTTCCATCACATTTTACTCTATTTAGGCCTTCAATGGATGGAATGGTGTCACCCATTTGCAGGGAAGATTTTCCCCACCCAATTCACCCACCTTACCAGACAATCATTTCTGGAAACACCCTTACAGACACACTTAGGGGTGCATTTTATCAATTTTTAGGCATCTCTTGGTCCAGTCAAGATGACACCCACGATTAACCATCAACTCAGCCTTCAGCAGCTCTTAGCTGCAAATGTTCTAATTGATTAGCCAATCATAATGTGTTTGCAATTTAGGATTTCTGACCAACAAGTAAATAGCCTTCAAAAATCCTTTATAAAAGCCCATGTTTCTATTTGCCTTATGGGACACTATCCAAGGCTGTCTTGATTCCGTGCTCCCAAGTTGCAATTCTGAATTTCCCAAATCAATGCTACTTCCTTTAACCTGTCAATCTTATTTTTTAGTGAACATTATATATACTCTGGTTACTTTCTGATATCAGAAACAACATTTTCCCAGCCCAGTTGGTTTATCTGGATCCACTGACCCACTGTCTCGGTTAAGAGAGATGCTGTAATCACAATTCTTGCCCTTTAGGCCATTTCCTAAGGCATACATGGATCAAAGGAACTGTCCAGCATGCATGGTACGTGCATCTACCATAGATGGGACTTACTCTGAAAACTGTGGTTTTCGACTTGGATCTATAGAATGTGAGACGTATCCTCATGGAGGTGGTGTCCACTCACTCCTTGTGGTTCTGAAAATCAAGACCATGACAGGTTGGAGGAACCTGGAGTAGAAAAGGCCTCTGATAACATGAGAGTTGCTCAGACAGAGTGGATGGGGTATGCTCAGCAAACAGGGCAGTGGGATGGTCAGCAATAGCTGCAATCTCTGTGTTGGGTATAATCTGAGATGGACTAGATGACCTTGAATGTCCATTTCTTACTAGCATTCCACTCCCATATGGTTTCAAATCTATTGTAAAAAAGCAGTCTTGGTTGAGGGCGAGATGCTGCTCAATTCATTCTTAGAGGCCAACAAGATGATTGGTTCTGCTTGGATATTTGGAGAAAATGTATTTGAATAATGAACACATTGAAACAGCTGAGACAGCTATGAAACAAGTCTTAAAATGTAATAATCCTATAATAACTAGAATAGTATAATACTATTGAAAGAATAGAGAGATCAGTGAAGCAGAAAAGAGAGTCTAGGAATAACTCAACTGCATCCAGGGCCTTAATCAGGGAACTACAAATCAATTAGGAAGGGATGCATTAGTCAGTGTAAGCTTCCAATAATTTTTTTTTTTTTTACTTTGGGGAGGTGCTCATGTGGTCCACCCTTTCTGGATATTACCTCAAAAAGAAAACCTTGTGAAACTAAGTACAAAAACAGAGAATAAAGGAACAAAAAAATAAGAACAACAAAAGGACATTTAGGACATTATTACGTGATATGTAAATGTTTTGCCCGATTGTTGTATGCTTGACAAATATAAACAATAAAATAAATCACAGGAAATTTGTTGTCTTCTGGAAATGACTAAATGGGTATTTGACACATTATTTTAAAAGCATATTAAATGACTTGTGATTTCAGGGCTTGGGGTTAAGAAATAGGACTTACATAAATGTGCCAAGGAAAGGCATAATTTGACATAAACATAGCTTAATTTCAGAAGAAAAAAAAAACTTAAGAGAAAACAACAAATTAAAAGTATTTTGTTTTCCTTAACAGAAAAGGAAAGGAAATGAATATATTATTTACAGAAACATTATTAACAAATTAACATAAAATTATTCAAATTTGCTGATAATTAAGGAGAGAATTTATCATAAAGTAAGATACTTACTACTTATTAAATTAGAAAAATTTTAAATAATGGTAATAGCCATTGGCCATTAGGGAAAAATGAAGTAAGCATGTTCCAGCTACTGATGGATTATTAATTGACTCCTGTCTCCTCGATTTTCATAATTCGATTCAAAAATTCCTTTTCTTACTATCTATTTTAAGAAAATAGTCATACCAGCCATCGAAGACTTCTTGTAATAATGCTTATGACAATATATCTTTAATAGTGAAAAAATGCAAAAATTGTATGTCCAACAATAAGGGAATAATTAAGTTGTGCTATATCATATAATAGATAATTACATAGCTATTAAAATGCTTCTCTAAAATTGTCAACGACTTGTAGAAATTTTTACAACATTATATTAAGTGAAAAAAGTCAAGCTATAAAATTGCGCATGCAGTATAATCTCAATTATGTAAATATATGTGCATAGACTAGAAGAAAATGCAGATGAATTTAACAGTGCTTACCCCTGGGTTACAGCATGACTGTCTTCAAAAACTGTCTTTATACTTTTGTATGAGTATGTATCAGTTTCTCAAAATAATAGTAACGACAAGGGAAACCAATAAGAGTCCTAGAAAATAAAGAGCTGAATGAGCTCTACAAGCTGACTTCATGTGCTGGAGTTTATGATAAGAAGCAGGCCCAATAGAGATGCGGCCTCCATCAGCTTCTGCAAAGTCAGCTTCTGCAAAGTTCTTTTCTGTTCCCTATTGATTAAAGGAGCAGCCCGTTATATATCATTACACATTTACAGATCTTAATTTCTTAGTCTCTTTTCCTTTCTTGGTTTATTGTTATTCAGTTTATATTAGACTTGTGGTTAAATCACAATTTTGGTTTCTTTTCCTTCTTAGAAATTAAAACATATCTGCTACTTAGAAATTATCTACTTCTTAGAAATTAAATATGCTTGCTACTAGAGTGATGTGCCTCTGATCCTCTTGAGGGGCAGTTTTGAAGAGAAGGAACGGCCTCTGTGTCCCTGCCCCGCAGCACTTTTACTCTGTCCCTCTGATGGGCTGGGCTGTGCTCTCCAAAGAGCCTGGAAGACCTGGGCACCTTGTGAGAAGAGGGTATCCCTGGATTCCCTGAGCGGATCATCCAGGAAGGACCATTAGCAGAATCTGGGAGGGACAGGAGCATGGGCAGAGGTTGGGAATAAGGGAGACTGTAGCAACAGATCCTGATCCAGGGCTGAGCAACTTCGTGGCTGGGGCCAGCACCTGGCATTCTCACTTTTTGCCTCTGTAAAATGTCCAGAGCCACCAGAAAGATTAATTTAGGTAATACAAGGGCAAGTGTTCTGCAGCCTGGGAAGTGTTGCTGCTGGAATACCATGGGTGTCTGTGTGATCCCAGGAGGACAAGATGAGGTCCCTTTGTGCCAATACAGACTGCACATCTAACAGCACAAGCAGCTCATGCCTCTCATGAGAGACTCTGGACTCCATCTGGAAGCCTTGTCTTGCCCTGAACAGGGTGATGGGTCTTGGAGTTGGAGATGCTTTGGTGAAAACTTGTAAAAGGCCCTTGTCAGGAGAGGGTACTCAGAGCCAGCTTCTGAATGTGCCATCTCTCATCATGTAGCCATCTGGACCCCTGTGAAAAGTCTGGACACAAGGAGGAGAAAGAAGGGGCTGCCTTGGTGGCAGGTTGAAAACTAACTCCCATAGAGCTGCCACTGCCTCTGAACCTCTCCAGGAGGGCCTCCACTCTCCTCCTCTGTTTCAGCAGGAAGGAGAAGTCCACAATGAGGCTGAGGGTGCTGGGGTTCAGGAATTCCCACAACTGTGATTGACCCCACAGACCTGGGGGGTGGGAAATCGTGACCTGTTTGACCAATGAGCAGGCTCACCGGGCCTCACAGTCTCCACCATAACATTTCTCATCCCTGAACATCCAGCTGCCAGAAGATAAATAACTGCCCCCAGGCCCCATGACCAAATCTCAGCTGGCTGCAGTTGTGCTGGGTTGAACCCTTGGAATCTGGACAGGTTCCAGCTAGGCTCTTTCCTTTCCTTCTTTCCTTCAGAGAATAGCCCAAGTCCTCCTCTATGGGGGCAGATCCCAGTTGCGGGATGCCCTCACCTGGAGATGCTCTGAATCGAGAGCTGGTATGTGCTTTAAACGATGCTCTTTGTCACAGCAGGGATGTGAGCTGAACGTTCTTTCTTCAGGAATGCTTATATTTCTTGCTGCAACCTCCCTTCATTCCTGCCAAGAGAAGATATCTTTCCAAGCTTCCCTGTAGCTCTATAGAAAGAGTTGGGATGCAAGTTGGTCCAGGCTGGGCACAGCCTCTGGAAGAGATAGGATATACCCATGGGGATGCAGCAGAGGTGTGCAGTCTCAGAGGGCTTTTCCTGGAAGGAGACCTGGTAAATAGTGAGAGTGTGATACTTGTGTTCTCACCAGGTGGTGGCATAGGTGGCACTGCTGACACAAGGCAGGGGGCTTTCCATTTTTCTATGCCAGGACCATCTTTTCATGCCTTAAGGTCCAGGCCCTTAGGAAATGGGGTCCAGTGTGACTGGTTCACTCCTAATCCACAGCAGAGTTGGCCTCTTTCATGGTCAGAGCCAAGATACAATATTGCTTAATGAGCAAGAGGACATTTGTTTCTGTGTGTGGAAACAGATAATCACAGAGCATTAGCACTTGGAGACCTTGGTAATAATTCATTCACACACTCATTTTACAGTTGAGGAAAACAGGGTCCTCATCTTGCCCTCTCAAGGAAGAGAAACTATTGCCCAGGGTTAAAGCTTTCCCGTTTGGGGTTGCTATAGCTGAATCATTTTCAAATACAATAGTGGCTAATGTCACAGTCCCAGAGATTGGAGTAGAGAGACCATGATGGGAGGCAGAACAGTGAGAGCTCTGGGCATGAATTCCTTCAAAACCAACCTGTTGCATTACTTCTCTGTTTTCTGAGGTCCTCATTGACTTTGTCATCCTTTTTTAGTAAATAACATTAGGTTATATAAAATATGCTCTTCAAAGTGGTTCTTCACTTTTTGAAATCATAGACCTCTATTCTGAAAAAAAAAAAGCTGTAATCTACCTAGTTGTACTCAAAGCAATTTGCATACAGTTGTTTTCATTGCATTAGAAATGGATATCTTCAATAAAGAAGAATGACTGCGTTTAGTAGGAAATATCTTTTAACTTTCAGTTTCTCACAGAACAATTCATTCCCAGTTCATGTATAATAACTGATACAAATCTTAGTTGGGACAAGAGGAAAAGGAGGATTTTAAGAATGGAGTAAAGAAAAAGTACACAAGAAAGTTGCTAAATGCTGGGCTTAAAGATGAGGTCAAAAGTGAGAGGCCCTGTGCCTGGCAACCAAGTCATCACTTTTGAAATCCAATTGATGTTGACTTATTTTGATGGCAGCTACTGTTGAAAACGTTGATTTGCCAAAATTTCTGTTTGTGATAGACTTGCAGTTTGTAGAATTTGATTTGCCAAAGAATTTGTTTTCTGAATTCAGAGTGAATCAAACTGTTCTGTTTGTTCTCCTGTGGGGTAGAGGAGATCAGCCCTGATTCCTAGGTATTTCAGTTTTTTGGATGCTATTGTGAAAGGAATTGTTTGCCCTATTTCTCTCTCAGTGAGTCTGTCACTGGTGTAGAGGAAAGCTATTGATTTTTGTGTGTTGACCTTGTATCCAGCTACTTTACTGAACGTGGTTATTAAGCCTAGAAGACTTTTGGTGGAGTTCTTGGGGTCTTCTATATAGAGTATCATGTCCCCTGCAAATAATGACAATTTGACTTCTTCATTTCCTATCTTTATTCTTTTTATTTCTTTCTCTTGTCTAATTGCCCTGGCTAATGATCAGCACTGATAAGTGAGCTCCCTCTCAGACAGCTGGTAGGAACTCTTAGGTCAGAAACACTTGCTTCAGTGCTGTCACCTGAGTGACTTGCTCCTCACAGGAGATGTGCAAGCTTTCTGGATTTCTGCAGATACTTCTTAAGTTTTTAATTAGACTTTTAATTTTTGAAATAGCTTGAGATTCACACACAATTTTAAGAAATAATACAAATGACCCTGAGCGTGCATTACCATTTCTCCTGAGGGTTACATTTTATAAAACTAATACAGTGGAAGGATGTTGACAGTGTTCAGTTAAGACACAGAATGTATCCTTCTCCACAAGGACATAGCTGAAGTCACCCTGTTAAAGCAAGATACACTCTCATCCTTTCCTTTTCCTTAGACCCTGATTCCTAGTAATTAATCCACAATTTTGTGACTTCAAGCATGTTATATAAATGAAATCATGCCACATGCAATGTTTTGGAATTGCCTTTTTTTTAAACTGCTTTCATTGAGTATAATTCTCTAGAGACGTATCCAGAATGTTGCGTATATCTATATATAGTTCATTCCTTTTTACAGCCGCATTAGTTACTTTTCTCTCATTGCTGAGGCAAAATACTCCACACCCAAAGTTAAAGGGAGAAAGATTTATTTGGCTTACAGTTCATAGAGGTTTCAGTCCATAATCAGCTGACTCCAAGGCAGGGTAGCATGGCAGACAGACCTTCAAGAGGAGAAACAGTTAATGGTGCCCACATGGTAGCAAAAGCAACAAGGAGCCTTAATATTGTCTTTCTGCCCCTTTTATCTTATTTGACTACTGGAATTAGGGTGGTCAAACCAATCACTCACTTGTAGTAGTTTAATAACACACGCCCTTAATCCTAGCATCACATGCTGTAAATTCAGCCACTTATGACCACAGGAGCCTTTGGGGGGACATCTAGACCCAAACAGCTAAGTAGGATTTCTAACTGTTTATTTAACCATTCGCCAATCAAAGGATACTTGGGTTGTTTCTAAATTTTGGCCATGACAAATATAGCACTATAAGCATTTGGACATGAGTTTATCATGTGAACCAACTTTCCATTTCCATAAATGCCCAAGAGTGCAATTCTAGACCCTCACATACACATTTTATTTTTTCTTGATTAGAAAGCTGCCAGTGGTCTGTTATATTTACCTGCTTTCTTGCATTCTATATTCTCTTTCTTTCCAGGTATTGTTCCTTATTTCATTATTTACAGTCTTCTTGGAGAATCTCCTTTACTTACTCTTTCAAGGTAGGTCTACTGGCAGCAAATTATCTTCCTTTTCCACATTCTGTGGATGCCCTTATTCCCTTTGCATGGCTGAAATATACTTTTGCTGGATTGTGGATTCTGAGTTTATGGTTTTTTCTTTTCAGTTTCTTTTCAACATTGAAAAAATTGAGATATTTCCTTTTGGCCTCTACTGCTGATCGAAAATCTACTCTTTTTGTTGTTTTCACCCTTATAGGCAAGGCGTCCACTTTCCCCGTTTTAAAAATACCTTCTTTTTCTTTAATTTTCATAAGTTTGATTACAGTGTGACTTAATATGGGCCTCTCCTCCCAGTTTATCCTATTTGGCATTTGCTCAGCTTCTTGAAGCTGTTAGGTTTTTTTCCAAATTTGAGAAGTTTTCTCTTGTACAAAGAAATATTGAGAACTTTTTCAGCCTATGTTTTCCCTTCTCCCTTTGAGGACTGTTGATATAAATGTTTGATGTTTTTATTATTGTCATACAGATCTCAATGTTCATTTTAGGTGGGTCTATTTCCTACTTTTTTGGATTGGATAATTCTGTATTTTTATATTCATGTTACCCATGTCCTCCAAGTGCAATATAATCTGATTCTTTCCTCTGTCCCCTCCATTGTGATTGGTAATGTTTTATTTTGTTATATTTTTCAGTCCTAAAATTTCCTCTTGTTTGCTCTATAAATTTTTTTTTGACCTAAGTCTTTCTATTTTTTCATTTGTCTCAGGTGTGTTCATAATTTCTCATAGAAGCACATTTTGATGGCTGATTTAAAATCTTTGTCAGACAATTCTGACATTACTGTCATTTCAGTGTTGGCAATCAACTTATTGTGTTTAAATTCATTTAATAGTTTTGGTCCTTGTGATGAGAGATTTTCTATTATAGCCTGGCCCCTTAAGGTGTGAGAAGATTCTGATTTTGGTTTGAATCTTCTGTGTCGGCTGGTTTCCACTAATATTCCTCCCCAGAAAAAGTGGGAAGTACCTCCTTATTGCTGCCAAGGTTGGTTACAAGTCTATTTTTGCATGTGGACTCCATTCATCCACACAAGGGCTCTTTAATACAGCTTGAGTTCTGGCTTTTCACAGCCACCTTTGATACTCCCAGGGCTGAGAGGGCCAGGTGTCCCTTCTTGCTAATCTCTATGTGATATCTACTAACAGTAAAGTGGGGTGATCTTGTTACCAGTGGGTGGTAGAGAAGGGCATGACTTTTCACCAGGCCTCCTCTGATACCCCATGAAGGGAAGGGCCCCTCCTTCTCCTGGCTGGATGGAAGTCCAAGGTAGTCTCATTGACAACATGCTGGTGGCCACAAGCATTGGGTTATAGCCTAGTGGAGATGAAAGTCCTGGTTCCCTAGTCAGACCTCTGTGACAACACCATGGCAGGGGTTGGGACACCTCAGTGAGCTAGGTGAATGTGGTTATTTGAACTCCTATGTGACCTTGCATCATGGGAAGAATGGGATGCTCTATGTCTGGCAAGGTCACCTTGTCCCTGATCTGTGGCTGGAGGGCACCGCACCAGCCTCCACGGAGGCTTATTCTCTGTTCCTGCTGGCACTTCAGAGTTGCTGGGTCTTCAGTTCCAAGTCTGACATGTATGAAGCAAAAAGGAAATGTAAGAACTCAATGCTATGTTGTTCTTTAGGTCCTGAGGTACCATTTTCTCTTTACAGTCAGTTGTCTAGTGTTTGATACAGATGACATCCAGAGTTTTTAGTTGTACCTCGTGCAATGAATAGGGGACCTTATGTCTGCTCCATCTTCCTGGAAGTAACAAATTCCTTTTTAAGAAGGAATAAAAATATTTCTTCCTATGCTTCTGCCTGCAGAAAGACATTAAAGAAAGTTGTCATCGTTACTTTTCTCACTGGTGAGACAAAATACCAAACACCCAAAATTAAGGAGGAAAGGTTTATTTAACTCACAGTTTGTACAGGTTTCAATCTACAATTGGCTGGCTACAAGGCAAGGTGACATCACAGAAAATAGTTCATGGCTGGCAGAAGATAGCAAAGCAACAGGGAACCTTAACAGCATCTTTCTGCCCCTTTTACTTTACCCAGGCTACTTAGGGTGGATCTCACTTACCCCCTTAATCCTAGTGCCCTTGAGCCTAGCACTGCACCATGAATCAATTCTAATGTCACATACTCTAGATCCAGACACCTCTGAAAAAGCCCCACCTACAACTGCATGAGGCTTTGAGAGGACATCTAAACATAAGCCATAACAGAAAGATGATCCTCACTCCCAATATGGTGACAGCATAGCTTCTGCCCATGCTGCCCACATATCAGGAAATTCATGGCAAGCCATGCCAGGAACTATATCTTCCTAGTCAAATTGTCCCTGGAATGAGCTCCTCTTTTTTTTCTCCCACTGCAAAGTTTTTGTATGACGCTCAAGCAAGCACTTAAGAACTTATTCTCTGAAAAGCAAAAGGATTTATGTAGAGAAAAGTCTAATATTCTACTTCCATTTCTTGACAAAAACCTCTTGAAAAGCAGTAATTCAAGGCAGTCTCTCATGAATTTGATAAATTCCACAGTTATAGATGAGACATGTTCCAGGTTATTGACAGTCTTTGAGCATAATCTGAAAGCAAACTCAAGCAAACATGATGGTTCCCGGAGCTCCTTTTACACCAAAGCAGATGGGTTGCCAGACACAGAGGCTTTCTCTTTGTGTATTGAATACTAAGGTTTATTTTTCCCCCATACTCAGAGTTGCTCTTGGAAAGCAACTTTCCACAATTTCAAAGACATGCGCATCCTTTGAAGTTGAGAAAAGCAGCAGAAGGAGAAGAAAAGGACAGAAAGCACATGGTTGTGTGATAGAGAATTCAACATAACGGGATACACGTCCTGGCTATGTGTCTGGTGGCATGGCAAAGGGACACCTGCTTGGGAATGTCACACCAAATGCCAGAGATGGTGAAAAGGCTGCATCGTATGGCAGGAATCTTTCCCTCTTTCTGCTCTAGGCCACACATCTAGAACTTCCTCCCAAGACCCAGGGTTTGTTTTTTTAAAAAATGTGTCTCCACTTTAACATGGCTTTTTTGCCTTGACTTGAGATGTGTAGCCTTGCAGGATGTGTCAAGACAAGGTTTTTGCCTTGAGGCCAATCTGAGTTTTGTTTAAATTACAGCCTTTTCAAAAATTGTAATATTTCTCCAAAAGAACTCACATTCTCCAATGTATTTATACAGTTGCATAGAAGGAAATGGCTGCTTAATGTGTGAAATTATGAGCAACCTTCACAAAAAGCATGTGCCCTTTGACTCCCATTGCACTTAAGGACAAAAGTAAATCCAACCAATACTTTCACTCTGGTGTTGTCCTTTCTTTATACACTTGATTATGTAAGAAATGTCAAAGAAAAATATCAGTGATGGCAAAGTAGCTTTTCTTAATTCCTACCACCAGTTGTAAACGTTACAGAGGCTGTACAGCAATGACTTATTTTACCCAATTCTGTACAGTGGCATCCCCTGCATGGAAATGATACCATGTATTATTGAGATTATGTAACACTGCATTTTATAAAATTTCCAAGTATAATGGTGTATGTGCCCCAGGAGACCTCAGAGAAAGATCTCGTGATTTTCTGTTTTGAATGATATCCATATACTGAAAAACTTTCTTTAAAATGAAATTCAGGTAAAGCAGAGCATCAGAAAAGTGACTTAGACAAAAATAATCAAGATAAGATATATAAAAATGAATGTAATTATTATGTGTTGCAAATATATACCAATAAACACATTTTACATGTTAAAATAATTAATCAGATTTCAAGAAAAGAAAAATGACTTAGCTATTTTCTCTCAAAAGTCTATGTTGTAAGTACACAGGGGCCATGTCACAGAAGCTGGAAAATCTAGTGTTTTGTGCTGAAAATCGTGACAAAACTGAAGGTTGATGAAGAGTAAATTTTTAAAAGATATTTCACACCTTAATTACAATCACTAAGGATCATAAAATTTGAAACTCCCAACCTGCCAAAAGCCTCCAAGTAAGAGAATTTTTTAAATTAAAAAATTATTACAAAGACACATTGCCATTAATCCCCCTCAAAATACTCTTCCTCACTTTAAATACACTCCATCGTTCTTACCATTGTATTTATTTTTATGTGTACATGTTTGCCATGTATAATGATCACATTCATTACAGGGAATGTGTACGTGCACATAATATATCTGTATTCTTTTTTTCCCATTCCCCTCCCCTTTCTTCAACCCTTCTTCCCCTCCCCACTTCCAAAAGCCTTGTTTCCATTGTTTTCCTTCCATTCTCATATAAGAGTGTTTTTACATCAACTTTCCATCCAAATGGAAAAATGAGACTTTTAAAAAATGTATTTTTGATGTTAGTCCTCTGTCTGTGGAACAGCTGGCAAATTTTTTTCCCCATTCTGTAGATTGTCTCTTTATTTTGTTGGCTGTATCTTTTGCTGTGCAAAAGATTTTTAATTTTATATAGTCCCTTGTCTTGAGTCTTAATATTATTTCTTGTGCCATTGGAGTTATGTTCAGAAAGTCCTTGCCTATGCCTATGTCTTCTTTACTCACTTCTGCTTTTTCAATTTTCCAACCTCTCCATAGATTTCCATGTCTTTTAGTATCCAATTATTGGTTTAATTATTGTAGAGTTGACTCTGTGTGTGTGTGTGTGTGTGTGTGTGTGTGTGTGTGATGGAGGAAAGGAGAGAGAATGAAAAGAGAGATTGAGAATGGTTAAGAAAGATGTTTTTTAACTGATTAATTTTATTGGTACAAATTAAATATATATATATATATATAAAAAAACAATCACATTCATCAAAGGCAGTTTGTACCTGTCCACAGTATAGCTTATTCCTCTTTTTCTCCCATTCCCCTTCCCCCGCTTCAACTGTTCCTCCCTCCTTACTTACAGAAACTTTGTTTCCATTTTTTCTTCCTTTGTCAATTTTTTCCTTCCCCCCTCCCCCTTTCACAGTTTCCATTTCCTTTTGAACAATTTCTTCCTATTTCATATAATCTATTACACATTTTGATCCTTATTCACCCTTTCAGTTTCTCACACTAGAGGGAAAATGCAATATTTACACGTGTTCAATTTATTTCACTTAAGAGTATAGTCTCAAGTTGCATCCATTTAGCTACAAATGTCTCAAGTTTATCTTTCTTTATGGCTGAGTAGTACTCCATTGTATATATATTAAAAAACAACAACAATCACTGAAGTGTTTCTGAGAGAAAAATCCCAAAGACTTCTTGTGCAAAATCTGTCTCCCTCTACATTTCTTGTTTTAATTTGATCCTAGTGAAGAGAAATCCTGACAGCGGTCATGTGACTCACAGCCCTGTCCTCTTTCTCATTGGGAAACAATCTTGTTCACTTGAAGTTGTGATGCTTACTCCCTGGATGTTGATTTAAACAATTGAAGTAAAATACTATTGTTAGGCTGAAAATATACCCCTTATCATAATTTTCTACATCAGATGCTTTTCTGTTTTAAAAATGTGTGTGAATTTCTGCCCTTTCCCGCTCTTAACTGAATAGTTATAACATCATTGTCTTCCATGATCTTACAAGAACTGTCCAGTGGTGGCGGACCTATGGCACACGTTGTGCAGCTTGCTCTTTGTATCACTGAAAGCTCCAAAATGTTTGCCATTACTGGGCTATAGTCTCTCAGTGACTTTAGGAATAATGCTGCCAATAATAAACAATAAGATAAGTGTGCCTGAATATAACTTTTATTTGATAATTTTAGAGAGAACTGAGGACTTAATAATTCTTGATTTACTAGAAATGACAGTGAACATGAACTCAATTTTCTATGCATTTTGAATAACTAACTCGCATAATAAATAATGAGTCCAGTCTTTGTCTTCAGTTCCTATGGGGTGTTTCTGAGTGCTGTGGATTTTCCATAAAGGTCAACCCCTTGTTTCTTAGGGTGAGTCCTAAGGGTCACATCTCAACTCTTGCTGACTCCTGGAAAGCCCTTAGATAGTCTTAGGATGGGGTTGGCAATTCTGCAAAGACCAACTGTGTGATTGTAATTCTACTGGGGCTTTGAGAACAGTGGTGTCAGCCTGGCTAGCAACAGACAGATGAGATGGGAGATTGAATTCTATTTATTAGGCCTCATACTTAATTAACAATTCAATTAATCATGTCTATCTAATAAAACCCCAGTGAAAACTCGGGAGTTTGGGGCTCAGATCAGCTTTCTTGCTTCCTCGTTGATGAACTAACTAGTGGCCTGGGAGGTGACACGTCCTTATTTCATAAGGAGGGAACACAAGCTCCATGTTTGGGACCTTCCCAAACCTGAGCAGTGGTGGCAAATCTATGACAAACATGCCGCAGTGGGCAAGGAGAGCCCTTTCTGTTGGCCCATGAGCCAAGTGTATGAGTTCCTTTTTCTAAACTAAAACCTCAGTATTCAGGTTTAATTGCAGTGTTGGTATTTTACAATAAATAAATGGGTTTTGGGTTGCAGTCTGGGCACTCAGTCTCTAAAAGTTTCGCCATCACTGCCTTAGAGGGTGAGGAAAACCGTCAAATGTGTGGAGAGCTGGTGAGGAGTGTGTGTGATCTGGGGGCCTCATTTGGCACCCTAAATAAGGGCAGTCTTAGTGAAGCCTATGCCCTTAACCTACAGGGCACATCACTAGCTCTAAGTAGTTAGTGCCAGAGTTTCACTGCAGAATTGCACCAGTACTTTACTGTTCTTGTCTCCTATAACACAGCTGTGTGAATTATGTGTGCTCAGTCAGGACTGTAGTGCCAGATACACACAGTATTTCAAGAAAGATTCTCTCTGGCTGGGCATAGTAACACACACCTGTGATCCCAGCACTTAGGAGGCTGAGGCAGGAGAATTGCTAAGTGGGCTATGTAGTGAGTTCGACCTGAATCCTGTCTCAACTAACTAACTAACTAACTAACTAACTAAATAAATAAATAAATTCTTTAAAAAGATTTCTCCTAGACAAGACAGTAAACATTTATGAGCACGCTATCCATAACTCAGAAATTAATAACGTAAGTTCCAGTCAATGAGATCTGTGGAAGATATAGGTGTTTATGTTTAAAATACAAATAGCATGAAGCAAAGACATTTGAACATAAGATATCGAATCAGTGAACAAATCTTTGGACCTGTTTGGTGAGCTTTGCATGTTTAATGAGAAGAAAGTAAGAGAAATGGTGGGAATTAAACATGGTGAGAGGTTTAGGGGAGTGGAGTCAGGGCAGACGTGGAAATGACTAAGTTGGTTAGGAATGGGGCCAGTAGATGAGAAGGGTATTTGGGTGGTGAGGAGTGGATGGCCCTGCTGACCACCAGGGGCTAGAGAGTTAGGAGGCTCTTTACTTGGTCCTGGTGTCAGGGAGCTCCCAGATACATCCCTGAACCACAGATGCTGAGGGGCAAGGCAGCATTATAGCCTTACCAGGGGCCTCAGGAGCACCTCCTGAGCCCTAACCTTACCCTGTCGTATCACCTCCACCCAGGATTACTGTTTTTATGGGTGAGCCAACCAAACTGTGGAGATGTGAACAATGCTGTGAAGGTCACCAGTTTATGAAGAGGTGGGGAAGATGGTTTGATACTATAATCTACAATCTTAACCAGAAGTGTGGGAGGCCTGGGGATCCCTGCAGTTGCAGTTGGCATCTTGTGAAGCCTGTGCCCTCAACTTGCAGGAGTGTGTACAGTCCACAGTGTGAATCTTAATGGAGGAAGCAGTAAGCAAATACTGTGAATTCTTGAGCAGACGACTGTGATGCATGAAGTCCTAGGACAGTAAGGACACCGAGCACTTGACACATGCTCAGACAGCTCAGAACTGTAGTGTGCTCTAAGGTTAAAATGCATCCAGGAATTACAAAGATTTAGTATGAAAAGTAAAGTATTTCATTATTAATTTTCATATTGATTTACGTGTTACAGTGATAGTGCTTTGGATATATTGAGTGAAATAAAATATCACAGAAATGAATGACATGTTTCTTTCTGGCTTTTAAAATGTGGCTGTTAGAATTTTCTTTAATTATACATGTGGCTTGTATTGTTACATCACAAATAAAAGTATATTTCTACTGCCTAATTTCTATTGTGTGGTGGTGTTGCTTTGAAGAAGAACCTGAGAGGTGGCTTGGGAAAATAACAAGGGGAGAGACCTAGAAATTGAAAAGAGGCACCCCAGCAGCATAGGCAGCACCCAGAGTCTGAGACTAGGTGAGAAGTTGGAAAATCTTGGCGCTGGCCTCAATCATCATTTCCCATGCACTCTGCTGGGCCCATTGGTGCGACCCCTTTCCCACCAAAACAGACGAGATCTATGGGCACAGGCAAGGGAGAAGTCGGTTCATTATCTCGTGTGCAATGCTGAAGGGATTGCTACCCAGTGTCTGTGGGGCAGGTGGGAGGAAACACTTCTCAGAGGTTCAGTGAGAAAAAGCAGATGAAAAGGAAGCTTAGAGAATGTAGTCATTCACTTCAAGGGTCTTTACTTCCTGTAAATGCAAGTGCACCTTCACTTTTGAGCAACGAGGCCAGGGAACCTACAGCCTTCCTTAAGCATCTACTGACATCATATCTGATGTCATTGCCAGTGTCCATAGTGTAACTGGGGATGTTTAGGATTTGATATTAACTCACAAAGGGGTTCCATCCTAAAGTGTTGGATCCTGTGTAGGTGCTGGAAGTCCTCACAGAGGGTACATCCACTGCCATTCTTACACCTTTAAAGTGGACTTCAATAACCTGCAGTTCATGGTCCACCAAGGCTCTGGGCACTTGCGAATGGTGGCCTGGGCAATGCTGTGAGGCTTCCCCTGAGGACTCACGAGGGTACACATCCACGGCTGCTGACAGTGGGGGAAGGTCCTGAGGACATGGCTTGGAGTAACAGAAGCTACCCTGTCCTCCTTAGCCTTGCATGTGTTTGGAGAAGGAAGAAGGCCCAATTATGTGCCAGCATTCCTCACACAGCAATGGCAGAAAGCTGTCCTTTGCCTCATCTGGTATCTCCTCTCTTCCTGTCACACTGAAGACCTTGGGATTTGGCCAGAATTTCTCTGGGGACTTTTGTCTCTGCAAATGAACCCTCCAAATGCCCAGATCTTCATTCCTCGTCCTCATCACATTATTCTCACTTCTACTACACATGAGCCACCTGCACGCAGTTCTTCTTGGAGCAGTGGCATCTTTGGAATCCTAAGTTGATCCTACTCTTTGTTTCAATGATGACTTTGTGGTCTCGGGATGGCCAGTAGCCCTGGGTCCTTCTACTTTATCACCTGTAAGTTTGCTCTCAGTGTGACATACCTATTCACCTGCTCTGGACCTGACAGCACACCCCTTCATCCAAGCCACCTGTCCTTCTATTTCCCCCAGGAAAAGTTAAAGCTTTCTTTGCTACTTCATCATCTACCAGGCACTGCTTCAGGGGAGGGAGGTAAAAAAAACTTTGAAGAAAGACAGTAGAATTGCAAATATGTTAAGTATAGCAGTGAATATTTATAATGATAAAAAACACATTAAACTGTGAATCTAAAATGAGAATTACCACAAAAAAACCCATCATATCTGAACAAACTGCCTGACACCTCTAGAATTCTTTTTATTTTTGTTGTGTTACTCATCAGTAACTCTTCACTTAATGAGATGTATATGCAGTTATGGCCCATATCTAAATGCCCCCTAAAGCATCATATGCTCATAGGTGGGTAGTTTTAGGGTGACTGGATTAGGGTGTGATACTGGGATTAAGGGTGTGATGCTAGATTAAAGAGGTGGCTAAGGGAAGACACACCCCCAGTGTGGGTGGCACCACACAAAAGGCTGACAGCCTGGATGAGATAAAGGGGAGGGGCAGGCTTGCTGCTGCTGCTGCTTCTGCTGCCCTCGCTTTCTGCCTTCTGCCTGCCCTGTCACACCCTGCAGTGATTCTTCTCTATGATGCCCCTCTGCTATGCCACCCTGAGCTGACTATGGACTGAAACCTCTACAAACTGTAAGCTAAATAAACATTTCTTTCCTTAACTTATGGGTATCAGGTATTTTGTCTCAGTAATGAGAAAATTAAGACACATATATATTGCTACATATACTGTTACATCCACTGTGGTGGTCCCCCCCAAAAAATAAACCACAGGTTTCTTCCCCCGTGGGCTAACTGAAGGTGGCTTGGACTTGCTTGGCATTTACTTCCTGCTTTTCAGTACAGTTGTTCTCACAACTGTGTTCCATCAGAATATGGCCCATCCTGATATTCCTTGCAATCCCAACCACCTTCTAGCACCTGACAGGATGGTACCCTACTGGGATGGTATCTCAGATGGAGCTCCCAGATGGAGCCAAGGCACCTGGCAGGGCTATCCTAGCTTTCTTCCTCATGAGCATGCAGTTTCTGGACAAGTTGCCTAGTCTCTACATTCATCAGTGTGTCCTGTCTACAATAACTATGTGTCCTACCCCCCTCATCTGTGCCCCACTCACCAAGTTATTGCCTTCACCATCAGATGATTGGTTCATGTAAAGCATGTGGCAGTGTCTTCAAGGTGGGCCTTCCTAGAGTAAGAAAGTGTTGGTACTTCTGGCCCACTTAAAGGATACCTGCATTGTGGTGCTAAATTTCACATCCAGGACTTGACCCGCTTCCTCCAATATCTCTTCTGCAGCATCGACAGTATTATTCTTCTATTGGGCCCTCAATAAATAATTGTTGAATGAAGGAGATGGTTATGTTTCTTCAGGAAAATAATTTGTACAGAAACCTTTGTCCTAGAATGTGAGAGTCCTTCCTATTGATACAATAGGAAGCTGCTGCTGGGCCAGCCTCGCCCTCTGTGGTCCTCACTGCTCCAACCCAAGAGGAGGCATCCACCTTGATTGTGCCCCACTAAGCCTCGGCTGAAGAACAGACCAACTGAGATCATATTTTCTTTCAAGGACACTTAAAAGTACAGATTTGGTGCCAGGTTGTTGTGATGGGGTTGACAGAATCAAATGCCAACAACATGCAAGCCCCAAAGTAACATGCAGTAAAGTAACATGCAAGCCCCAAACAGGTATGTGGGATAATTGCTGCAATGCCACAGGATCCACCTGGTAAAAGTGGTGAGGTACACCGTGAGGGGCTGGGTGACCTGCAGGGTGACATGTTCTAGTCCCAGGCAGTCTGGCAGGGACAGTAGGGCCACACTGCAGCACACCCCCTATGATGGTGATGAACCCTCCAGCCCCAAGGAGCAGTGATTCCACATGTCCTTTTGCACTTCTCTCTGCACCATCCCTACTCTCAAGTTCTGCTTCACCCCTGGGTCTCTGCTCCATTCTCCCTCCATCTCCCCCTGACATTTCTTCTTGGGAATTCTCTGCCCAGCCCTGCTCATCCAGGAAAGATGCCCTGTTTTGGACAAGGCTGTTCTATGCTGGGGGAGCCGGACTCCATGCCCAGGAGGTAGGAAGGACTGCTCCTTTGTGCACCTTCTGCCTTGGCGAGGGGTGGCAAGGCTTCAAGGAACCACAGTGTCTGTCTGGGGGATGTCCTGAAGGCCCATCAGGTCACCACCAGCCCCCTCAGGCACAGGTGCCCAGAGAATCGTCTGCTCAGCCCTTACAGTCCTTTTCCTCCCCAAGATCATGGGGACCTGACAAAGATTCATTATGATCAGGACAGGAAAAGTGATGTTTAGGTGTTTGTGGTAGTGGCCAAAAACCTCGGGGAATGAAAAAAACAAAGTGAGGGGGAAAATTATTTAATTTTTATTCCTGCTGATCATGTTCCTTTTTGTTTTTTTTTAGTGAAAAGGTCCTTTGGGGGAAGGTGTCCATATGTTCCAGAATTGTAGAGTGATTAATGGTAAAGTGAATTTGAGGAAATTTGGCTATATATCATACAATGTGATTTCTCTTCACAGACCCTGATGAAAGCTGTCAACAAATCTGCATTTTACACTGCAAGGCTTTGGGCATCAAATTTACTTTTCTTGGATATGTTACTAGGCTGAGATTGGCCTCAAAGCAAGTAGGAAAACCACACAGATTTATTTGGTTTTCATAATAACTTGGGCCTAATCTATGACCAATCTTGGTGTTTAACAGGAAAAAATTAAATAAGCAAAACTAAACAAAACAAAATTTATAGAGAATCTATGGGCATTTGCATAATCTTATGAAGATACTAATTAGCTTGATGTGTATCTAATGGTTAATATCTGTCTCTTCTGCATGGATTTAGATTGTGTGGAGGTGGAGGAGGCTGTGCTAAGACCAGAGGGTGCTCTTTGTTCTTGGAGTCCACATACCAGGCAGAGCTGGCATAATGTATTCCTGCTAAAAAATAGAAAATCTGCTCTATTTTCTGGGTCGTGTGGGAATTTATGACTCTCTGTTTCTCTTATTAGCTAGTTGCTGTTTAGAATTTTCCCAAAGAGCAAGTTTTCAGGTATAATACGACCTCCCAAATGCCTAGATAAGAAACCAACAGGTGGAGCCTGGCAAAGATTCCTCTTCCCTCCTCCCCCTGCTGTCCTCCTCTTTCCCTTCTCCCCATACTCATCCTTCTTCCCCCTCTCTCCTGGCACTCTCTCCTCCCCTTCACCTTTGCCTTCCTCCATTCTCTTCTTCTCTCGCTTCTCTCTTCCCTCTTTAAGGAGGTTCTACATGAAGGAAGCAGTGTCCTGTTTACTAAACAGGTACCAGTGTGCAGCTTTGCCACAACTAATGCACTGCTGGGGCTGGAAAAGCCCCAGCCAGGAGGCAAGTGAACCCTTTTGTCTCCTCCAAGCCAGTGCTTGGTCTGCTGGGGACTCAGGGAAACTCCCTAGAACCTGGTCATTTGGTGTGGATCTGACACATTATGGGTCGCCAGCCTGGGTCACTGTGGATTCCTGATAGATGCTGGCTTTCTTCTGAGACTCATGAAAGCCACAAGCTGTTTCTGTGGTTATAGTTAAGGATCAGTGGTCACAGGCAGTTCAGCCACACACATGTGCTCTGGCAGGGTGAAGAAGGAGAGAAGACACCAGATTTTGTTGTCATGGCGATGGCAAGAGCAGAAGGGAGAATCATGTTGTACCTCACTGAAATGTGATATTACTTTGGCTTTCTGGTCACAGGTGAAGGACAGGTGCTCGTCTGCCTGGTCCCTTACCTGCGCTAACAAGCCCTGGTAGCCTGCAAGGCGAGGGGCAAATGAGGCCACTTCCTGGCCACCACAGTATACCTTCTTTGCCTCCTGAAATATCTGTCCCCTTCTGAAGAAGTAAAGACCAGGCAGTCAGGACCAGCACCTTTCTTGGAGTGGCAAACCCCAGCAGGTAGCTGTAGGTCTCCTGAACATTCTTTGTGATTCCACTTGTGGCGATTGTGCCCAACAGAGAGCATTGGCTTCTGGAATCAGTTTTTCAACCAGTGGTGGTCTGGAAACTACATGGGCACTTCAAGTGCTGAGGTTTCCTGATAGTTCTGCTCTCAGCTTGGAACCTCATGTTGGAACTAGGACAGGGGTGACCCTTGCAGCCCAGCTGCTGAAAAGTAGTAACTCCAAAGTAATGCTCCTAGATACCCACCACCCTTTCCAGAGAGGGGAGCTGGTTCCCTCCATGCACCGTCAGACTCAGAGCCAGGGGCAGTCCAGTTGAGATTCTTCTTCCCAAGGACACTAGCCAGGTGGAGGGGTAAGGCTGGAACTTTACTGAGACCCATGCAAGCCACAGTTGTTTCTATCACAATGGGAGAGGGACCAGCAATTTGCTGTCCCTCATGCCGATGACATTACCTTCAAGAAGGAAAAAAAATCAAAGGCACACGGGAAACTGGATTTAATCAGCACCCAGAAATCTCACTCAGCTTCAAACCTCAGCTGCTTTGCTTCCCCGAGCAGTGGAGACAGGCTGCCATGGAAATAGCGGTCCCTGCCTTCCCTCTAAAGGGAAACGTGCAAGACTGTAGCTTCCCCGCCCTCCCTGCACTCAGACCCTTCTTCCTATGGTGCTGGCACCTGCACCAGTGTCTCCCGGCCTTTCTCTCCAAATATCAGGACTATGGACAAAACTAAACCCTCAGCTGTTGTCCTGCCTCTCCCAGCCTGGTTAGTCTTACTTAAGCATCACCCCAATGCTTCCTCCATCCAAACTCTCCAGTAGCCTCCTGGGGACTAGATTAGCTGAGGGAGATCGGCTCTGTCTGGCCAAGCTGGATGGCAGACAAGGATTGGGACAGGTGCCCCCAAAGGCAGGAGGAGGTGTGGTCACCCGCAGTACAGGGTCCCTTGACTAGACCTGGGCCCGGCTCCGACTTAGCTGGACCTCATCTGGACAGGACGGTGCTTCTGCGGAGACTGAGGAGGTCATGTGCCCCCGCCTTTCTTCTGACCTTGGCCCCTGCTCCCCACTTTGCTCTCTGCCCATTCAGGGCCCACATGTCCTTCAAAGCTGTCTCCAGGATCTGAGCACAAGGCCTCTTTCACAGGGTAAGAAGACAGTTAGTGAGCATGGGCCATTGTAAAAGTGATAGAGGCAAAGGGAGAACATTTTCCTTCCTTCTCTTTCCTGACTTGAAAGAGGCTCCCTAAGCACTAACAGGAATAATGGCTTATTTGAGGCGGGGGGGCTAAGTGACAAGGCCCTTCAATGCTTTCCTGGAAGGGCCAAAGAGCTCTGCCCCTGGCAGGCCTTTCTCATCTTTTCATTAAAAAGCAGATGGCTCATAATCGTCTGTTGTCTTCCTAACCACATTGTTCTTTTTCAACAGTCAACAGACAGGTTCCTTTCCGACCTTTACCCAGAGCAAATCCACTAAGTTATAGGAGAAATTTCAGACACTGCCATGCTTCAGTCATTGTCCATAAGGAGAAGACCGGGTGCCAGTCACTGGAGCCGCAGAGCCTGTGGTGGTGGGGTCAGAGGGAAGTGGGGACACTTAGATGAGCCCACAGAGCACATGGCCACCCTGTCCCCCATTGTGACCTTGAGGGTATCCAGATAGTCTGCATTTTAAGAATGTGGAAACCCTGGGGCTCAGAGCCCTCAGGGACGGCATCAGTGACCCTGTTAGACAAGCTCCCTGGGCCAGGAAAAGTGCCAGGCATGAGGGGGACCCAGAGCCTCTGGTGCTGTACTTCTTCTGAGTGAGCCCCTAAGAGAGTGGCCTGTGTTTGAACAGAGTTACTGTGAGGAGCAAGTGGATCAGAGCATGACAAGGCACAGACTCTGTGGGTGCTCCAAGTGCCTTGCTTGGGTGTCCTGCCTAGTGATTGGTGCATGTTTCCCACAGCTGCTGCACCAGGCACTAGAATGAAGCCAGCCTCCAGACAAGCCCTAATCCAAGTGGAGCCCCCTACCCTGACCCATGCTTTTACCTCACCTCTATCTCTTAAGAGAAATCCCCATAGTGCATCAGTAAAACTTGAACCCTCTTCTTGGTTCTGCTTCTAGGTAACTTGACCTGGTCCAGCAGCTGTGTAGTTTGCAGACTCTGCCTATGTAGGGGATTTGTTAAGGTACTTCTTACGCAATTGAGGTTCTCACATCTTAATGCTCATACAAGCTCTCTGAATGCCAGCAGAGGTGAACAGCTGAGCTATTAGCCCCCCACCAAGATAGTTTCCAGGGCTCTCTCAACCTATTCTTTCTCAGACACACCACTGGGTCTAAAATTAGGAGCATGGAGTCTGACTACAAACCTTTGACACCATTAGCATTAATATTCAAAATTTATTTCCATCCAATCTGCAATCTGTCTAAATTGCCATTGAAAATAGGCTCTGTAGTCTTTGGATGAGGGCCATGGTGAGCTGTAGTTCCCCAGGGCATAGTCCCTAGGCAGCTTTTCTATTTGCATAAATATTGGCATATGTCCACCACTTTCCTGTTAGCCACAATTAACCACACAGAACTGAGATCTGTGTTGCTGGAACTGCTGCCCAGTTTACAAAGAGAGATCACACTTGCTCCTTTAAAAACCCATCATAATCATCCTAATGAAAGGTGAGGTCAATTACAGCAGTGAGCTTCTCTGGAATCCGTGTTGTTCCGTAGTGATGCAGGTTTGTTTTTTGTGGCCCTGCTGGATGTCCCTCAGCTTTGGGCAAACTCAACCCTGAATATGACCTTAAACACTAAGGTTCTGACATTTAGTAGAACAAAGGCAGGTTATTGGATTTGTGAGTTTGGCTGTTGATAAGCAGTGAGCATTTGCCTCATTCTACACAGCTGGGACTGGCTGCTCCTGAAGCTGGATTTTGTTAGAAAACAGGAGAGGAGTTTTCTCCTTTCTCAGCTAGGTTTGTGAATATAGATTCCTGGACTGGCAGGTGCTCACCAAGCAACTCGTTCACCAGGAGAGGGCATGTGTCAGTATGTACTGACCTGCGGGAAGGAGAAATTTAGCAATGTCTTGCATAACAAGGGCATTTATCATTTACCTACCAAGAGGTTAGGAGGTATGAGGTCTTAATCTTGGTTTGGTGACTTCTTCCTTTTGCTCTGTCAACCTTTTCATGTCATTTCTCATGGGTTACAGTGGGATGAGGCACACTTGTGTGGTTTCCTTTCTACCTGCCTTTCTGCCTTGCAGCATCATTTTAGAGGTGACTATTGAAACCTGAGAGAAATCACCACCGTGAATCCTGTGTCCCGATAGAGCCCCCGTTCCCCTACAAAAGATAGGTCAAAGTGCTTTAATGACACAAGCTAGACAGTCAAACACCCAACACTGGAATGCTCAGGAGAAATGGGCCAGCTAGCTGATTCCCAGCTGCCTCAGTTGATCTGAAGATGGGAACAGAAGCCAGGGGACTTCACCTTTGGAATTAAGGCTCCCAGGTTGAGGCCGAAGCAGGCCTTCTCCTCCTCCTTACCCTAGCAGTGGTGGCTACAAGGAGCTGCTCTGTTTGCTCCCCGCCCTGTTCGAGTCCCAGAGTATCAAAGCTGACTTCTGAGCAGGACGGGCTGGTGAATTATGATTTGATGCATTCCATTAGCAGCCCATGCAGATCAATGACACATGAAATATAGAAAAAGGAAGCTAGGAAAATGCAGCTACGTTCAAACATAATTTTAAAACATTTCTGTGTGTTAAGAATAGAACTGAAACAAAGAAGTAAAAGAAAAAGTTTTAGAGGTTTCAGAATAATTTTTAGGAGAGATTTCTTGACTCTAGGGGTATGGAAAAATTACTTAAATAAAAATTTAAAACAAAAGTCATAAAAAAAGTCACAGAGGAAATGATGAATGTAGTTGTATTGACTTTTACATTTCCAGCAATGAAGGATGTCATAGACAAAATGACAACAGAAAGCAGAGAGGATGTGGCAGTATATAGAGTCAAAGTCTAAGATAAATAAATAATGGTCACCCAGTCAACAAGAACAGAGCACTTGCAGATGAGGAAATATGCACAACCAGGGACAGCATTATGCTTCCTTCCAAAGCCTATAAGGAGCCAGTAAAGTGCACACTGAAATGAAAAGTCTTTCTATTTAGTTGGTCAAAATCACATGTGATAAGTATAGGGAGTGAGTGACAGGAGCCACTATTCAGTGATGGAGGGGAGTCGATTTTTCAACCACATTTGGGAACAATTTAGAAAAAACTAGTGAAGTTGAAGATGCCCTCATTGTATTTCCTAAGCAAACATCCTTTGGAAAGAAACTTCACACTACACACACACACACACACACACACACACACACACACACGCAGTCAGAGCATGGATTACTGTACTGATTATGATGGCAATAAACTGAGAATACTGAATTTCCATGAATCAGAAACTGGGTGGACAAAAGTATGCATGCTGGACTCACAGCTAGACATTACTTCAAATGAGCAACTTGGAGTCACAAATGCCATTGTGGGTAAATCTCCAGAATGGAGCATGTTGAGTAGCTTAGAGTGGGAGTTAAAAAAAGTGTTAGAACATACAAATTGTTTATGGGTTTATCTGTAAATCACAATTCCCCCTGGACATGTACAGTATGGCTGCATTTATAGGACACGGTGTCCTCTCTGACAGACCCCTTTGATGACAGTTGTTCTGTCCTCTCAGGGAGGGCCCTTAGGCCTAGGATCCCACTGGTCTCTCCTCACTCATTCCTGGGTCCAGTGATGGCCTGCAAGATACAGCCTACTGAGCCCCATTCACAGGCCTGGAGCTGTACAGGTCCAAAGCCATGTGGGTCATGGAGGCAAAATTCAGGAGGGCAGGGCCTCAATGGAGAGGAACAGTGTAGAGAGCTCAGGGAGGAGCCCTATGGGCCTCACTTATATCCTAATATTTACGTCTTTAAAAATCTGCAGGAAATATGACCAGAATGTTAAGATTTGTTAAAGGGATTCCTTGGGTTCCTGTGTTGTCATTGCAAAAGTCTCTGTAGCCATTTGTTTTTAAAATATTGCTTAGTTTAATAAAGTAAACATTAAAGCAGAAGTGCCGTGACCTGGCAGTTGGGAGCCACTGCCTGAGACCAGTCTCCTGCGGTGCTTGCCCTTCCCTGTCTCATCCCCACCCAACACTCCATGGCACAGGTCCAGGGATCCTTGGGCACTATCTCCTCTGGGAACAGCAGATCCCAGCCAAGCCTCCACAGTTAGGCTCCAGTTTTCTCTCTGCGCCTCTTGTATCCTTGAAGGTGTGTGGGGGACTCAAATGCGAGTGTCCTGCAGAGTCGCTGCTGAGGTTTCGGCTCAAATTGCCCTGAAGCTTTGCAAGGTGTGGACACCTGTAGTGTACAGTGATGGCATTCTGCTGGAGAGGAACATTTCTGCCACTGCCATTCTGATGACTTCCTTCATAGCTGGGTGCACCTGAGGACCAGGGAGACAGCTGTCACCTGAAAACCCTTCAGCTCTCTATACTCCCTCAGGTGTACAGCATATCTGGTTATTTGGGGCAAGTACTGTACCTCAAGCCAGTCACTGCCTGAGCTCTCTCCTTTGACCCTCTTCTCAGACCCCTGCTGGAGGATCATTCCCATTCCTCTCCTTGTCAACAGCTCCACCTGTGTCCTGCATGGAGAAGCCGTCACTGATTGCTTGCACTCTCTAGCTGTTAAATGTGGCCCATGTGCTTCCAGGAAAGAATATGAATGCTTCTGGTCCTCCTAAGTGCCTGTACTCAGTAAAGACTGGGGCTTTTCCCTCAGTATTCAGCAGACTTCTGGACTCAATAAGTCCTAGTACATACCCCCTGGCTTCATTCTTACACATGTGCTGCTTTTAGCAGTTGGTCTTATTTATTTATTTTTTTTGGTACCGGGGATCGAACTCGGGTCCTTGTGCTTGCACAGCAGGTGGTGAAACCACTGAGCTAAATCCTCGGCCCCTTATTTTTGATAAGTTCTTGTTCTCTTTGGGGCAGTATCATTCCTCTCCCCCTGTACCTACTTAGCAGCTTGGTTCTGTACTGCTGCATTGTACCCAGGTGTAGCCCCAAGGCCCCCCCATCAGTGCAGGGCCCTCACTCCAGATGTGACAGGGCCTACACACCTCTGTGGGCAGGAAGGGCTGAGATGCCCACTGGGTTCCTCCATCTCTCGGATGATCCGTGGCCCTGAGGTCTGCAGCAAGGAGAATCTCTCCTGGTAAAGCCACTACTCCATGGGCAGAGTTGTGCCATGAAGGAGACAGGCGTGGGTTTGGGGTCTACAGACTTGGTTCAATATCAGCCATAAGTCCTGGGGTGAGCTGCCATTATCCCTGTGCCCCTGCAAAAGGGGGCAAGCAGCTACCTGTGGAGACCTTGAGACATAAATGAGACACTGTGGAATCCAGACATTCTCAGAAAGTATTTAACCTCTTCATACACGTTAGAAAGAAGCTGGTGACTGTCCACTGGAGAAGCATGGAAGAGGAGCTGCTGCCTTACAAAGTACACAATGTCATGCTGTCGGGTCAGGCTTCTGATTGCTTTTAGATTGTGGCTGTGCTAGTGAAGGCGAATGAGCATGAAATAAATCTCCATAGTGCCCCAGCAGTAATGGGGCTGACCCAAGAGGGAACGCCTGCATTCTCGGTCCTTGTCTCTTTCCTTTCTCCTCACACCAGCTTCCGACTTAACTCGACGCCAGTCTATGATATGAAGCCTGGCCATAATGGAAATAGAAAGTCAATTGCAATGCTACTAGAAGAGACAAGAAAAGGAAAAATTTGACTATAAGCACAAATCCCCTATTTCTGCTGAATAAGAAATTCAATCTCAGGCCAGGGATTTAGCTCAGTGGTTCTGTCGCCTGCCTCACAAGCACAAGGACCCAAGTTCGATCCCCGGTACGAAAAAAAAAAAAGAAAAGAAATTCAATCTTCAAGTGTCATACCTTTCTAAATAAATAGAAGAACTATGAGTATGTAGGAACTCAAAGTTGAAAAAGCAGAGAAGGTATCCTTCCCAAGCCTAACAGTGCAGAATATGAAAATGTACCCTAAGACCTGTCTGTCTCCTTGTTTAGGAGCTGATGAGGGACACAGCTTAAAGGTCACTTCTCTGGATCTGCCTTTCAGGTGAATCAGACCTATTTGAGCCTTGAATAAAGATGAGAGATGTCAGCTCCTCCTTGTCACCTAATTGTCTTTCCTCCTCTTCCCCCACCCCTACCCTGAGCCCATCCATGCTGGGCTGTGCTCTGCAAATGGCTTGACTGGTCACATGTGAGCCACAGGCTTCAACAACAGGGGCAGGGAAGAGAGAGATTCAGGTGTTTGGATACTCTGAGTGTTGACTTGGCCTGCTCCTGGGTATATTCTGAACTGCAGCTTCCCCACAGAACAAAGTCAACTCACATTTACACTCTGTCATTCGTCTTCATTTAAGAAAGTTATATAAACATTCCTCATTTTCTCCCGATGATTTCAGTCATTACTAACTGGAGCAAAATTTAAATAAACTCAAATGCCCAGGGACAATCTGGCTTCTTTATGGGAACTCAGTCAGCTGTCTGTGCAGACTGATCCTGAGTTCTCATTCATGCTTAGCTAACATCCATGGTCTGGATCCTATTTACCATGTAGTCATTGTAGAGTTAATATTTGGTGGAGATATATATATATATATATATATATATATATATATATCCATGTGTATGAGTCAGATTTAGAGACTGTGAATGACAAGTGCTTTTTCATTGCCTTAGACAAATTGTAGCTCATATCTCACTGACTTATTGACTCATTTCCCTCAGATGAGGGAGAGAGTAGCCATTTCTGTCAGATGACTATAAAATGCTGCATAGCAACTATGGAAGCTCAGAGGCATACAATAATTGGAAACTGAGCATCACTTGGCTCAGTACCCAGATTCCAGGAGAAACACTGACACAGGTCCCATTTGAACTGCAAGGGAAATCTGCATCCTGAAGCCCACTGAGGGCTTTGTGTGCCTCCTACACCCAGGTCCTCCTTGAGCAAGCTGCAGAGATTGGCTTCCCTTTGGTACCTGCCCCATGGATCCCTAAAGGGCTTTGCCAGTCATGAGGTAATCAAGGCTACCAGACATGGTCTCCTCCAGTCCATCTCCACACTCAAGATGCTCTTGCTACTTCTCACCGGTTCCTAGTTGTCCTTTATTTTAATAGGCTCACTTTCCACAGTGTACAAGATTTTGCTATTTGTTCTTATGACAAGTCCCAAAGCACATATTTCTCTTTTAATAAAAGGAATTCAAATCTATTTTCCATTGGAAAGTAAATCTTATAAAATGTGTCACCACACTGGGAGTGTTAGGGGCTGCACATGTGAGGACAGAGGTGTGTTTAGAATCACCACTGAGTGGCCCATTCCCCAGATGAGCCTGCTGCTTCACCCAGTGGCCCATCCCAGGACCCTGTGTCTCTGAGACTCATACCCATATTCCTGGTTTACAGGTCCTCCTGTCACCACTGGGCTGCACACTGGCACTATATTGTCCCTTCTTGGTCTCTCTGCCCTCACACTCCTTGCTTGAGTATTCTCATGAGCCCTCAAACTCCATCATTGACTTGATGATCTTAGAGCTCATCTGAAGACTGATGTGAGCAGCTTCATTTGCAGGCTCCTTCTCCCCTTTAGGGTTGGGCCTCACCTCTGCTGTGGAGAGAATCCTCCAATTCCATCCTGCCCCAATACCAGCTCTCCTTTCCTTGTTCCTGGGAGCTTGAAGGAGGCAGTTCCTGCAGCCTCTGTCCTCAGTGAACTTCACAATTAGCTCATAGGCCTGGACTGAAAGGGGAAATGGTCAGACCTGATTTTCAGAAATGTTGTTATTCCCTTGTGGCCTCGCCTGACCATATTCCCTGCTCTGTCTCTGATAAAATCTCCCTGGGAGGAGCATGTGTGTGTCTGTTTCTGGCCCACTAACTGGGAAGGCTTGTGACAATAAGACCAAAACACAGGCCTCCATCTCAGAGCTGCCAGAGAGGAGTGAGATGCTATCAGATGCCTGTTGGAAAACTCCAAAGGCTGAGGATTTCAGGATGGCTGGAAGACAGCCCAAGGACTTCTCTTCACCTTGGCCCACCCATGGCATGGCACCTAATATGTCCTGCTTGGGGCTGGTGACATTGGATGGCTGGGGAATGGTGTAGGATACAGTCAGCCAAGGCACACTCTTTCAGTGCACTAGTTTCCATGGACATCACTTCTTTACAGTTCATTGCCCTTAAAACATAGAAGGAAAAGTATATGGATAGCTATAATTTTTGCTGTTTACCTCCAGAGATTCCAAATTTTAACACATTTGACTCTCAAGTCAGTTTATAGGCTATGTCTCTCCAGTAGGAAAACATTCCAATTGTAATTGATTTCTTTCTAACCCACCCAGTCTCTGTGTGATGGGTTTGAATGTTCAATTGTCAGAACATGGTCCCCAGTGTAACAGTGTTAGGAGGTGGGACTTTTAAGAGGTGAGTAGTTCATGAAGGTTCCCTCTTGAATGGAGTAATGTTGTTGTCTTGGGAATGAGTTTTTTATTGCAAGATGTTTACTATCAAAACAAGTTCACTTGTGCTCTGTGTCTCTCTCACTCCCTCTCCTTCTGCTATGGAAAGATGAAGAAAAGAAGCCTCTTCCAATACTAGAATCTCAGCATTGGACTTCCCAGTCTCTGGAACTAGGAAAATACACTCCTTTTCTTCATAAAGTGTCTAACCTGTGGTACACTATTTTCACAGCACAAAACAGAGACAGATGGATAAGCACAGCCTTTACCATGGTTTCCAGAAAGCAGTTGCTCATCAAACTGCACTCAGTTCTTTGTCTGTGTATACCCACTTTCTCAGTAAGAGGTGTTCTTTGCTGGTGGGTGTTGGAGAAAGTCCTTTCTCTAATTGGCATGTGGAATATTCTAGGGCCAGGTCCCTGGGATGACCCCCACAGGTGACTTCACACCACATTCCAGGCAGCTGTGTGAACCAGCCTACCTGTACCACCCATTCTAAGGCATGGTGGGTCTGGGACATACTGTGCATCTGCAGGTGTCACTTAATTGATGTAGAGGATGTGTTCCATTACAAGCTATTAAGGCTTGGCAAGCATTTTTCACATCACACTAATGCAAGCTAACAGTGATGCTAAATTCTATCCATCCTGCACCATTTCTTAAATGATTGGAGGTAGGAGGATATGCAGGTGTTGAGACTAGCAACATTTTAAAAACAATGTTTTGGGGATTTATGTCCTTCAATTGGCCTTAACGGCGAATTTCAGAAGCCAATTTTGTGGGTTACATATACAGCAGATTCTTGGCACCCAATCCTGGCATTCACAGCAGCTATCACAGACTGCCATTGTCTCCTCATGGCCCAGAGGAGAAGAGAGAGGGTCATGATGCTTGAAACACAGTTCTGTCCAGGGTGACCTAGGTCACTTGCATGCTGCTTTCCTCAAAGGTGTGGGGATGGTGAAGGGGAAGGCTTGTAGGGAGCTCCTGTTTCACCAACAAGGAATGTGTTGCTATGTGTCTACTTTCTGATGGACACACTGGCATTCTTTCCCACTCCTCGTTGGGCACAGTGCTTACCAGCATTGTGGCTGAGAGCAAGTCCTGCTGTTCCTTTGGGCTATAAAGACAGTTTACAGAGAGTCCCATTCTCTTCTGAGGCCTCACAGCACCTTTCCTGGTCCTCCCATGAACCACACCTTATCCTGGATGGTAATGGAAGATATCAGACGCACTAGGGGCTGAGGTACTTCACCCTAGTTGGTTCTGTATTTGCTCACCTGTCAGTTGCATGTGCTGATCTGTGAAGTCATCAATGAAATGTGGCTTTTGTCCATTTTCTTTTTTGACCAACATCAGAGCCAGAAGCCCTTCACCAAGTCTCCTCCTCAGGGTTGTTCCTGTACTTGATATGGAGGAATCCTCTGGGAAGTGAGTGAATGGGTACAGGTTATTATGTGTGATCCTTGCCATGGCTGTGTATCTAAGGGACAGGTGGCTAGATGCTCCCATGATGGCCCTTGTGGTTTAGAGCTAAAATGGCTTCCAAAGCCTCATGTTTTTGGGAGGCAAGTGGATTATGGAAGTGTTACAGCTGATTTGTGGTTTGGTGGTGTTATGGTTTATATCTGAATGTTCCCCCAAAGTCTCATGCATTCATAAGTGGAGGTTTGTGGAAGGTGATTAGCTTCTGGGGCATTAAAGATGACTTGCTTTTAGGATGTAGAGTCTGGTTGGAAGAAGCAGGTCACTGTAGGCATGTCCTAGAAGGGTATATCTCCCTTCTTAGCTGCTTTCTCATCCTTTCTCTCTGCTTCTGACCTGCCATGAGGTGAGCAATTTTTCCTCTGCCATGTCCCTCTGCCATATCATCCTGCCTTGGAACCAGCTAACTTGACTGAAGCTTGAGCCAAAATAAACTCCTCCTTTAATTTGTGGGTGTCAGGTATTCTAGTGACAGAAAGTCACTAAAAGACATGGGGTCTGGTCAAAAAAGGCAGGTCACTGGGTTAAGGGAGTGGCCTAGAAGGGTATATCATTCTCCCCAAATCTTCCCTTCATGGTTCATGGCAGTCAGGACTGCCATGATGTGAGCAGCTTTTCATCTCCACGCCCCTCTGCCATGCTGTTTCTTCTTTGAAGCGGACTGACCATGAAATGAAACATGAGCCAAAATAAATCTTTGCTTCTTGAAATTGCAAGTGTTGAATATTGGGTTCCAGTGACAAAAAAGTAATTAAAGCAAATTTTGGTACCAGAGAGATGGGGTTATTGCTGTGATACTTCTTGAACATGTGGTTCTCAGGCCTTTGGAATTGGTTTGCAGGAGGAGTTTTGGAAAGTTTGGAGATGCCACCTGGAAGAGCAGCCCTAGAATTCTGTGAGTTGAGCTTTATAAAAGATTCTGATCAGAGCTCAGAAGACCAGAATGCTGATAAAAAGGCAGATGATAAAGACCAGGTTCAGGAGATTTCAGTTGGGAATAAGAACTCCATTAGCACTGGACTCCAGGCCATATGCATTATGCTCTGGCAGAAAATATTTCTACATTTTGCTCTTTTCCTAAGACTTTGTGGGAAACTGAGATCAAGGGCAGCAGACTGATTAATGTGGAAGAGAAAATTTCAAGGCAGCCCAATGTTGAGAATGTGGCCTGAGCACTGTCAGAGATTTTTAGGCAGGTTTATACTCAAAGTCAAGAACAAAAATCATTTGAAAAGTTTTCAGGTTCTCCAGAAAGGAGGGACCAGCAAAGGTAGAGCAGAGATCAGCTTGGTTACTGAAAAGATTAGCATTAAAGGCCCGACTGCATTTGCCATTGTGTCTCCATGGCAGGACCCTGGCCACCAACTTCAACAACTTCATAAGGAGGCATTTCTGGGCTTAGCTATATCACTCCTGGTTTCCATCATGTGGGAAAAATGGAGTAATGAGTCTCACACAGAAAAATGTCTTGAGAACACCTTGTGGCCCACCCAGTGACAATCAGCTGTGACGATCGAAAGAAGATAACAACTCGGGTCAATGTAAAATGAACCACTATGATAAAAAGAACGACACTCAAATGAACGCGGTCAGTTGTCTCAAGTCTGAGGTCAGGATGCAGAAGGGCGAGTGGCAAATGGCTAAGAAGTTCCTGGAGGAGTGGAAGGAGGTGGCCCATGAGCTGGCCGAGACAGAGCACAAGAACACAGTGCTGAGGCACAACATCGAGTGCATCAAGGAGGGGAAGGACTACACCATGCTCCCGAAGAAGCACCTCCAGAAGGAGAAGGAGTGCCTCATGTCCAAGCTGGTGGAGGCAGAAATGGATGGAGCTGCTGCTGCCAAGCAGGTCATGGCCCTGAAGGACACCATCAGGAAGCTTAAGACGGAGAAACAGATGACCTGCACGGACATCAACACGCTGATGAGGCAGACGGAACTTCTCTTGCAGAAGCTGGGCACGTTCGAGGAGACCAACCGCACCCTCCAAGACCTGCTGCGGGAATGGCGCCGCAGGGAGGAGGCTGAAAGAGTCGTGGAGGATCAAGGAGCGCTGCTGAAACGGCTGGTAGAGGCGGACTCGGAGGAAGCGCGGCTGCTGTTACTGCTGCAGGACAAGGACAAGGAAGTGGGAGAGCTCCTGCAGGAAATACAGTGTGAGAAGGCCCGAGCAAAGACAGCGTCGGAGCTTTCCAAGTCCATGGAGTCAATGCGTGGGCACCTGCACGCGCAACTCCGGTGCAAAGAGGCTGAGAACAGTCGCCTGTGCGTGCAGATCAAGAACCTGGAGCGCAGCGGGAACCAGCACAAGGCGGAGGTGGAGGCCATCATGGAGCAGCTGAAGGAACTGAAGCAGAAGGGAGACCGTGACAAGGAGTCCCTAAAGAAGGCCATCCTGGCCCAGGAGTGGGCTGAAAAGAGCGAGAAGTACGCTGAGCAGCTACACGTGCACCTCGCAGGCAAGGATCTTTATGTTGCCAAAGCTTTACCCATGCTGGAGTCGTGGCGGAGCTGCTACAACCAGATTGTGAAAGACAAGGGAGACCTGGAGCTGGAAATCATCGTTCTGAACGACCGGGTGACAGACCCTGTGAACCAGCAGCAGACCTTGGAGGAGAAGATGCGGGAGGACCGTGACAGCCTGGTGGAGAGGCTGCACCAGCAGACAGCCGAGGACTCCGCCTTCAAGCTGGAGAATGAGCGGCTGAAGGCCAGCTTCGCCCCAATGGATGACAAACTCAACCAGGCACACCGCGAGGTCCAGCAGCTGAAGGTGTCAGTGAAGAACTATGAGGGAATGATCAACAATTATAAGAGCCAGGTGATGAAAACCAGATTGGAGGCTGATGAAGTGGTTCCCCAGCTCCTGCGCTGCGACAAAGAGAACAAGATCCTTAAAGATGAGATGAACAAGGAGATCAAGTTGGTCAGTCGGCAGTTCCGGCCTCAGCTGGCTGACCTGCAGCAACTGCCTGACATCCTCAAGATCACAGAGGCCAAACTGGCCAAGTGCCAGGACCAATTGCAGGGCTGCAAGAGGAAGAACACTGACCTGAGGACCATCATCTCTGACCTGCGCAGCTGGGTAAGGGACTGGCAGAAAGGGTCCCATGACCTGACCCAAGCAGGGGCCCTCTTGCCAAGATGAGCCGCATGCTCCCCATGGGATGACCACTGCCTTTATCTCAACTGCCTCTTTCAGAAGGAGTGAGCTATCATCAGTGCTGTGAAATAAAAGTCTGGTGTGCCAAAAACCCCAAAAGATTAGCATTAAAAATAAGCCAAGTTCTCTACAACAAAACAATAAGGCAGATGCCTTGACAGCATGTGAGGACTCAGTAAGGTCCCATACTTCACAGGTTAAAAGATGCAAACTTGAAAAACTTTGCTTTGAGAAGAGACCCCTAGGGTACCCTGCTGGAAAAGGGCCCCTAGGGAATTGGTTCCTTAAGATCTCATTCACAGAGCTCTGTCATCTAGGCACTCAGAGATTGTTGCAGTCATGATTCAAGGAGGTCTGGCTACTACTTGAGCTGGCAGCAGACTTTGGCATCATCCATGTGATGCTGGTTTGACTAACATACAAAATACAAGAATTGTGGCATTGGGAAAGCTTCTATATTTCAAAAGAAGACCTGGAAGTCTAGCCAGTATGTTCCTGAGAGAACACGGAGTGAAGTTGAGGGCATTGAGTTAAACCAAAAATGAATTGGAGACCCCAAGAAGTTAGATATGCCAGGGACATGGACTATTGGCTGAGGAAAACAGCAGATGGTGAGAAAAGCTACCCTATGAGAGAGGTCATTAGAGCAGTAACTGCAATGCTGAAGGGGCAGGGCTGCCTAAGAACTTTGGAGTTCACATTTTTGCCCTAGGTGCTGGGCATGGAGTTATAGGATTGAACATTTGTTCTTTTGGATTTTAGCCTTGCTTTAGTCCAGCTGGTTTCTATCCCATCTTCCTCCCTTTTGGATTGAAAGTATTTGCCATGTGCCATTATATGTCAGCAGATTTTAACTTTCTTTTTTTTAATTTTACAGGTGTTCACAGCTAAGAGTTTGCCTTGAATCTCAGAGGGACTTTGTATATGGACTTTTCAGCTAAAACAGTTAAAATTTCAATAACTCTTAAAGATGGATTAAATGCATTTTGGATAAAGAAATGTGCATGACTCTTTTGGGGGATCGGGGCAGAATGTTATGGTTTAGATCTAACATATCCCCTAAAGTCTCCTGTGTTTAGACAGTGGTTAGATTATGGGGGTGTTATAGCTGACTTGCTGTTAGGAGGTGAGGTCTAGTTGGAAAAGAAAGGTCACTAGGGCATGGCCTGGAAAGGTATATCTCTTTTTCTGAATCCTCCCTTCACTCTCAGGTTCCTCTCACAGACTATGCTTGGCTTCTCCATTTCACTTGTTCACTCTCCGTTCTTCATGCTTTTCTGTCTGCCCTGTCCTGGGTGGATGACTTTGGCCTTCTGTAGCATAACCTTCAGTACACCTGTCTCAGGTGCTATAGTTTGAATCTTAAGTGAGCCCCAAAGGTTCATGTGGTGTAGGGCTGCTTCCAGTGTGGTACTAGTTGGAAGTGGTAGAAACTTTAAGAGATGGGGCCTACTGGGAGGTCATTTGGTACATGCCCTTGAAGGGAGAGTGGAGGCGCAGCCCATTCTCCTTTCTCTCTCTTGTTCATGGACATGAGATGGGTAGTTTTGCTCCAACACATGCTCCCACCATGATATGCTGCCTTGCCACAGGCCTAAAGGCAACAGGGCCACCCAATCTGGATCAAAACCTTCAAAAGTACCTGATAAAATAAATCTTTTCTTTTTATAAGTTGACTACTCAAATATTTATGATAGTAATGTTAAACTAAGTAACATAACAAGGAATTACCTCACACATTGTGGGGAACTAGGATGCAGGCTTGAGCCCTGATTAAAGAGAGTCTCCCCATGTGAGCCCTGCAGGGGCTTAGGGGTAGGGAGTGTTTGGACTGTGGATGTACAGTACAAGCAGGGAGGATTCTCACTCACTGGGAAGCCTCATTACACCCCAGGGATCACCCTTAGGACAAACTATACACATTCCATGTCAGGTTTGTTTGGCTTAGCTCTGGACCAGCCTTGATAGAAGGGATTCAGAGACATTTGGCTTCTTCCTGTCTCTCCTGGGTCCCTGCCCTAAGCCCACCTTCTAAGATCTGGAGTGGTCACTCACACAGAGCCAGTTGGCCTCTTGGGCACTCTACTGCAGTATCCCTGCCTGAAGCTTCTGGTGAAGCTCAGGTATAGGCTTAGATCTGGGCCTAGAACATGGCACCTGAGTGAAGAGGCTTCCACAGTGTGGATGACCTAACATGAGCCTACAGTGTCATGTGCTTCTGATTGCTCGTCTCACTCCTATCACACAGGAGAAGTGACTGGGTCTCTAAGTGTCACTTTAAATGAAAACTAAACGTTCCCTCCTGAGCCCCGATTCCCTGTCCCTCAGTGATGCCTTTGGAAGATAACAATGAGAATGAATTATCGCTTGTATAAAAAAATAGGAAACTGCTAGGTTTGAAAAATGACAAAGCAACAGTCAGACCTTTTTACTGACTATAGCAAGCATGGGGTGGAACTATCACTGAGGAATAATGGAGTGCTGATCTGGGCACTCACAGCCACACTGGGGTTCAGCTCACATTTCAGAGGAGGGGAGCTGAGTGACTCTGCCCTGCAGATGCTCTTCTGGCCAACAGTTTCCTCCCCAGAATTGCTAAAGCCTTGAAGCAGCCCTCTGTCAGGACCCGTGCAGGTGGCAGTTGACACTATGGCCTTCAGGGTACCACCTCAGTCCACACTAAGCCCGCTGAGGATGGAGGGAATGGGCAGGTACAGCTTCAGGTAAAGATGGGCAAGGAAAGCAGTGAGGAAGGCCCAAGCCAGAGCAGCAAGTGGGACTCTGAACCAGTTTTCACGCTGGACCCTAGCTGTGCCTGGGAGGGGGCTTAAAGGGTATTACTTCCCTGGGCCCACTGAGCCTTTGCCAGGGAAGTGGTAAAATACAGACAAAATGTAGACTGAGGAGTATGGACAAAAACCTACCTGTTCAGTGATTCATTTTCAGAGCTCTTTTATATTCTTCATCTCATTGGAAAAAATGATCAATTTATCAACTGTGAACTGGCTTAAGGGATTTTCCACAGAACTTGGAAAATGTAAGTGATTTGCAGTATGTGATGCTGGATAAATATTTAATTTGGAGGGTTTTGGCTATCATTATATCTGTAATGGTTTTTTCCCACAAAGATTATTAGGTCTCCAAATGGGCTGGTAAAAAGATCTGGGCATGAGGCACCAGGGCAGAGGCACAGACCATGTGTGAGACCCTCCTCTGACTTTACTGCAAAATATCAAATACACTTAGTGAATCTGAAAGCGCTTAATTTTCAGCCACTTACAGAAAGGACAGAGACATTCACAAGCTGCTGTGTGTAGACCTTGTGGCTCTGTTTGCAGGTGATTTCACCTAACCTCCCCTTCCTCTATTAAGAAAGGGCTTCAGGGTTCATAATCGGAGTATAAGTACCAGATATCCAATCTGCTATATGATGACTTGTTATTCTACACACAATCCCAACAGCAATGACTGACCAGCCCCATACTGTCTATTACTGTTCGGCAGTATTATCACACACTCAGTATTTCAAAGAACACATACTACTGTCTCCATTTCTGTGAGTCAATAACCCAACTATAGTGCAACTGGGCTATCTGCAAGTCTGCATCAAGGTGTCAGCCAAGGGAGGAGTCTCGTCTGGGGACTGACTGGGGAAGGATGGGATACAAGCTCACTTCCTTGTGGGCAGCATGCACTTTAATAGGCCTGAAGGGCTGGGAGCCTCATTTCTTTCTGGGTGACGGCTAGAGGTTACCCTCTGCTTCCGGCTGTGACTTCTCCACATAATGTAGCTCAGAGCATGGTGGCTGATTTCCCTGAAGCCAGCAAGGGAGAGGGCCTTCAAGTTGGGTGGGTGTTGTCATGGAAGCATGCATATCCTCTCCTTTGCTGTATCAGGAGTCATGCCCTGTCTGCACTCCAGGGAGGGGACACATAAGGGGCACATACAGGGTTGAGGAGCTACTCTCAAGTGCGACTGCCATGCCATCTTTTAAAGAAAGAAGACATTTGCTTTCAATTGAGTCTAAAATTCAGTTTAACATCTGAAAGCTTTTCCATTTAAGTCAGCAATTCAACTGATCCATGGATTTGGAGTAGTTAATTGCTTTGCAGTGGTCCAGTTGCTCAACCTAAGCACTGCATGTCCATCCATTTCTAGTTGCCTAAATAATTGTAATTTCTTCACAGTTCCCTGCCAATCTTTTGGAAACCCTCTGGTCTTGTCTTGCTGGAAAGATGGTTCTCTGCTTGGTGGTTTCCACTCATGGAAAAAGCTGGTAGCTAAAGAAGTCATCTTGTTGGCTCCTTCCCATAACAGCTTACCTAGGCTCATTGGCTGCTGTGCACGTGAAGCATGGACCTATGATTCTGGCACTAGTTCCTGGGAAAGTGTGGGAAGTCATTCATCAGGTGGTAGTGGCTCACCTACCCTTTCCTGTCAGAAGAGAATCACTGTGCTCTATATCCAGCTTGTAGAATGTCTTCAGGGTTCCCTGGGGTACCAAGCCTAGCACCCAAGTCTATGGTAGATGGTCTGAGTTCTCATTTTCTGCTCACAAATATCCTTTTGCTCCAAGTAGGCATATCTCAGCTCTGCACTCAAAATAAAACTAATTACTGAGGACATATAGGCCTGAAGACGTGGATGCTGTTGACCCTATGGGTCCAAGCACTTTCAGTCACCTTGAACCTAATGGGGTAAATAGTGAATGATCATATATAGCAATAATATTGCCTCCATGGTTAGAAGTAGCAGTAGGAGGATGAAGAAATGACTTACTTATTACTTTCTTGTTGCTGAGACAAAATATCTGACACCCACAAGTTAAAAGAGGAAAGATTTATTTTAGCTCAGAGTTTGTACAGGTTTTAGGCCATAGCTGGCTCCAAGGCAGAGTGGCCATGGAAGTGGAGAAATAGTCCATGGCAGGGTAGGCAGAAAACAGCAAGCAGTGAGCCTCCTTTCCCCCTTTATTGCATTCAAGCAACAAGTCTATTGGTTGGTTCCACCTACAGTCAGGGTGGGCCTTCACATTATCCACACCTAGAACCATGCTAAATCAATTAGTGAATGTATCCAGTTACCATAAACTCATAATCCACATTCACACCACTATATCCAGCCACCTCCAAAAAGTCTCAGCTATGAGCACATGAGGCTTTGGTGGGAGCATAGAGATATAAGCCATAGCACATATCATTGAGAGTGCAGGCTTGTACAACATCCCTTTGTGAGGGCAGTAGGGGTGTGCACTGATATTTTGGGTATTTCACCCACTTACTAATATGTCTTAATATGTCTTTTTGTTCTTTCCAAAAGTCCAGGGAACAGTGGCCAAACTGTGGCCAGAACAGCCTCCATCCCCCCTGCTTACAGGGAACAAGGCCTTCCATATCCACCTTGGATCTGGACTTTGGGGGCTCTGTGCTCAGAAAGAGAAGACATAGCAGCCTCTGGCTTGGTTTCCTTTCCAGGTTCCAGTCTGTAGATCTCTAGTTTGTAAATCCCTGAAACAAAAGTTTTTCCCAGCCACTCTTCAGCTCTGCACATTTCCATGCTCTTTAGAACCTGTTCTTGTAGCTGTATGGAATCTTCATGTAGATGAGTAGATCTCATCCTAGTCAGCTATCTTTTCTCCCACCAGACCCTAAGACATAATGGGCACTCCAACCAGACGGGCTTCCTGCGGATCTCCTACTGTGGACAGCCTTAATTGACCCTGGGCAAATACTGCCCCTACCTGTTTCCCACAATGAGGCCCTGTCCTAAATGATCTCTACTCCTGCGCTAGCCCAGACACATTTTGCCACCTTCCTTACTATTTCTCATTTGTCCCAGTGGCTTTCAAACCTTCTTCTCTACATCTCAGACAGGAAATGACTCAACCATTGGAGTGTGTCTTCTGGGGACATAGGTAGTTGTCCTGGAAGTCAGAGAGGTTGGTAATAGATACTAGGTAGACAGATAGTTACAGACAGACAGACAGACAGACAAACTGAGAGAGAAAAGGACAGATGGGGGAGACAGAAATATTTTTTAAATATTCTCCTCAATTCTGTGCATGTGAGAGTCACCCAGAAAATGCCTATCAATAGATTATGATGAATATTTCAGTGACAAAAAGAAATTTACTCAGAAAATCTTTTTAGGTATATTTTCACAAAATTTATCACCCAACTTCTAAAAATTGTGTTTTAATTTTCCATAATTTTTCTTCTAATCTTACAAAATGACAGATTACCCAGGTGACATATTAGGGTAGATATGGAAATCATAAACCCAGAAAATATCAAACCACTAAGAAAAACAGACTACCTCAAGTGATTTTTAATAATTATGCTAAATATATGTTTGATCTTACAAATATTTTATAATAATATCTTATAATTCTACCTAAATGTGTGAACAGGTGGTTCATCTACTACGACCTAACCTATTATTGATCATTTGTCTGAAACTGATAACATGGAAACTGAATACTTGTAATTAGGCCAGGTTTCCCTCAAATTATCTGCCCTTGGTGGCCACTTGCTGGCTTCCCTTGGCTGTCCCAGGATCCTGACCTTCCTCTTCTGGTTATGGCTCTGTAGACTGCCCTGCCCATTCCTTGAGGTCTCATGAGACTATTGACCTGGGCATACACCTTGTGGAGCCAGGGCAGCCCAAGACAGGCCAATAAGATGACCAGGCTCCCTGCCTTCAGAATCATGCCAAGAAAATGATTTTTCCTGAGCAGATTCTGCCACCCCTCCCTTAGTCCTACCCTTGCTCTGTTCTTTCAGGGTCCATGGGTCAATCTATCTCCCATGCAGTGAGCTACCATAATCTTTTCTATGCTTCTCCTTCTTTTCAAAGTGATTCAAAGAACAGCTTCATTATTTTCTATCAAGGAAACCATACCTCGTCATCAGACTTTCTCCACTGTCTGTGATACTGGGAGTCAAGAGCAAAGGAGCCCCTGTTTAAATGTGTTTTTGTTAAATGTTAGCTAGTAAAGCCTTAGAGTGAAATAAGAGACACATAGTCATAGGTCATGTCCCTTCACATTTGGAAATTATGAACTATAAACCTCATTTTAGCACTTATGAGTAATTTTGAAGTTGATAGCATTTTAGAATTTTAGACTATCTCGTGTAAGTAATTGCTACATTTATAAAATTGCCTGTAGAATCAATTAAGAGAATTGAAGTGATTGCATGATTTAAAGAGATAAGAGGTATATTTTGCATATGAGAAGAAAACAAAATCTTATCATTTTCTGTTGTAATAAAACAGATTGAAATAATCACCATCCAGTTTTCTAAGGGCAGTTGCTGACCCCATGTCCACACTCAGCAATAGCCTCTCTGGAGATGGCAACTCTTTGAGAGCTGCTGAGGATCATCAAGCTCTACCTGGGCTCCTAGACCTAAGGTCTACCCCATGCTCAGTTACAGGAATATGAGATGCAAGGGTAGGATCCCTAGGGGACAGTTTGCTGAGACACAGACTAAGCCCATTAACAAGGTCAGATTGGGAAGACTGCAAGGTTCCAGGACTTGGAGTTGGGCCAGGGCTGGTATCCCCAGGGATGGCATCTCCAGAGGAAGGAAGCATGGATCCCAGTGGTCAGGGTTCCAGAGCCCGATTAGAAAAATTCCCATAAGATGGCCATCTTCATGAAGTTATGTTGGTAGCATTTCCAGCATGGGATTCCAGGAGCATAGGAAAACCAGCTGAATGATCTGGACAGGTACATGGTCAGCATGTTTGGCCCAGTTGCAGTCACAGTTCCAGGGATGGACCCAGGCACTAGTTGCAGGTACAGACTGATGCTGGAGATGCTGCAGCTCTTTGTACAGGCAAGGGACCCAGCCTGGAGAGGAAAGTAGGCCTAGAGCAAGGTTAGAAAATATGTGCTGGGCTGGGGAACATTAAAGAACTTACTTATCTACTGGACAGCAGCAAGAAAACAACCACATTCCAAAGTGTCATGCTTGAGCTGCTTCTGTCCTTCCTGTCTTGGGTCAGCCTGCCACTTCTGTGAGTGGGCTGAGAAGCTTTGGTGACTTTCTCCTCATCCCTTTAATGATGGAGGAATTTCTTCCCCTGGCTTATAAGAGTGGCTGAATACATAGCAGACCCAGACAGATGAGATGGATAGCAGTCATTCATTAATATAATCACACCCAAAGAGAAAGACAATGAATAACATGCAGGATCTAATGGTGGAAGCTGCACCTTTTTAGCTATCACAAAAAAGTTCTGAAATTATCCAAATGTGTCTGTTTCTGTCATAGTCTAGGCTCCAAGACGTCACTTTATATGCAATATTGTGAATAAGAAGTGAATAGATATTTTTCTGCATGGGACTGAGGATAACTTCTGGAACTGTAGATAGAAGACAGGGACATCTCTAGGGTTGGAGGTGACACCCAGGGAGTCTCACCTGCCAGGTGCACAGGAAGAGGATTCTCAGGCTCTCCAACATCGGAATGAGATACTGACAGCCACAGGCTTGTAATTCTACAATACTACAGCCTACAGACAATGGACAGTTCTCCCACTTCAATGTGCCTCAAATGATGGACACACTATAAATAACAAAACCTTTCTATGCACATCACAGAGTTGGGAAGAAGAAAAACAAACTTCAGAAACAAGTAGCAGAAGAAATCAGGAGACAGGAGAAGGAGCTGGCTTTGGCACCAGTTACCTTGAGAGCCTCCAGCAACTGTGGGGACCTTGAGCACAGAGTCATCAGATGAAATCAGGGGCCAGCTTGAGCTGGAGCTGGATGGGAAGAGCCTCCTTCATGAATCAGTGACTGAAAACAGGAATTCTCAGTAAAAGAATTAACTAGAGGGGGGGGAAGTCTGCATTGGGGAGGCTGAGGCAGGAGGACCTCTGTGAGTTCAAGGCCAGCCTGGACTACATAATGAGTTTAAGCCTAGTCTAAACAACATAGTGAGACCCCATCTCAAAAACCAAAGCAAAACAGAGAGAGAGAGAGAGAGAGAGAGAGAGAGAGAGAGAGAGAGAACAGAAGAAAACTTACCCTTGTGGTAGGGGTGTGGGGAATCTCTTTAGAGAATTTGTAAATACTGCATATTACATTACCCAAACATAAGTTGCTGGCTTACATTTACACTACATAAGTGGTCCAAAGGAATCTAAAAAATTTGAAAGTAGTCCCAGGTGAATGGCATCTGCAGGTACTTGTCAAAAGCTGAAATGACTCATCTCCAGGAAGATGTCTTCATTAGGCCTCTGAGAATTCTCCTGGATACAGTTGCTGCAGCCATGAGTTTACAATAAACAACTGAATTAAATAAATAAAAATTACAAATGGACAAGAAAGAAGAAACCAGGAGTAAAAATATCTAACAGATATAAAAGAATAGGATTTACAAATTTTGTACATATTAAAATTATTAAAATAATATAAAAACATGTTTCATATGTTTGCAGTAGTAAAAAAGGAGGAAAATATTGAATATTTGAATAGGGAATTTTCAAAGATTAAGAATGACGAGGCACATCCTCACCAACACTTGTTCCTTTTGATTTTGTCTAAATAACAGTATCTCGTTGGTGTTTCCTTGATGATCAGTTATGTTGAACACACTTTCATATGCTTTCTGGTCACTCATTTTATCTTCTCTGGAAAAATAACTATTCATATCTTTTATCAATTTACTTATTTATTAATTAGGTTACTTCTTTTGTATATTGTGGATACTCACCTCTTGTCAGATATGTGGTGTCCAAATACTTTCTCCTAGCTCATGGAGTAGAAGACTGATTTTTAATGTCATTAATCCTTTCTTTTGCTGTGCAGAAGTTTTTTTAGTTTGTGCAGTTCTGCTTGCTGGTTTTTACTTTTGCTGCTCGTGGTTTTGGTGTCATACCTACACAATCATTTCCCAGGCTGACCTCAAGATTTTCTGTTTCTTTCAAAGAGTTCTATCTTTTCAAGTCTTTCACTGAATCTTTAGTACATATTGAGTTGATTTTCATATGCGGTGTAACAAAAAGGGGTATAATTTCATTCTTTTGCATGTGGATAACTAGTTTTCCCTACATGGTTTATTTTGATTCTCTGGCACTTTTATACAAAACGATTGATCATGTTTGCATGGGGTTTTTTCTGGCCTTTCTATTTGGTTGCATTGGTCTAGGTGTCTTCATGTCAGGACCAAGCTGCTTGCATTTCTATAGCTTTATAATAATATAGTTTCAAGTCAGGAAATAGTATGCCTCCAGTTTTGTTGTTTTTTCTCAAGAGTGCTTTGGCTATTTGGGGTTCTCTGAGGTTCCATATGAATTTTAGGGATTTCTTCCTATTTTTATGAATCATGCTATTAGAATTTTGATAACAATTGGACTAAATCTATGAACTGTTGGAAGAGTATAAACAGTTTGTCAAGTAACTGAATTGAAGGTCAAGTGTTCCAAAGTAAAGTAAATACTCAGTATTAAAAACTCAGTAAATAAATGAGTTAAAGGTAAAAATGGGAATAATAGAACAGAAATGTTAGTAAACTAGAAGATAAATCTAAGAAATTATCCAGAATATACTCAGGAGGGAAAGAGATGGAAAGTAAGAGAAACAGAGGGCAGAGTGAGAAGTTCTGACTTACATCCAATTAGAGATACAGGAGGAAGTAACCAAAAGAATGAGGAAGAAGCCATTTGTGGAGGCAAATAGCTAATTACTTTCTAAATTATTAAGAAAGCATGGGTGGCATAATATTTTAAAAGCAAAATAATGAAAATAATAACAATAACAAAATCCTCATTAAATCAAAGCTCAGTTAAATCACAGCACATTAAGAAAAAAGAAAATTTTAGGAGCAGCTGGACAGAAAAGATAAAGAAGGAACAGCAGGCAATGAAGCCAATGAAGGTCTCATGATAGCAGCAATGGAATCTAGAAGACATTGGAAAGAGTATCCAAAGTATAAGGAAAGAAGAACCGTGCTTCAGTTCAAAAGGTGTATTCCCAGAAAATTTATTGTTTTTAAGAATAACATTGAAATGACAATATTTTCAGAAGAATAAAGCCAGCACAGTTTATCATCCTCAGCCTGGAGTTTTAAGAAACATACAGGCAGGGGAAGAACACTGCCTCAGAGGGACATCTGAGATTCAGTTGGCATGCTATGCCACAAAAATGGTGACTGTGGCTAGACCTGAGTAAAAGCGCCCACATGATATTTTCAGACATGCTTGATTTTTCTTGGTCATGTTGTCAAAACTAGAATATTGCAATAATGTATAAACTGGGAGGTGTAAGTGAGTTGAGTTTAGAGACCTTGTGCAGTTTAGTCAGAGGACCAAACCATTGCTTAACGTTAGTCTTTGTTCAGCATCAAGTTAAAATGTGCAGGCTAACTATGGAAAACAGCGAGTGTGTACTGGTGAAATTGTGGGGAAGGTAGGAGGGGTGGTAGGAAGGCAAGAGGGGCCCGGCAGAAGGTGGAATTCTGCCAGCCAGGGCTCTATAGAGGTTGGAGAACTCCATGGTATGTATTCAGAAGGCCAAAGAACAATGTGCAGAGGCTTCTAGGCAGGAGCATGTGTATTCCAGCTAAACTCACTTTGGGCATCTCTCACTGTGTTATTTTTCTCTCCTCAAGAATATAACTGGATTTGCTTCTCTAATATAACAGTAATGATTTTATGTTGCTCTGTAACATACTATCAATCCCTAAGCTGTTAGACAAAAGTGCTCTAAAATCAGAACCTGTTCTCATCCCAAAATATATCCAACTGAATCCTCTATTGCAGCTCTGTGTTGGTTATTAATGTTATACAGAACTGAATATGTTTTGTATTCTAAGAGTTTGTTAACTTCAAGGACAAAGTCTTGCTTTTCTTTTCTATTAGAATTGTCAGCAATAAGTAAAGAAAGTTTGATATAATAATATCCTTTCAGATCATCAATAGTACTCTAGAAATGTGTGTGTGTTATTCATTTAATTAGAATTAGTCTTCTGCCATGTTCTGTGCCCTGTAGTGTTGTGTCAAACCCTCCAGATGACATTCTGCAAAACCGAACCTCTTTTGTATTCAACCAAGAGCTAATCATCTTTAATTACTTTCAAAATTAATTTTCTCCCTAGCAATGTTATTTATTTCTTCACATATCAAGTTGTCAATACAAGTGATTTGGAAACTGGAGAATTCAATGAATCTTAGCTTGAGGGTGGGAGAGAAAGGGAATAATGTGAATGTAGAGTGGTTTTTGTGTGTGTGAATTATAAGCCATATTGAGATTGAGATGAAAGGTAGATGAATTTCTGAGAAATGTTTCCACTGGTCAGAAGTAACATTTTTATCTTGGACCAGTGAGATGCTGACTGTAGGAAGTTCACATATTTGAGAACATATTCTTCTCAGTTTAATAGGGATAATACTGGCAATATCTTAGAGGGTCATTATTGAACTTAAATAAGGTAATGTGAATAAAAAGATGGACATATTTCAATGCTAAGTACCTGGCTATACTTACAAATCAATTCATTTTGACATCTTTAACAAGATCAATTTTTGTATTCAAACTGGAGCCAATTCAACCTTATTGTAATCAATCCTAGCATCACATCATTATTTGGTTTTGAGTAGTATCTGGCTTCTTCACCACAAAAGCAACATCTGCCATGAGGACGCCAGCCCATCCTGCAAGGAATGGGCCACCTTCACAAATGCTGAGCAGTTGTTTGCACATGCAGCCACCAGAGCTACTCAACAGAAGTCACATACAGAGCCACTTCTACTCAGGAGGAGTTAAGAGACATCAGAAAGTAGCAGGGACAGAGGCCAGAACCCATGGCTCCCAGGACAAAGGGTCAGCAGGTGGCTGAAGGAGCCAACTCCTCCCAGAGCAGGGTGGTGATATGGAGGGTCTATGCCTCAAAAAACCAACATCTGGCAGACCTCTGCAGTATCTAACACCATTGGACAGAGAACTAAGGAGGAAATTCAGCCAGAAGAGATGGGGCTTGGAAAAAATTAAGATGAGAGGGCTGGGGATTTAGCTCAGTGGCACTGTCCCTGACTTTGCAAGCACAAGGTCCTGAGTTCCATCCCTGGTACAAAAAAAAATTAAGATGAGGGGACATCCCAGAATTCTAAGGATGAGGACATCTGCCATGGTGGGTCAGTAATCAGGGCCTGTATTCATGTGTGATGTTTTCTCCATCACTTTGCAAAGAAGGAGCTTGGGAATGGTCCAACATCAAATGGCAGGATGAGTGAAAATCCTCCAGTACCCAAGGCAGCCAGGTTAGCTGAGGGGTGGGGTATGAAAGAGTCACAGATGAATGAAAAGACTATAGAATTTGTGTGCTGAAAATCCCTGTCCCTACACCTACAGATCCTGAGGCTGGAGAGCCTAGCTTTCCTGTTGGGAGCTCCACTCTGCAGCCCCGAGTCAGGGCTGGGGCTGAGCTGAAATCATTCAGGAAGAACACAGTCCTGTCCTCAGAGACTCCTGGGCCAGAGTCTTCTCCTCTAGACCCACTGGGTCCCCTCCATTCATCTTACACTGTGGTTGCCAGACCCTTCCCATATATTGCCCCCAAATCATGGCAGCACTCCTGGGTTTTGGACAACATGATTGTATCCTACCTTAATCTGGAGTCTGTTCTTTCTCTAGCTCTGTCTACTTGTTTAGGGAAGCTGAAGACAGCCAATGGACAGAGATCCCAGAGGGAGAGGGGGCTCAGGAGCTCACTCCTCTCCAGGAACCTGATCATGAGGAGTGAGCCTCAGGACAGAATTCCTTTCCTAGGGCAGCACAGGTGGTGAGTAGGAATAGGAGACACTGGGCACCATCAGAGAAGCCATCCAGGTACCACAAGCAAGTGCAAGGTGGGCTGGCCTAGGGACAGATACCAAAAGTGAATTCAGCACAGGGACAGCTTAGTGAAGCCAACACTGGCCTCTGCTCCTGTCTTGACCACAGCCAATATCCCCTAAACACCCAGGTATAGACCTAAATTTAAAGTCCAGTGTCATCTGCTGCCTTGGCATCTGAACCTTGGAGGGCTCCAGTAGCCTAACTATATGCTTCCTTCTCCACTCTGCCAAGCAGCCCTTTCATCAAATAGATCAAATGTGCTTCCTGCTTGACCCTGAGTAGTGAGTTCCATTCTACAGAATTATTCAAACCAGTCCCTGACCTCCTCCTGTAGGAAACAGGGCACCCTCCTTTTTGCGTGTGCCTCCACATCCCCTGGCTGTCCCTCCCTCAAGTTTCCTACTCAGTGCTCACAAAGCAGAGCAAATCAAACCAAACTAAAGCAAACCAAAAAAAAGTTACAGTGACAAACAGAGCCCTTCCTTACTCCTTTATGCCCAGGAGTGAGGAAAAGGGCAGAGGGCCTCATCAGCCAGGTTTTCTTTTGCTCCCTGCTTCTCCACTATTTGCTTCCTCATGGAGTCACTGACTGTAACATTAGACAGAGATAGCCATCTGTACCCTCTCCCGTAGGTGAAATGGCACAGTGGTTAGGGCTGTGAATTCTTAGACCAGCTGCCTGGGTTCAAATCTCAGCTGTGGTACTCACTAGTTGTGTCACCAAAGGAAAGTTAGTTAATCTCTCCAAATCTGGGTTAAATCCAGTACACGTACCTTCCCAAGCCTCTTCAGCCTCTGGGGTGAGGGGAGGCTCAGGGTCTTCCAGGCCCCAGTGAAGCCCTGTGCGAAGCCCTGTGCCTTGACTGTCATGGCAGGGAGCAGCCCACATGATAGACTTTGGTCAATAGAGAGAGGATGGAGAGAAGGAAGCACAGAAACAAACAAACTGCAGTGTGTTCTGTCAGCTGGGGCCAGCTTGATCAAGACTGCTTTTCACTTGTTTTCCTCCTTTTGCTTGTTTTCTTTGACCTCATATTTGCTCTGGTGGGATTACACTCTCTTACTCTATCCAGGCCATCATCATAAAATGCCACAGATTAGTGGCTTAAATAATGGACATATATTTTCTCATGGTTCTGGGGGCTGGAAGTCTGAGATAAAGCGAAAGTTCTGGTGAGGACTGAGTGGCTTCCCAGCTGTCCTCCAGGAACCTCTTCTCCTCGTTTGCCCTCTGCAGGGCAGGGGCCCTCTTTCTCTCATCCTTCTGTAAGGTCACCAGTCTTATTGGGTGAGAACCGTACTCTTGTGACCTCATGCAACCTTAATTACCTCTTAAAAAACACATCTTCAAAGAGCAGTCACCATGGGTTAGGGTTTTCAAACATGAATCATGAATTTTGGGGTTAGAAGCACACAATTCAGTCCACAGCCATGATGGTTAGCATTCGTTAAGACATACAACATTTTTTTCCCTTAAATTCTTTTATTGGTACATTTTAGGTATACAATACGTTTATATTTATCATTGGGTGCTTGTACCTGTACATGATGTATCTTGGTTCTTATTTTTTAAATTTTTTCCCCCATTACCAGTGCACCCTTCACCCCCTCCACCCTTACCTATTTACATAGACTTTGTTTCCATTTTTTTTCCTTTCTCATAATTTTTCCTTTCCCTCCTTTCCTTTCCCCTTCCCCTCCCACCACCCCTACCCCTTTGGACCTTTTCTTCCTATTTCAAACTATCAATTATTTGTTTTAATCATTTTAATTCTTATTTACACTTTCAGTTTCTCACACTAGAGAAACTGTTTGGTATTTACACCTGTGTCCTATTTAATTTCACTTATGAGTATGGCCTCGATATGCATCCATTTAGCTAAAAATGACTCTAGTTTCTCATTCTTTATGGCTGAGTAGTACTCCATTTTATTAAAAAACCACATTTTCTTTATCCAGTCTCCAGTTGATGGCCACTTGGGCTGTTTCCAAGCTTTAGCTATTACAAATTGTGCCACTATAAACATGGGTGCACATATATCTCTGTGTTATGATTCTTTTAATTCTTTGGGAAAATACCCAATAGGGGAATAGCTGTGTCAAATGAGACCTCTAATCCTAGTTCTTTGAGGTATTTCCATACTGATTTCCACAGTAGTTGCACCAGTCTACACTCCCACCAACAACGGAAAAGGGTTCCTTTCTCTCCACACCCCTGCCGCCATTTGTTATTGGTTGATTTCTTGATAGCAGCCATTCTTTGTGGGGTGAGGTGGAATCTCAGTGTTTTTTTCATCTGCATCTCTCGAATGACCAGTGATGTTGAACATTTTTTCATATATTTATTTGCTGCTTTAAATTATTTGTCTAAGAAATGTCTGTTCATTTCAGACCCCCATTTTCGAATTGGGTTTTTGAATTTGGGGGATCTGATTTTTTTCAGTTCTTTATGTATTCTAGATAGTAGTCCTTTGTCTAAGGTACAGCTGCTAAAATTTTTTCCCACATTGTAGGTTGTGTGTTAGCTCTGTTGGTGGTTTCTTTTGCAGTGCAGATGCTTTTTAATAAGATGAAATACCAGTTGTTGATTCTTTCTGCTAGTTTCCATGCTACTGAGGTTTTGTTCATAAAGTCTTTTCTTATGTCAGTGTCTTCGAGAGTTCTACCTAACTTATCTTCCAGCAAGTTTAGCGTTTCTGCCTTAATATTTAGATCTTTAATCCACTTCGATCTTAGTTTAGTGCATGGTGATAGGTATGGGTCTAGTTTTAATCTTTGGCAGGTTGAAATCCAATTTTTCCAACACCATTTATTAAATAGGCTATCTTTCCTCCAATGAGGGTGATTAGGGACATACAGCTCTTTAAAGTGATATTTGTGTCTGGTTAGTTTTATATCACAAGTGCCTGCAAATCCACCAACCAAAAGAAAACTTGGGATCTGGTTCTAAATTTTATGGACCATATCTACTCTCTGTTACTTTGAGTCCCTCTGACTCAAAGTAAATGTCATCCTCAACCCAAGTTCTTTATTCTTTTGTTTTCTAATTTATATATTTTTTCTAAAGTTATATGCTTTATTTGCATTATTTTAATTAATTAATTAACTAATTTGACACTACTGGGGTTTAAACCCTGGATCTTTACACTGAGCTACATCCATAGACCTTTTTCATTTTTCATTTTGAGACAGTATCTTAAGTTAGTAAGTTGCACAGGCTGGCCTTGAACTTGGCATCGTTCTACCTCAGCCTCTCAGAGTGCTGCGATTAAAGGCATGCACCACCATGGCTGGCTGGCTAAAAACACAGAATATTCTTTGCATGCAGACTTTTGGAACTCAATTGTTCACTTAATATAATATTGCTAATAGTAAGCCTTACTGGGTGTGTCATTGTGTTTATTCACTTTGATTGGTAAAAATGTTTCACTGTGTGTCTATACCAAAGTTCATTCATCCATTCTACTACTGGTTTTCAAATGACTTATTTCCAGGTTTTAGTTATTTCCAGGACTCAATTGTGCTGCTGAGGACTAAATTGTGTTTCTGATTATTCATTTGCAAGAATTCCCTCTGGGTATTTATCTAGGAGTAGAATGTTTGTAGAGTGGAACATATGAACATTTGACTTCAGGAACTAATGTCAAGCTGTTTTTCTAAGCAATTATTCTAATTATTATCCATAGCAGCAATGGGTAAGAAATTCTGTGGGTGCACCTTCTCACTAGCACCTGGTATTCATGTCCCTGGTGCTGAGTGTCATTTTGTGTGCTCACTAGAGAGGCTTCCCCACTGAAGGAAGGGGAGGAACGTTTTGCTTAAGGGCAATATTCTTTTTCTTTTTCTCTCTCTCCACACAACAGCTCCCACGGTCATCAGGATGCCCAGGAGGATGCTGAGAACAGTGCAAACACACACACAAAATGGATTTTTCCATTGAATTTTGGACAAAACCTTGTGTTAGGATCTAGGATTTAAAAGTAAAAAAAATTGTCCATGCTGCTTAAAGAATCGCAATCTAGTTCAAATGCCCGTTTGTGAACTGTGAAGTCAACAGAAGGATTTAGTAAAAATCCATAGGCATTTTTTGAATGATCTATGGAAATGTAGTGTAGACTCTGATCCTAGTTCATTATTCACTCTGAGGTCTTGAATAGCCCTTTGAGAAACTTTAGTCTCAGTTTCTCTTCCCCAACATCACCTATTATGCAGGGCTACCAAGATAGTCAGGTGAGGTCACCAATATCAAAGGATTTCATAAATGAGCTCCATCACCAGTTATTTCTTTGATGTCAGCTGGGACAGACGGGATTGCAGAAAGTAGTTAATAGTACTTTAAACACATCTGTGTTAGTCACTTTCCTCATTGCTGGGACAAAATACCTGACACAACTTAAAGGAGGAGAATTTCATTTTGGCTCACAGTTCAGAAGTTTTAGACCATGGTCCCCAGGCTCCAAGATAGAACTGGCATGGCAGAGGGGCATAGCAGAGGAAAAGCTGCTCATGTCATGGTGGCCAAGAAGCAAAGAGAAAGAGAGAAAAGCTACCCTTCTATGTCATGCCCCCAGTGATTTGCTTCTAACCAGGCTCTAACTCCTAATAGCAAGTCAGCTATAGTGCCCCTATGATCCAGTCACCTTCCAAACACATGAAGCTCTGGGACGAATTTAGATCTAAACCACAGTTTTATATAAATGGAGTGAATGTAAGTTGGGTGAAGTTGCTGCCATCTTTTCTGACCATTTACCACGTGTTCATGGAAAGCAATTCCTCCTGGAAGTGGGGCTCCAGGAAATGTCTCACTGCAGTTATTCATCTCCTGATGAAGCGAGCAAAGAAGACAGCATCTTCTAAGCCTCCAACTGAACTCTTTTCCTCTGGAGCATAAATGCAATTTCCCTCCTTGTGGGTGGGAGCACAAAAACAGACACAAAATGGACATATATATGAGACTAATTTTGCTATATTTATTTATAACAGAACTTTTGATTTAGATGTGTCACTTTGCAAGTCTCCGTGTGTTTCATTTCCAGTATATATAAAACACTTCAAATTTATCATTTCAAGGTCAGTGTATATGTAACTTAACATCGGAACATAATAACATATTGATTACTATAAAGAAAACAGTCTTTCTTAGAACAGGTTTTTATTTCATCTTGTGTGGACGACCAAATGCATAGAATTGCCTATTAGACTGGCAGAGAGCAGATTCTGCAGGAGAGACAGGTATAAATGACTTTTTTACTACATGTTTTCCAGTCAGTCCTTTTAGTTCAAGAGGAATCCTGATGGCTCAGAATCCCTCTTGCAATCACAGGGACCTGAATATGCTGAGAATCCAGAGCCATCAGAAATGATGTGCTTTTTCTTTAGCTGATTATCCTCAAAACTGGGGCCAAATTGATATGATCAAATAGAAAACTATTTTAAGAACTGAGACAGTAGCTCTGAGAAAACTCAATTCAACCAGTTCTGGGGTGGCATCCTTCATTGTTCTGGGACCAGACACAGTGGGCTAACAGAAGGCTTTGTGAGGCATTGTCAGAGGCTCTTTCTTAGTACCAGCCCAGTTGGAGTCCCCAAAAGGATCCAAATAGGACCTGGAGAAATCTAGACCCTGCATGTGACAGTAGCTGGAGCACCTGTCCACCACCGGGGCCTGTAGCACTGCCTGCTTTGAAGGTGCCCCAGAAGGTCCATGCTTGCTGTGCTGCTCAGAGAAATGGGATTTGCTGAAAAAATTTGTAATTCAGTGTGCTTTCTTCAAAATTGACTGTGAGTCCAGACTTTATTTTATGTGCAAAGCAAGGATGCAACTGGCTGCCTTAGTGGCCTGGCACCCTGAAAAGAGTCCAAAGGCATTTAGTGGAGAGTGAAAGAAGAAGTTGTTAAAAATCTCTTGGACTCAAATACCACAACAGGTGGAATTTGTATTTCCATTAAATTCTTTTTCAGAATCTACTCCCTGCTGGTGTCTGTCTCATATCTAATAAGTGAAAACAAGAATGTTTGAATTGTTTTTGTTCTTTTTTCCTACATAATAAGTAAGGATGTGGCTTTATATTCTGTATTCTGAGTGGTAGCTTCAGGGCAGATATAGTTATCACCCCAGGAAAACCCAAAGGTTTAAGAGCCTCTCTTTCCAGAGCCATTCCTGCGATTCCATCAAGGGCTTCCTCCCATTCTATGAAAAGAGCTTGCTGCTGAGGGAAAGAAAAAAGTGCCTTCCCTCTCCCTTCTACTCATGCAAATGTCTCCTGCTCAGGGATGTCCATGAAGATTCAAAGGTGGCCTGCTCCAGGAAGCAGAAATCAGAGCCTCAGAGGACGGAGCAGTCCATGAAAGCGCTTCCAGCCTCAGCTCCTGCAATGAGAATTTTGTCTTCAGTAGGGAAGGACGCTGGGAAAAATACTTTAGGAAACAGGAGTTTCTGAGAGAGGGTTTCTGCAGTGTGCAAAATGGAGGCAATCGTATCAGGTCCACAAAGGCAAAGAGACACAGAACTAATGAATTCCTTCTGATGGTGCACACAGGACTGATTATTAACAATGGAGACCCTTGTGGATCTGAGATATCTGAGAACTGTGAATAGAGTCGGGAGGAGGGCAAGAGTAACTAATCACATCCTCTATGAACTTGGAATCACTTGGGAGCCATAAAAATGTCAATGTCTGCTGGCTACAGTGGTGTACACCTGTAATCGCAGCTACCTAAGAGTCTGAGGCAGGAGGATTTCAAGGTAGAGCCCACCCTGAGAAACTTAGTAACTCAGTAAGACCTTGTCTCAAAATTCAAAAAAATAACAAATGCTGGGAATGTAGCTCATACAGTGTCCCTGAGTTCAGTCCTTAGTACCACAAAAGGACCAAAAAAAAGTGTTCAGTGGCTGTGACCCAAAGCACTTACCTCAGAAACTCTGGGGCAAGCCCTGGTTATCAGTGTTTTTTAAATCTTTGGTGATGACTGCACAGCCAAGACTGAGAGACAGGCCCAGAGCACTGATTTGATCAGAAGCATCAGCCAGCAGTGAGTGAGCCCACACAAACCATGGCCTGGGTGAGGGATCTTAAGAAGCAGGCATCCTGAAGCAGGTGTCTGGGGCAGAGAGCAGAGCAGAAGCATGGCAGGACTGCTAGAATATAATGCGTGATTGTAGGTGTCATCTCTAAGGGCCTAAGTTTCTCAGTGTTTTGGCCCATTTTGTGATGCTTTAACAAAATTACTGAGACCAGGTGACATATAAAGTGAAGAGGTTTATTTCACTCATAATTCTGGGGGCTGGATGGTCCAAATGCATGATGTGAATGATTGGTGAAGGCTCTTAGCTGAGTTACGAGGTGGGAGAGAAATGAAAGGGAACCAGTGTGTGATGTAGCCTTGCTTTATATCTGACTGCACCAGAACTGACTCCCACGAGACCCAGCTCACCTGAGAGAACAGCGTTCATGAACTGGTGAGAATCAGGCCTCCAGGACCTGAAAACCTCCTCCTAGACCCACCTCTTACATTTTCTGCCACCTCAACCCTGTCACACTGGGCACTAAGCCTCACATATGATGACTGGGACTAGTCACTCAGACCATATCCAAATCATCACACTCAGCTGGTGAAATCTGACTTCTAGGTGTGTCTATGAGGTATTGCTGGAAGAGATTGGAATTTAATACACGGCTTAAGCAAGGAAGATCTGCTCTCACCATTGGGGAAGCATCATCCAGTCTATTCAATAGAATGAAAAGGTGGAGGGTGAACTCTGTTCCCCTCTTGTTGAGCTGGGACAGACAGCCATCCTCTGTTACACTTGGACATCAGAGCTCCTGGTTCCTGCTCCTGTTTCAGCTTCAGATTGGATCTCACCGCTGGCTTCCCTGGTTTTTAAGCCTGGGGACTCAGACAGAACTACATTAACAGCTCTCTTGGTTCTACAAGTTTGAAGATGACACATCATGGAACTTCTTGGCCTTTATAGTTATGTGAATTGATTCTCATGGTTCTCATAATAAATCTCGTCAACCCCCGCCCCCCTTTGCGTTTGCTTTGTGTGTATGTCGGCTCTGTTTCCCTGGAAAACCTGACTGATACAAACTGCTGGAAAGCTTGGCTACCAGAGAAAAGAACCACTGTAGCACAGTAACCTAACTGAATCCCAAGGACTGATCCCAGACATTGCAAGACCACCTTCTGGTTCTTGTGTCCCGTTGAGTCTCCACATTTATGACTTATATTTGACTCAGTTTGTCTGAAGCTTATCTTTCTTTGATCATCAGTTGTCTGTAATGTATCTTCAGGTAACACTTACTAGCAGGGGATATGGGTGGAATTATTTTCTGAGATCCTGCCCCTTTTTTATACATGCAAGACATCTTGACAGTAAATCAACATTTTGGGACTCAGTATCATTTTTTCTCTGATTTTGCTAGAAAGTCTGGATTTATTTCTGGCATAGTTTTGAAGAGTGGAAATCTTCACCCTGCTCAGAAATTGTTCCTTGAAATTAGTATTTTTATTCTTGTCTGGAAATTTATTTCCTTCCTTCCTTCTTTCCTTCCTTTCTTCCTTCCAACCAAAAATGTGCCATGATATTTCTACATCCAAGTTCAAATCTCTCTTCATAATTTTTTTTTGCACCATGATTGCCCCTTCACACATACCTGGGTATTTCTGCATTCAGAATGCATTCCGCAACTTGTGCTGTTGACAATGTTCTGTGCAGTAGTAGAGTGATGGACCCAGATAGCAGAGGATATCACAGGATAGCAGAGCTATTTTTCAGAGGAATTAGTAGTGGCACAAGTGACATTCTTCCCATGGTGGGAGCAAGAAGGATGTAGGCAACAAATGTGCAGGAAGTTGTCATTTCTGTGTGTCCTCAGATAGGAGAGTCAGGAAAAGCTCCCGAACCACTGGCCACCTTATCATCCATCTCTTCCTCCTTGATCTCACTCTGCTGCCCTTCAGGGAACAATGACCCCATTGACCCACTAATATCTGTGCCCCTGTATCTAGGAGGCCCCCATCTTTCATACACCCAAACCTGGAGGTTCCCAGGAAGGTGGCCATAGGTCAGATAAATCGAGAGCAGAAGAACCCTGCATATCTATTTCTCATGTGCTGCAAGCATGCTCATGGCAATGTTCTGTCAGTCTGCTTGGTCCTCATCATTTTTGTCTCTTTGTATTCATGTTATCTTCTAGAGAAACCACTCAAATTAATTCTATCCTTCCATGACTTACTTTCTGACAAAATCAGAACTGCTCTTTATCACTACAAATGCAGGTGCAATCTTACTATTCAGTGTGCATTGCATATCTCAGTAGCTCATCCATATCTCCTTTCAAATTGGAAGCAGTTTCTGTTTACTTTTATTTTTGTTTCAAAGATCTCTATTCTTTTATCTAATGGAAGATGTCGAACAGCTTTCAGCTATTTTCTTTTTATTCAGTTAGTTAGTTCACAATTTTCTGACATCTGATTTTTGCCTAGTTTTCAGAATGTTATTTTCTTTCTTTTTTGCAAAGGATAAATTTTTGGGACACTTGCTTTGCTGTATTTTATGCTATTCTCAAGTGTATACCTATGTGGCTAAGAATCTGTGGATAGAGAGGATGAAAGGGTTTATTTTGTCTCTGCCCTCTACTCTTTTGCTCAGCCATCAAACTCATTTTTAGGGTAGATTTGGATGATAACAAATGTGCACAACAGTCAGAATGGCTTCTATTTTTATTTTGACAGCAGACTGTCATCCAGGACAGCTCTTGGGCTAAAGTGATGACTTCTACTTTGCTATGGATCCTGAACTATGCAGAGCTCACTTAAAAGGCCATCTCTGTACATCACAGCACATTCTCCTACCACCTTGCCATCTCAGCAATTTATTTTAGGAACATCATCTGCCAGGATACAATGTCCCTCCCTAAACCTTTGCCCCTTTTTTCTGGGTGCCGTACACCTTATTGAATCAAGAAAGACATGGAACATGTTGGAGAATGATGGGGAAATGAAACCCCAGGGATGTATAAAAATGACTGAGGGTGCTGCTATGCAGTGACTTCACTGGCTCAGACTTCAGCTTTCTGCTTTAGGAGGCCATGGGAGACAGGAGAGTTTTCTAGGACTTGTTGATCCTCTAGTAGATAATGTATTTTGTATTCTAGCAAATGGCAAGTCACAGATTTTTGTAGTTCTTTTTCTCAGCTCTTGGAATTGATGACCATATAATTTAAAACCAACTGGCAACTTCATTTTCAGAGTGAGCTTCAGAGGAGCCAGTGCCCTGGGTTCTGGATTTCTTGAGCTTCTGGATTGGCCTAAGTACTTGGTAAGTCTTAGGTTGGAAAAGCAAATTTGTTATCAACATTCGGCAAAGTCATGTGTTACAATATGAAGTGGCATAAGACACAAAAATGCATGGCTTCTCCTATTAGGTAAGAGTGAGAACCTGAATGTTCAAATGGCCACCTGCCCCATGGGTGGGAGTCTTCTTATCTATTCCTCACCTTTCTTGTCCTAGTAGGTACCTGGATATCCCACTGTGGTACCTGAATATGGCACTGAGCTAGAATGCCATCCAGGTAGGGCACCTCAAATACATGGCAGCCCAGCTTGGTGAGGATGTTGAGCTTGATGAGTATCAAACTGGGTAGTGTGAATCACAGGAGGTGAAAAATTTATGCCAAGTCTTAGGGGAAGGTGATGTCTAAAATGGGATACAACTCAGGGATCTTGGGCCCTAGATGCTGTGAGGAGGGTCAGAGCCAAGGAAGAAAGGGCTGAAAAGGTCAGGTTCATGGCCTGAAAAGCAGGAGAATAAGGAAAGCACCAGGGAAGGACAACCAGCACCCATGGTTGGGCCTCTATCCCATCATGTGCAACTGTGAAAGGACACAGGTTATGGAGAATAAAGGAGAAATAGGGAGCCCTGTTCTGTCCCTGCTCATACAGAAGACATATTTCCAAAACTGAGATGAGGACATTGCCCTGTGCTGGAGTATCCCAGACTCTCCAGTGTGAATGTGGGCTGACAGTAGTAGTCTAGTGCACCCACTCAAAGTCAGGGCAGGGTGTGATCATTCTGGGACCTGCAGCTTTGTCTCTACTCCAGTGTGGGCTGAAGTATCCACCCTACTTGTCCCTCTTCATAGCCCCTGCATTTCACTCATCTGACTCCTCATTAGCAGCTGTCCCCAAGTCCTTTCCCTCTCTTCCAAGTGTCCCTCAGAGTTTCTTTGAGCATTTAAGTATCTCCTCGAAGGTACTTTCCCTCCAGAAGAGGAAAAGAGAAAAGGTTCTTTGTTTCCTCTGTGATATAACATTTCTTTAAGTAATTTGGAAAAAAAAATGTTATGCATACCAGGTTTTAGGAGGAAGGATCTAGAGTTTTAATTTGGCTCCAAGTTTCAAGGGATTCACTTCATGGTTGGCTGGATCCAAGGTGGCAGAAGTGCATGGTGTAGCAAAGCTGCTTAGCTCATGGTGGTTAGGGAAGCAGACCAAGGGAAGAGTGCCAGAGAGAAAGGGCCAAGGACCCAGCTGGGCTGCCACGTATTTGAGGTGCACTGTCTGGCTGGCATTCTAGCTCAGTGCTACATTCAGGCATCACAGAAGAATACACAGATACATTGGGAAGCATGCTTTACTAATCCTTTGGATGTTTATTAATCCAGTAAATTGATGTATAAAAATTAATGGTCATAACCCCTTGCCAACTTGAAAACTAGACACATCTCCTTAAACTTGATCTCCACAGAAAGATAATAGCAAGCTTATAATTCTACCTAACGTGATACCTAACATGATGCAATTACCTTGCTTACAGCCAAAAATGCAATAATCCCTTTTTCAGTCTCAACAGTTCCAGAATTTTTCAAAAGTCCAAGTCCAAGTCTCTTCTAACACTGAAAGCAAACTCTTAGCTGTGACATTTTAAAAAAAGACAAGAAAACAAAGTTATATAATCCTAAGGTACGAGGGCACAGGGTAAACATTCTCATTCCCAAAGGAAGAAATGAGGTGGGGCTAGAAAAGAACTAGACCAAAGCAAGACCAAGATTCAACAGGGTAAACATTAAGTCCTTTAGCTTCATGTCCAGCACGTAGGACATATGATGGTGGGATATAAGTTCAAGAATGCTTGAGGGGCCCTAAGCCTTGCTGGTTGCAGCTCATACAGCCTCTCTTTTGAGCTAGTTCTAACCACATCCTGCAGGTTTCCTCAGCCCAAATCCCATGTTCCTGGCATCTTTAACTTCCTAGTTCTCTACTACACCTTCAACTTTACTCTCACAGCTTCATGAACTCACCTCTCAGCGGTACTTTGCCTTATCTCCTGATCTTCCTTTGAAATCTGAGTGGGAGCCTCCGAGACCTCACAATTCTTGTATTATGAATGGCTGAACAACCAGTATCATGTGAACAATGCCAAGTTCTGCCAATAGCTTAAGCAGTAGCCAGGCACACTTGGACCATGTCTGTAGTGGCCTCGAGTGCATGAATTGCTGAGCACAGTGAATTGAATCCCGGGGAAACAATTTCTTAGGAGGCCATTATTGAGCAGAAATCCCAGGGAGTCTCTTCCCAAATGAAATTTTATACTTTGGCAGCATTAAGCCTATGATGGGTGGGATCTTGCTGATTTCTGAGATGCCTTTAGGGCATCTTTCTTCTTGTACATGTACAAAGTACTCAGTTTCTATTTAATGGTTACAATCTCTTTAGCAACAGCACTTCCTTTGTCTTCAACTTTACACATCATTTCTTTTGGAACAAAATTTAAGTTTTTCAATTTTTTGCCCCAAATTCCATTCCAAATCTGGCTAAAAGCAGCCAGCAGCCACAGCCCTAACATGGGCTGCCACGAAATTTCATCTGTCAGATCACTTCATCCACCATCCTTAATTTCAATCTCCAGCAAAGCCTCTATACATGGACAAAATGTAGACATTTTTTTCTGCCAAGTGCAACTCCCTTGACCTCTAGTCAGCTGCCAATAGAGTTCTTGTTCCCAACATTCTGAGCATGACCTCTACTGTCTGAATTCTTATCACCATTCTAGTTGCCTGAACTGACTAAAATCATTCATTATGTTATGCTTATAAAATTCTAGGATTTCTCTAGCCTGAATCACCAAATCTTTCCAAAATTCTCTCATAAATCAGTTCCAAAGGCTTCTGAATAATGTGATCAGGTACAGTAATAGCAAAGACCCTTCTTTTCTGGTGCCAATTTTCTGCATTACTTTTTTCATCACTGGGGGATAATATCTGACATCCACAATTTAAAGGAGAAGAGGTTTAATTTGGCACACAGTTTCAAAAACAAAAAGAACAGGGGACTGCCCTACTGAGAGTGCAGAGGCCCACAGGTGGATACTGGACACAATCAGGAAAGAGTATGATCCTCTCTGCTGGAATAAGCCCTGCGACGGCCTGTGAGGGACCTAATATCAATGGTTTGCAAACACACCCCCAGGGCCTTCTGTAGCCTTGCTTGGTGGGAACTTTTGATCTTTATAGGACAGATGTTCAGCCAGGGGTTGTAGAAAGGTTGCATTATTTGAAGGAGAAAGCCAAGCATGAACAGAAGAACCAGAGGATGGGGTGTCTCAGCTGTCCTTATACATATGAGACCAAAGAGATTGGAGAACAGCTTTAGGTAGATCAAGCTGGGTTTCAGCTTGGAGGGAATACTCTCTTTTCTGATTTAGATCTAGAATGTCCCCCAAAAGTCTCATTTATTCAGAGGTTTGACTTTTGAAAGGTGCTTGGATCATGGGGTGGAGCTATACTCATCAGTAGATTGACTCATTGATGAATTCATGGCTAGTGGGTTGGGGTGGGAAGGAGTGTGTCACTGGGGTGTGCCCTTGGGAAGTATATCTCTCTCCCAAACTCCTCCCTTCTTCTTCTGCATCCTGACTGCCATGGATTGAGTAGCTTTTCTCCTCCATTCCCTCCTGCCATTTTTTTTTTTTTGTACTGGAGATCAAACTCAGGATCTTGAGCTTGCTGGGCAGGTGCAGTGCCACTGAGATACATCCCTGGACCCTTCCTGCAATTTTGATTCTGCCTTGGAGCCAATAAAGTATAGGCTGAATCCTCTAAAAACTATGAGACAAAACAAGCTCCTCTTCTTTAAATTATGAGTGGTGGGTGACAGGAAATCTGACTAATACACTCACACTCCCAAAAAGTGTCACTGTTGCTCTTTTCCTTGGATGTACCCATACGGACATGGCATGGATACAGTTTCTATTGCAATGTAAGACACTGAGTGTCCTAGTTCTATGGAAGACCAATAGTCTTTCTCCTTACAGAAGTGGTGTTTCACTATGTGCCCCCAAGGACATCTCATTCTGTCCCTAAATGCCCAAACCTGGAGCACAGAGGGCAGGCTGAGAGATTTCAGCAGAGACCATTGTGGAACAGTCTATGTACACCTTAAGGACAAACAGACTTGTGCTTTTGCCAAAATGAAACTTTGTTAAGTGTTGGCTTCCTTTTACATTTTCAGATAGTGTTGTTCCTTGTGGGGGACTCTGCCATACATATGTTTTCTGTGGGCTATGTGACAGTCACAGAGAAGGCTTCCAGGCATGGCAGGGGTGAGGAAGATGGATCTTAATTATTCTTTGGCCACTAACTTACTCAAGAACCTGTCTCACAGCTCTTCCCCTAATCTCCGCTTTCTCATTCAAAACAAAATGATGGACAGGCCAATCTTTCGTGTTGCAAAACTGAAATGTTTTGTATTTTCTTGTAACATGGCCAGAGACATTCACTGTGCCTTGCTGTCTGGCTAGAGCATGAGACAGAACAGAGCTGGTCAACATTGGTTCTGAGGGAAGCAAGGGAAGCAGGACGAACTGCATCTGCAGTAGCCTCTTACTAAAAATGGCATGGCTGATCACTCAGGTGGAGAAGAAATTCACTTCTCTGAGACAATAATGGCCATCAGCTGAATCTCCAAAGCTTCGTGGGCCACCCTTTCCATTACACCTCTGTCTGCATCCTTCCCTCGTTTTTTCACTTCTTTTAAGAGGGAATGAGGTATTCATCCCACTGAAAGCTCAGCTCTCCTTCCAGACTTGAATTCATTCCTCACACCTATCTCAGTGCACATCAGTATTCACTCCTATTTTCTTGTCATTGAAGCCTCTATTTTCATTCTACCTTCCTCCTCAGTGTATGGAGAAGTGGTATCCACATTTAAAAGAACAAATGTATCTGTAAAAGAAAGCCAGGAAAACCAAATCTCTGGACCCTCCATGCCTTGCCACTGCCTATGTGAGGTTTCTCACTGCCATTAGCATTGAAATGTTGACTTCTCAGCCTGGGCCACAGCTAGCTCCTCCTCACACCTGGCCCCCTCAAGAGTCATACCTACCACTCTTGCCTTTGGAGGCTGGGTAGCTGCACCTGGTGGTCCACAAATGGAGAGACTGTTGTCAGTGTATGCCTTCCCAGGCAGAAGGTCCCAAGTGCTGACAACTTAGGATTGCTCTGTGCTCCATGAAATTTCAGGAAGCACGTGCACCCTAAGACCAATGTGCCAGCTCATTAGGTAACATATATTAAAGAGTGCAAGTACCATAGTAATTGTTAGAATGCTTCCTGAGAACATTTGATTGAAACCCTGGGGAACTGGACAGAAATCTTACCAACAATCTTTGTGGATACAATAATTACACTGTGATTTTAGTACCTCATAATTTAGTCACAGAGTAATTTTCTAAGGTGACTAGTGAAGCAAATGATTAAGGCTATTGTCACCATGGTGTTTTTTTAGCTTTTGCATAAGCTGAAAATATGAACTTTAAAATATTCTTCTTAAGTATTCAGAGTCAGGATTACTTGCCCAGATCTTTAGCAAAAAGCTATTAGAGTTAATGACAGAGTAGCTTAGCCAATATAACTCTCTCAGAGAACAATGACAAAGTCTGGATTAAAAATATTTTTGTTTTTTTTAAAAAATAGAAATCCAGCTGTCTGCAGGCACTAGAGGAAGATGCAAAGCAAACAAAACCTGATGGGGGAATCTATGCTTGGAAACGGTACTGCAATGCTGGTAAATCTCTAGGTTTATAACTAGGGATACTCTACAATTTGTAACGGCTCGAGTGGTAGAATGACAGCTCAAATTAGTAATATGGTGATGAAGGACAGAAATTAAACTGCCATTCCACATTAAGCCAGAAATTACCAGAAAAATGGTGGGAGGGAAGCAATCACAGTGACCATGAGCCCCCAACTGTGAATAAGATCTGGGGAATGACGGCAACCACTGAACTAACACACATGGGAAGGAAGGAAAAATGTTGAAAAGCAGGACTACAAACCGAAAAGGCTGAGATGAGATTTCAGCTGCTTCTCCCACAGTAGGAACTGAGACTGTGGTTTAATCCCTAATTCTCAGTATCCAGTCGTCATCATCATCATCATCATCATCATCATCATCATCATCATCATCATCCTGGTCATCATCACAGCTAGACAGAGAAAAATGTGAGCTAACCTCAAGGAAGAAAATCAGTGTAGAAGTTGATATTGAGATGGCACATGTTGTATTTAGCAGAAAATAACTTTAAGTAGACAAAGTAAATTCTAGGACTTAAAGGAAAATATATACATAATGTTTAAACAGATGGGAATCTCAACAGAAGCATAGACAATATAAAGAACCGCATAGATATGTGAAAGTCGGAAAATGTATAAAAGTACATGAAAAATTCACTACATGGATTTAAAAGAAGATTAGAGAGAAACAAAAGTCAGAAGACTGGATGCTAGATCAACAGAAATGATCCAACCTGGGGAATAAAAAAGACAAAAGAGATATAAAATGTCCAGGGTCTTGAAGACATGTTTGGAAAGATCAAACAGACTAGCACATATATATCAGTGATGGAGAACCTTTTAGAACTTTTAATGATAACAAACAGCCTGCTGCAGCATGCGTACCATAGGTTTGCTACCACCAATATAGATTATTGCAGTTACAGGATAAAAATGAAGAAATAGGATAGAAAATATACTTGAAGAAAAATAGCTAAAAACTTACCAAAGTTACAAAGAACATTGATTTACAGGTTCATACTAAATAGGGTGAATATAAAGAAAACTATGCCTGGGCACATGGTGGTCACTAGGATAAGCGAAAGTGAGAAATCTTTAAAAAATCCAGAGACAAGCTGCGACTGGCTAGGTGTGACGAGCAGCTTGAAGCTCCCCGGCCGTCCTGGGCCCCGCCCACACCACGGTGAGGTTCCCTTAGCAGAGCTGGCGCCTCCAAGGTCCAGTCCACCCCCTTACCCCCCCACCCCCACCCTCGTGCGCCTCTGGCCTTCTGACTTTTCTGCTACCTGGTCCCACATTACAGAGGCACAGGAGATTATCAAGACCCTTGTCCTGAGCGCCACAAGATAGAGCAGAAGTTAGTAACAGAAAGAGCTCTTCTCAGGCTCCTCAATGAAAACTGAAGCTCAGTGGAAAAGTAAACAGAATCTCTACAATGAAGGCACATCAGAACACTGTACTTGGTCTGCTGGTGGCTTGCTGAGACTCATTGACTTGTATATGCACACAGATTCCTACGTTGCCTACTGTGACAGCAGAGACATACCCTGAAGGAGGCCTATAATTTTTATTGCTATTTGCAAAAAAGAAAAAAAAATTTTTCTCTTATTTTTAATTATTAATTTTTACTTTTTTTCTACTCTTCAAAGTTTTTCTTTTCTTTCTTTTATCTTTTCTTTCTCTCTCACACACTCATTCTTTTGCTGTCCCACATTGCTCCTCATCTCCTCATGTGTTCCTTTCTGCACTGAATTCGGATTTCTCCCTTATTGTTCTTTTCTTCTCTTTTTCCTTCTCTTGATTATCATTAGATTTGAAGGAAAGTAAATTCGGTATCTAGCCTCCCTTTTGCTGTTAGGTGATTCTATTCACATCTTTGTTCTTTCATTCTGCCTTTTTCTCTTGCCTTTAACAACTTCTTGGAGTTTGTGTGATCTTTCTGTGTTTTCTGGACTCACCGCTAATCTTACTTGTTCTTTCTATCTGTCCCTCCCTCCCCAACTCCTTGTAACTCCCCACCCCCAAGGGGAAAGATGCTATATTGAAGAGTTTATTCATTATAAACTTATGTTGGGTTGGTCCTCAGTTTTAATTTAACTCACATAGTTAAAAGTGATAGATTAATAACTACCACAAATTGTCATTTTCTAAGCTGTGCTTGATGGTATGGTATTGCTGACTATGTCATTTGGGCTAACTTGTTGTGATTGATCTAATTAGTTTTCCTTCCTGGTATAAGGAAAATAAAATAGCCTCAGAGTCATTAGAGTCTCAAAACCCAAACACAAGCTATATCTGGAAGATACCTCTGAAAAGCAATCATTCCACAAGGGTTTTAAACACAAGCAACAAAGATACCTACATCAAGCAATTTTGAAATATCAACCCAGGAATTAAACCAAGGACAGTACCCCCCCCCAAAAAATGAGAAGACACTTAAGCAAGGCACAAACACAGGCTTCCAGGCAACAGAAAGGAAATTCTGGGGGAAATGAGGTGGAAAAGTCTGATAGGCAACCACTTGGACACCCTGAACTAATGACACAGGAAGTAACAAAGCAGATGCATGAGGGTCTAGAAAAATTCAAAACAGAGATAATCTCCCAGATAAATACAGACATGGTGAGCAGAGTAAAAGACATGATTAGAAGCTCTAGAGCAGAAACAGATAAGAAAATAGATGAGATCAGAAACCTGCTGGAAGCCATCAATGCCCAGCATAAGAAAGAAATGGAAAACATGAAACAGATTCAAACAGATATTCAGGAGATTAAAAACTCCATTGAAAGCATGCAGAGCAGACTAAGAGAATCTGAAGACAGAATATCAGATATAGAAGACAGGATTGTGGTTAAGGACCATGATAACAGAGATTTCTTAAAGATAGTAAGGGACCATGAGAAATCAATCTGACAGCTGCTACATGATGCAAAGAAGAATAACATAAGACTCACAGGAGTCCATGAAAAAACAGGAGAAAGTACAACTGACATAAAAAAACTATTCACAGAAGTAATAGTAGAAAACTTCCCAGACAGAGGTAGAGAATTGGACGTACAGATAAGTGAGGCATATAGAACTACAACCAGCCATGACCAAAAAAAATCTACACCTAGACATACAATAGTCAAGATCCCAGAAACCCAACAGAAGAACAAAATTCTGCAGGCAGTTAGAGAAAAGAAACAAATCACCTACAAAGGAAAATCCATCAGAATCACGGCAGATTTTTCAACACAAACCCTCAAATCAAGGAGAGCCTGGAGTGAAGTATTTCAAACCTTACAAAAAATACTCCCAACCTAGACTGTTATATCTGGCAAAATTATATTTCAAAATCGATGGGGAAATTAGATACTTTCATGACAAAGAACAGCTGAGAAATTTTGTGAATACAAAAGCAGCACTCCAAATATTTTAAGCAATATCCTAGAAAAAGACAATGAAGGTCACAACTCCATGAGGCCCAGCAGAGAGAAGGCACCATGCAAGGTAAAACAGTAAAGCGAAAGGAGGGAAAATAAGAAATAAAAGAGCCAACAATAAAACAGCATGACAAGGATAAATCAATATCTCACAATTAAAACCCTCAATGTTAATGGCCTCAATTCACCAATCAAAAGAAACAGACTGACAGAATGGATTAAGAAGCAAAACCCAGCAATATGCTGTATACAAGAAACACACCTAACTCAAAAGGAAATCCATGGACTGAAAGTAAAAGGATGGAAAACAGTTCTCCATGCCACAGGAACCCAGAAAAAAGCAGGCATAGCAATCTTATTTGCAGACAAAGTAGATTTCAAACTAAAACTAATTAAGAGAGACAAAGATGGTCACTACATCCTTGTGAAAGGAACAATCCAAGAGGAAGAGATGACAATCCTAAATATATATGCACCAAATATGAATGCCCCCAACTATACAAAACAAACATTAATGGACATGAAAAACCAAGTAAGCACTAATACAATTGTACTGGGGGACCTCAACACCCCTCTATCACAAATAGACAGATCAACTAGAAAATAAATTAACAATGAAATTCTAGAACTGGACCAAGCTATTGAACAAATGGATTTAATAGATGTTTACAGAATGTTCCACCCCACAAAATCAGAATACACATTCTTTTCAGCTGCACACAGATCATTCTCCAAAATAGATCACATGCTAGCTCATAGGACATAGCTAAGTAAATGTAAAAGAATTGAAGTTATCCCCTGTATATTATCAAACCATAGTGCAATACAATTGGAGATCAATAACAAAAGATACTGCAAAACTCCTACAAATACAGGGAAATTGAACAACACCCTCCTGAACAACCAATGGGTGACAGAGGAAATTAAAGAAGAAATTAGACAGTTTCTACAAGTAAATGATAATGCCAGTACAACATACAGGAATCTGTGGGACACAATGAAAGCAGTTCTACGCGGGAAATTCATAGCGGTGAATGCCCATATTAGGACATCAGAGACAACTCAGTTAAATAAGCTAATGCAGAGCCTCAAGCTCCTAGAAAAAGAAGAGCATAACAAACCCAAAGCTCGTACAAGAAAGGAAATTATAAATATCCAAGCAGAAATCAATACAATGGAGAATAAGAGAATGATATAAAAAAACAATGAGTCATAGAGTTGGTTTTTTGAAAGAATAAATAAAATCAATAAACCTTTAACCAACCTTGTCAAAAAAGGAAAGAAAAGGCTCAGATCCATGCAATTAAGAATGAAAAAGGTGAAGCCACAACAAATCCAGCAGAAATTCAGAGGATCATCAATACCTACTTTGAGAACCTGTACTCTAATAAAATGGGAAACACAGAAGAAATGGACAGATTCCTAGATACATACAAATTGCCAAAATTAAATGAAGAAGATATAGAAATACTAAACACCCCAATAACAATGAGTGAAATTGAAAATGTAATAAAAAGTTGCCAACAATGAAAAGCCCAGGTCCTGATGGTGTCACTGCTGAATTCTACAAGACATTTAAAGAAGAACTAATGCCAATGCCATTACTCTTTAAACTCATCAAGGAAATTGAAAGGGAAACAAGGCTTCCAAATTCATTCCTGGAAGCAAGTGTTACTTTGATCCCCAAACCAGGGAAAGATCCAACCCAAAAAGAGAACTATAGACCAATCTCCCTAATGAACATAGATGCAAAAATCCTCAACAAGATACTGGCAAACAGAATACAGAGGGTCATCGAGAAGATCATATACCCTGGCCAAGTTGGATTTATCCCAGGGATGCAAGGATGGTTCAACATCTGTAAATCAATAAATGTAATGCACCATATTAACAGAGTCAAGGACAAAAAACACATGATCATCTCAATAGATGCAGAAAAAGCATTTGACAAAATCCAACACCCATTCATGATAAAAACGCTACAGGAACTTGGAATAGAAGGGCTTTATCTCAACCTGATTAAGGCTATCTATGAAAAACCAACAGCCAACATCATACTAAATGGTCAAAAACTGAAAACTTTCACACGATAATCAGGAAGAAGACAAGGATGCCCACTATCACCACTTCTGTTCAATATTGTTCTGGACACATTAGCCATAGCAATTAGAAAAGAGAAAGAAATAAAAGGAATAAAGATAGGAAAGGAAGAAGTTAAACTCTCATTATTTGCTGATGATATGATACTTTACGTAGAAGACCCAAAAAACTCAGTCGAAGTCTTCTAGACCTAATTGACAGATTCAGTAGAGTAGATGGATACAAGGTCAACACTCAACAAACAATAGCCTTCTTATACACAAATACCAGACCCATTGAGAGAGAAATTTGGAAAATAATTCATTTTACAATAACATCTAAAAGAATAAAATATCTAGGAATCAACCTAACAAAGGAAGCAAAAGACCTCTACACTGAAAACTACAGCTCTCTGAAAAAGAGCGAAGAGGATATAAGAAAATGGAAAGATTTCCCTTGTTCCTGGGTAGGAAGAACCAATATAGTGAAAATGGCCATACTTCCAAAACTACTATATAGATTCAATGCAATGCCAATTGAAATTCCAACAATATACTTCACAGAAGTAGAGAAAACAATCCAAAAATTCATTTGGAAGCAGAAGAAACCTAGAGTAGCAAAAGCAATTCTAGGTAACAGAGACATGGCTGGGAGTATCACAATCCCCACCTTGAAACTATACTACAAAGCTACTGTGATAAAAACAGCATGGTACTGGCAAAGAAACAGACTCAAAGATCAGTGGAATAGGTTAGAAGATGCAGAAACAGCTCCAGACATACTCAGCCACCTCATCTTTGACAAAGGAGCCAACCACCATCATTGGAGGAAAGATAGCCTATTTAATAAATGGTGCTGGAAAAACTGGATTTCAACCTGCCAAAGATTAAAACCAGACCCACGCCTATCACTGCACACTAAACTAAGATCAAAGTGGATTAAAGATCTAAATATTAAGTCAGAAAAACTAAAATTGCTGGAAGATAAGTTAGGTAGAATTCTTGATGACATTGGCATAGGAAAAGACTTTATGAACAAATCTTCAGTAGCACGGGAGCTAGCACAAAGAATCAACAACTGGGATCTCATCATATTGAAAAGCTTTTGCACTGCAAGAGAAACTACCAACAGAGCTAAGAGACAACCTATAATGTGGGAAGAAATATTTAGCAGCTGTACCTCAGACAAAGGTCTGCTATCAAGAATATACCAAGAACTGAAAAAAATCAGACCCCCCAAATTCAAAGACCCAATTGAAAAATGGGCATCTGAAATGAACAGAATTTCTCAGACAAAGAAGTAAAAACAGCAAATAAATATATGAAAAAATGTTCAACATCACTGGACATTCGAGAGATGCAGATGAAAACAACACTGAGAGTCCACCTCACCCCACAAAGAATGGCTGCTATCAAGAAATCAACCAATAACAAATGCTGGTGGGGCTGTGGAGAGAAAGTAACCCTTCTCCATTGTTGGTGGGAGTGCAGACTGGTGCAACCCCTGTGGAAATCAGTATGGAGATACCTCAAAAAACTAGGACTAGAGGTGCAATTTGACCCAGCTATTCCCCTACTGGGAATCTTTCCCAAAAAATTAAAAGAATCATACCACAATGATATATATGTACCCATGTTTATTGTAGCACAATTTGTAATAGCTAAAGCTTGGAAACAGCGCAAGTGCCCATTGACTGGAAACTGGATAAAGAAGATGTGGGTTTTTTTAATAAAATGGAGTACTGCTCAGCCATAAAGAATGAGAAACTAGAGACATTTATACCTAAATGGATGCATATTGAGGCCATACTCTTAAGTGAAATAAATAGGACACACATGTGTAAATAGAGAATAGTTTCTCTGGTGTGAGAAATTGAAAGTGTAAATAAGGATAAAAATGATTATAATGAATAATTGACAATTTGAAATAAGAAAAGGTCCAAGGGTTTAGCAATGGTAGGAGGGGAAGGGGAAAGGGAAGAAGGGAAAGGAAAAATTACGAGAAAGAAAAAAAAATAGAATCAAACTCTGTGTAAATAGGGAAGGGTGGAGGGGGTGAAGGGTGCACAGGTAATGGGAGAAAAAATAAGAACTAAGATACATCACATTCTGGTACAAACACCTAATGATAAATGTAAACATATTGTATACCTAAAATGTACCAATAAAATATATACATATATATATAAATTTAAAAAAGGAACTCAAAGCACAAAGCAGTTTACAAGAGGCACAAGCAATGACAAACAAGAATGGCAATTTTTGGTTACCTAATATAATTTAGGAATCAAGAAATAAAAGTACATCCTTACCTCCTGTTGATTATTATCTTGGTGGGACCTCCAATATTGGGAGCCCAAGTGACCTATTCTGGGCTCAGCTTGCAAAGATAAAATAAAATATAGAAAGACCAGGTGCTAGTCAGTATAACATAAATGTCAAGTACCTTCTAGAAGTAAGCAATTTTTGTGTGTTTTAAAAATTTTATTGGTACATTTTATATATACATAATGATAACATTCATCATAGAGAATTTGTACCTGTACATGATATATCTTGCTTCTTTTTTTCCTACTCCCCTCCCCTCCCTTCAACCCCAGGAATATTATTTATAATAAATATCTTGGATATATTTTCCCTTAAAAAGAATCCAGAGAAATACAGGGTGTCACATATAAGAATAGACATACACAAGTGTAAGATAGATTTCTCATCAGAAACAAGGACAGAACACAATAGAATACTATGTTTCAAGTGTTGATGGGGAAAAAAAATTTTAAAAAAGAATTTCATAGTAAAATGACCTTTCAAAAATAAAAGTAAAAAAATTCATCTTAACGTGAATAAAAAGCAAGACGACTTAGCAGCAGCAGTCTGGTAAAGATAGGTTCCAGGATGAAGGAAAATGAGAACAGACAGTAATGATGAACATCAGATATGGTAATTATGTGGATAAATATGACTTTTTAAAGCAAACAAAAGTTAGTACACTGTTGTGAAATATTAAGGTCTGTAAATGTAATATATATAACACCAAGACCACATAGGAGCACAGGAAACATGATACCAGGAACTGGTGCAACATTAATACCATGAAAAACAGATCTTACTACAAGAAGTATAGCGAAAAGTAAAAGAACATTTCACATTAATAAGGAGACCAATCCATCAAGAAGACTAACAATTATAAATGTGTGTGCCTAATTATTGGGATGCAAAATACATGAAGCCTAAAATCTGAAAGAACGAAAGGGAGAAGCAAGCAAACATCCAATTGAGCTAAAAACCAAATGTGCAAGTAATTTTCGGGATTGAAATACATACCAAAACATCTACTATGAACTGACACATAGTAGGTTCTCCATCAATATTTATTCTTGCTCTTTATTAGAAACATGTTTTCAGTGAGCATTTTACGTTTTACATTTCTCATGTACTTCTGAATGTTCTATCTCTTTCACTTTCATGTTTCCCTTTGAACAGAATTCAGTGGCAATGCTGATCTGGGCTTTATCAACAGAAGCTGCGACCAGAAATGTCCCTGGCTCACACCAAGTCCTTTAGCCTAGGTATGGAAAATTCATAACCAGAAACTGCCATAGATTCTCAACATCTAATACTCTTTGCACTTGACTTTTAATATTCTACTTTTATTTTCCTTCCCAGATGCTTAATTCTAAGCCTTATAACCTGAACTACATTATTTGATTTTTCAATGTAATAACATATTCTACATTAATATAAGGTGACACTGAGGAATACAAATTTGTGATTAGAATAAGAAAATTGTCTCATTTCTGGTGTTTTGTTCTCATTTTAAAATTTAGCAAATGGAATACTGAAATCCTAACAGTATAAATTATTGACTTGAATCATTTCTTTAGTTCTTCATTCACTCCTTGGAGAAATGCATTTGGCTTGCTAAAGAAGGACAGACTGCTGAATTATTTCACTGACCCTCAGTATGAGGGTCCCCACAGGCCACATTCTGGCTTCCTGCTCTTTTCTTCTGTCCATCTACATGGCTTGTAGACTTGAGCTGTGAGAGGAGAGCCCTCTCTTCCCATATTACCCCTAGTCTGCTTCTGTACTCTGATGGTCTAGATGTGCATTCTAATCACAGGGTTTAAAAATTCTCATCTCACACAGGGTATCTAGCCTCCTCCCATACTCAGGGCTGCCTCTTCTCCCTGTGGGGCAAGGGTAGAAAAGGTTAGTCCTCTCCCTTCCATGTCCAGCATTTTAGGACTCAAAGCCCACGGTTATTAGCATGAGTTGAATGATGCTCCCCCAAAAGTTGTCTATATCCTAACCCTTGTACCTTTGACCACGACCTTATCTGGAAATAGGAACTATGCAGATGCAATTAAATTAAGGATTTTGAGACAAAACTATCCTGAATTTAGAGTGAACCCCAATCCAAGGACCAGGGTCTTTATATTTGAAAGGAAAGAGAGAGTCAAGACTCAGAGACACAGAGGGAAGATGACCACACGTAGACAGAAGCAAAGTGATATGTCTGCAACCCAAGAAATGCCAAGGGTTTCTAGACGCTACCAGAAGATAGAGAGAAGCACTGAACAGATTCTCCCTCAAAGCTCTTGTAAAGCACCAACCCTGCTGGAACATTGGTTTTATACTTCTGGCCGCCAAAACTGCAAGACAATGAATTTCTGTTGTTTCAACCAAGCATGTGGTCCTTCATCATGACAGTCACATAGGTTCACACAGGTGCCCACGCTTGTCCTGCTCGTAGAAGCTGAAGCTAGTCGGCACCTTCTGAGACAGCTCCCCAGCCGTTTTCCCATCATGGGCGGTGGTGTCCTGGTTATTCTTCACATCCCAGATTCTTGGCTTATTTCCTTGGAATAATGAGTACTCCCCATCTAAATCAAACTCAAAACTAAAGAACAGGCCCAACCACATGTTTCCCCCTACTGTTACCCCCATGCAAAGCTGGTAATCAGCTTGGCCGCCCAGGGAGGAACAGGGTACAGCCTGGACCTGGGTGGCCTTGGCCATCTGGCCCCCTTGTGGGGCTTCTGGACACACGGGACAGAGATCATCTGCAGCAGAATCAGATGTGTATGTAGGAGGGATTGTAGCCCCAGGCCCAGCTGAGTTATGTTGGGTCCATCTTTAACCTCCTGGATCACTGCATAACTGTCTAGAAGTCAGGCCCATCCAATCCTGGTATATGTGATTCTCCTTCAGCCTGTGTCCACTGACCTGTAGTTCAGTGAAAATAAACTTTTAGATTCAAAAGAGCAGACCACATAATCTATCTCTCTTTCTAGTCCTGTGCTTTTCCATCAGATATGAAATGCCATGCCTTCGGGGACCAGAAGAGTTCGTGTGTCATGGAAAAGCAGGAGAGAAAACTCAGAGACTGTCTAGGCACATGGACACTACTGCTACCCTCGGACTCATGTCTGGCTTCCCACATCAACTGAGCCCCTGTGCATTAAGGCCCAGCAGAAGGATCTCTGAGACCAGAAACAGCCCAGCCCTGCCCTGCAGAGCCCCTTCCTACAGGAAGAGGAAAGTGTCCCACAGCCAGCCATGCTCAGGGCTTCCCAGGCTCATGGATGGCAGAATGTGCCATGGAATCTGGAAGGAAGCACAAAATACAGAGGTTTCAAAGCAGGGGCCCCTCAACGTGCACATGGTCTGCCAGGGATTCTTGCTCCCCTCCTAGCTCTGACTAGAATTATTCAGAAGGCCACGCCTCCAGGATGAAGTCACCCTTCTGAGGGTGCCTGCCTCAGTTTACTCTCCTGACATATCCACAAATGTCTCTATGTTATCTTCTAATGTCACAGCTTCCAGAAGCTGCTTTTTATAGGCCTAGTCATCACCTGCATTTCCCCTATTTCCAGCTCTGTATTTGCCAAGCCCAAGTTTCTGCCCCTGAAGACAAGAATGACCTTGGTCTTGTTTTGATCAATGAAGTGTGAGCACAAATGATATGTGTCCAGAGCCAGCAGCATTTGCCATGTCCTCTTTTTCCTGCCTGAGCAGTTAGGAAGCATCGAGGCATGGCCTCAGCCTGAGACCTAGAGTGGGGATGACACAGAGTCCAATCTGGTCATTTACAGACATGTGGTGAGTGTGTAATGCAAGCCCTTGCTGTTTACACCACTGAGGTCTTTGAGTTGCCAGTAACAGCAGCATTACCCAGCCCTGGTGACACAGGCGTGAGAGAATGCCCATTCTAGAAGACTTGCCCCATAGGAATGTGGACAAGCCTGTCAGTGTCTTCAAGGGTTGACAGGACTGGTCAAGCTAATGAGAAGCATTAATTTTTGAAATATAATCAGCAGACTAGGTCTTAAGAGAGATCCTTGATTAGTTTACATTTACAGGGGATAAAATGTATTTTTCAGTACTTAAAAGAGGAATTGGATTGAAAAAACACCTAGAATTTTGTAAAGCATAGTGCTCTCTCTCTCTCTCTCTCTCTCTCTCTCTCTCTCTCTCTCTCTCTCTTTCTCTCTCTCTCTATTACTGGTGATTGAACTCAGCCCTATTTTATTGTTTTTTATTTTGAGACAGGGTCTTGCTAAATTGCTAAATTACACAGACAGGTCTCCAACTTGTGATCCTCCTTCCTCAGGCTCCCAGAATGCTAGAGTTACAGGCATGTGCCACAATGCCTGGCTTCAACTCTCTTTATGAGCCCTTTGCAGACATATTTCTGCCATGGTCATATTCAAAAGGATAGGGTCCCCTTTGCCTGTTAGAATAAGGATGTAAGCAGTGAACTCTAATTCCCACGGTTTACAAGGTGGTTAAATCCAGCAAAAGAATTGTCAAAATTATAACACTCTTGGCTTGGATCAGCTAACATCATTTTTTTTTTAACATAACAGCTATCGTGTTGCAGAAATGCCTTGCTGAGACTCTAAGATCGTAGGGATGGTAGGAATTGAAGGAGTTTGAAATTTGCCTTTTCCTTTATCAATTAAGATACTAAATGTAAAACAGCTGGGACACATTGTTGAAGAAAAAATTACACTCTTAACTCACTGTGTGCCTTCCCCACATGTCACCAATTTCACTGAAAAGAAGGATAAGTGAAGATTAGAGGGCAGGGAGCATGCATCATAATTCCCATCCTTGGTGTCTGCAGGTTGTTGAAGGGAAAAGTCATGGTTTTTGGCTGCTTAGTGGCTGGCAGCTTGAACTCAAGTTTGCACAAATGTGTTGGCATCACTCAGACACTCTGCTCACTTAGCTCACTGACAAAGGCATTAAAATGGGCCCATGTGAGCTGAAGGACACAAAGCTCCTGGTTCAGTGGCACATCAGGCTTTTCCTGTGAGACACAGAATTGAACATGTGAACTCTTTGAATTGAATTGAACACTTTGTCATGATACTCTCTCTCTGCATCCAAACAGACAACAGTAAGTACACGCAGATTCCATACAGTACATACAGTACTTCATGCAAACATCCAAGGAATAGGAATTCTGTCACAAAAACTTCTCTTGAAACGTTGGTGAACAATTGGTGTCCCTTGAGGACAATCCCCCAGTTCTAAATCAACCCTGTAGAAAGGTCTTGAGTGGGAACTGGCCTTCCTGGAGTTTGTTCTTTTCCACTAGAGGGAACAGATGAGAAGCTTTTAATGCATCCTTAGTTTTAAATTTTATGGAGGCCTCCCAGGTAAGGACTAGATAATCCTGGGATTTGGATGCTCTTCCCTGTTTATATCAAAAGAATCATTCCCTTTATCCAACTAGGGATCTTTTCTGATCATGTTTGACGGCTCATCCTGGCAGTGCTGACTGCAGTGGAGCATACCCTTTGTCTTTGGCAGGTGTGATCAACTTAGTAGCAGCTGCTATTGATGTTCCACGTATTCATCTCTATACCGATGACAGAAATCTTTACCCTTGTGGGTCAGTGTTAAATAGAACAGTCTGTTTCGTGAGACTTTACGGGTGGGACTGCATTAATTACAAATCATTTCTAAAGACTTGAACTTCCAGATCACTCTGACTTCCCCTGTGGATCACCCAGGACATTGAGATTGTTTTTCCCACCTTAAAGAGACTTTAGTTTTGTTTTCTGTAAATTTCTGTCTGTTCACCAGGAAAGTGTAATTCTGGAAGTTTTTCCAAATTGGCAAAGTTTTTAAAATAGTCATTGGTGAGTCCTGACAGGCTTGAATAAACACCTAGTCTGGGGATCACCCTGGACTATTGGACAATGAGGTAGCTTATTCTCTACGCCGCCTGTGTAGAAACTTGGAGGCAGTCTGCTGGCCTGTTTATAAACCAGTGAAATGGCATAAAGCTGTCATCAGAAAACAGGTGGTCTGCTGGTATTTGCTTTTTAAATGTGTCCAGAATTAATTGGCTTGTGGATTGTTTGGCAGTGAATCCTGCCTAGATGCTGTAAGACACAGAATTGAAAAAAGACTCCCCAGTGTGCCTTTTGATATAGCAGACAGATATTTGTGCATTCAATGGTTAATGCAGCCCTAATCTTCTATTAAACAGCGTATACCAATCCCATCTGGAAAGGTCAAAAGAAAACTATTTCCCAGTTTACATTTGGCTGATTGTTCTTTGTCCTTATTGTTTCGTAGATGGGACTTTTGTGGCAATCATCAGGTTGTTTACAAATGTTTTTAATTAGCGCTGAGAGAGACTGGGACTTGGGTCTTTGGATAAACAGCTTGCTACTCAGAAGGATATTCCCCAAATATTTGATAGGACAAGAGTTGTATTGGTAAATTTTGTCCTGTAGGAGTGGGGAGAAGCAAGAAAGAGGAATGAGAAGGAGAGAGGGACAAGGCAGCGAGACAGTGTGGCATTCAGGGAAAGCCCAGTCTGCTCTGAGCTCCCTGAGCCTTGTCCCACTCTGTGAAATGTCACTTCCTGACAATCATGCAGATGTGATCAGCACATTTTGGCAAGTTGGCAGCTTGTGTTTTCATCCAAATCCACAACCCTGAAGCAAATGGTTCTTCAACTTGCTAAGTGAGCTAGGGGAGTCTGGGACCAGTTTGTCTGGTAAACAGATTGCTCTGGGTTTGGCTGGGCCAGATCCCAACCCATGAGAAAAAACTTGGGATAACCAGGATGCAAGCACATTGAGCCATCAGGGTCCCCATGGTCATGGTCTTGATGAAGATGTCTAGCTCACTTGTAGCTTGGCCAGGGCTGGCAACAAATTGACCGCAGTATCTGTCCTGGAATCTGTTCTTCTGGACAAAGCCTTGCCCAAGGAGATCTTCCTTTGGCAGCCGGATAAGCTCAGCATTCTGTTAGTTTTCCATTTTGCAAGAAAGGAAGACTGGTGGATAATTGAAATATCACTTCTGTTTGCCTTCAGATACAGCAAATAGTTTTACAGACAGTCTTCCAGGTAGGCTGAGTTTCAGCTCACACTGATATTTGCTCCATTCTCTGTCCTTGAAGAGAGAAAAGAGAAACAGAAAAACAGGTGGAGGGAAAGCCAGGCTCCCATGGCAAAGGGTAGCTGACACAGGCATAAAAAGCAGGCATGTGGAGAACTGTACTGATGGTCTTCCTCTGCTTCTCTCCTGCCTTCACCAGGCACTCAACAAGCTCCTGGGTCTCCTGCCAGGCTGCCCACATATATCATCAGACTTGCCATCAGAGAAGTATCCCTGAAACTTTCTCCTTTGATGCTGCTGAGTGGTCATTCCCTTCCTCTCCCAGTCCTCACTTTCCCTGGAATAAGGGCACACTCCAGGTTTGGTGCCAGATCCTAGCAGCATGGTAAGGACTCAGACAACAGAGCCACAGAGACATCCTTTGTGACAGTGTGTCCATGTTTCTGAGGGATAGTGCACATGGCTTTGGCTGGGGTGCAGACACTGGAGGCAGACCACAGGATCTCTGCTGCAGGGACCACCTTCCACTCAACAGTGGCTTCATGGTCTCAAGTTGTTTGGTCCTTAGGTTATCAGATGCCTATTTTCTGATGTCAAATATAATTCATTCATGTTATATGAACTTCAACTATTAGAGGAACTATTGGGTCAAAACTATAAAAAACTCTCCCTCAACATGCCATTGTTTTTCTCCCCCTCCCCTCCCCCTCCCCACCCTCCCTCCTCCTCCTCTTCTTCTTCTTCCTCTTCTTCTTCTTCTCCTCCTCCTCCTCTTCCTTCTTCTTCTTTCTCTCTCCACCCCCCTTACCATTATGCTGTTTTCTTTGTACTTTCTCAGCAGATCCTGTGCCTAATGGGTCTGCATTTGTGACCATGGAAGTACGTGAAGGCTGTTCCATGGGAGGCAGTCTCTGTGAGTGCCTGAGGTTGGCCTTGTGTCCTGCACTCCATGACTTCCTCCTCTGAGAGGGTCCCTCCTACCCAGATGTCACAGGACACAAAAACCCTTGTGCTATCACATTATTCAGAGTCACCATAGGAGTTCAAAGAGAGGAGCTGCCCTGGGAGTATGAAAGGGTGATCATGCTTGGGACAGAAGAGCCAGGAATGGCTGTGGAAGAGGGGTGGTGGCAAATTCCCCTCTGTGACAAGAAAGGGCTCAGAGAGGAGACAAGGACTCTTGCCCAAGCAGGTGAGGAGTCGGTAGGAATGTGAGCAGCAGTAGAGGTTAGCCTGCTCTAGAAGCCTGCAGAGCCTCTTTTGCCAGTAACAGATAGTGGAGCTACAGACTGGTGGTCAAAATGTCCAGCCACCATGGGCAGAGGAAAGCCCAAGCCCAAGACCAGAGGAAGTAGAGATGCTTAAGCATCCACAGTCAGGAGAGATCAGAGAAAGATGTGGGTCTTTGCCCTTCAGGAGCATTTTGGAGCCAAAACACCATCTGCCAAATCTCCAGAATCCTGGCCAGGTGCTGGGGACTCCTGACTCTATGTCCCCTGGAGCCATAGAAGGTGTATCTGCCTGCTCCAGCCCATGGGAGCTTCCTTATAGAAGGCTGTCTAGGGTGGCTCAACCAGCCTCAGCCTCCTTACAGGGATGCTAGGGCCTGCCATCTGTGCTGAGGGTGGCCATGGGTTGAGCAGGGGACATCCCTACAGAGCAGGACTGTGGCGATAGATGGGAGGAGTCCACCTCCCAGGCCAAGGATCACCATGAAGACAGGGTGATGGAGATGAGGCTGAGTGTTTGGTCACCATGCCAGAACCCCTGACACTGAACAGATGTGAAAACACTCGGAACCTGAGTCAAAGAGAAGTCCCTCTGCACTGCCACATATGCAGGCCACTGAGCTCCTGCCAACAGCTACAGCCTCTGGGCCTTGCTGCTGAGCAGGCATTCAGCTCTGTCTGTCCTCATGCCACGTGGCCACTCCAGCTGAACCTCCTGTTACTGATGGAGATTGATCCCATCATGGGCAGACTTAGGAGCCAGACTTTCTGATGCCATTGTTTCCATAGCAACTGGAGTACTTCTGAGCTGAAATGAGGAAGGTGGAAAGACAAAAAAGCTGAGACAGTGCTGCTCTCATGGCCACACCTTCTCAGCTCCATTCTGAGGCCTCGCTGCCTTAGGGACTGATCCAGAGCCAGGAACATGTTCTAGACCCCTTGTCTGAGGGCTTTGATGAAGGGCTCAGGGTGTCCTATTTGTGATTCCTATATTGTACAAGTTATTTTTACAAGGAATGTTTATTCATATTCTCATACTGAAAATCAGTTGGAGGAGTGGGAGAATCCAGGACAGAAATAGAGAGGCAGGGAAAGTGTACAGGGGTCACCTGCTTCCAAGTAGAGAGGAGAGTTAAGCATGGGCATTGTCAAGCTTGTTGGTGCCTGGACTTGGTGCTGACCCGACATAGACTCCACTCAGCATCCTCCACTCTCTTATAAATGTCCTCTGTGCTTGTCTTCAGACCTGGCTCCCTCCATAGCTGCAGTGGGCTGGGGTCTCTAATTTGTTTACCCAAAGGTAAAAATAATAAAGGAGACTCCAAGTGCTTTCTTGCCTTCTAAGGTGCATAAAAGAAGTACTCACTGTTTTGTACCAAAGAGCAGATCCCAACCAGAAGAGGAGGATGTGGTCTTTGTTATTTCTGAGAAAGACATTTCTTCTCAGAACCAGCAGAAGCATTCCTGAAAATTCTCCTCATCCCAAGGCCTGTGTCAAGGATACTGATACTGCACTAAGGTTCAAGGTGCCTTTCTTGTCTTGGACACAGAGAGGTTTGTCCATCCTGTCCTTGGGCATGGTGGTGTTCTACCTAATGAGAGATTCAGGGTATTCTGACAAGTTCAGGCATCAATTCATCCAACCACGCAAGAGAGGGAGGTGCTGGGTTCACTCTCCAGTCAGGAAACAACTAAAGGCTGATGACTTTGGCCTGATGACCTTGACGACTGAGGTGAAGGATCTGCCTCCCCTCATCCTCACTACTACATCACTATAGGCTGGGTAGTCTACATATTTGAGCATCTAGATTAGAAATTTTAGCCCCGGTGAGTGCCAGCCATGAAAGACAGGACACATTTGCTATACACAAAAAAGCAATGCCATGTCACATGACAAACAACCCATGATGTAAGGGTGTGCTTCTAATATCATCAGTCATTACGTCACCTGTTATTCTGCTTACTCATTTATCAGGGGACAGAGAGGAGACACATCACTTTGCAAATATCATGCCATAAGATTTTTTTGAACAATCTTCTGCGTCTCAGAATATCACAGGCCTAAAGACAGTTAAAAAGTGAAGCTCAAGAATGAGTAAAATAATAGATTGATTTTTTTATCCTGCTTGACTCCATACCACTTTGAATCATATTTTCCCAGATATCCTGTAAATGACAAAGTACAATCACCCTACTTCCCCAGCAGATGCTAACACAGCCCATCTGTCATCTGGAAGGAGCATGGAACAGCATTAGAAACCCATCCTCAGGCTCCTTCTGCCCTACTCTACAGGCCTTAGGGACCCAAAAAACTTAGGAGGACCCTCTCCAAAATAAGATAGTTCAGATGAGAAAGCTAACAGCCAATCCATCATTCCATGAGTGAGACATAAGAGAGGTACAATGAGTCAATTGATTAATGTTTTCACTTTCAATCTAGACATCTTGGTGCAGTGTGGATCAACATGCAAGGAAGAAAGCAGACTAGATTTCTAGAAAGGATGATGGTCCCAAACTGCCAGGGTTAGATGGTTTTCTAAGGGAAATTTCACAATTCTTCATGACTTTAGTCAGTTTTATTCACTTTGGCTTTTCTAAGACTCTTCAAAACATATTTATCAAGCCCCAGATCAAGCAACTTGGATGTGCAATCAAAATCTTCTGAAGTAATGGATGTGAATGGATGTGGATGAGGTGGACATAAATTCCTGCCTTAGTGACCAGTGGACTTGCCATCCCCTAACAAGACTATGGAATGGATATCTTAAGTGTAATGTGGACATTCCTCTGTCACTGCCAGCTTCCAGTTGTTCCCAAGGCATGAAAAAGCAGGATGTTCAGGGAGAAAGGGAAAAGAGAGACTATAGATCTCAGTGCAGGGTAACTCTCAGGAGCACTGCTTCCATTCCAGGTCTTACTGAGCACACCTGTGTGCTAAGGATGGATGCACAGTTCTTTTTCATTCATGGTACCACCACTTGAATTTGGCACTAGAGCTCCAAAATGGAAAGTGAGACCTGGTTTCTGTTTTCAAATATTACATGTATTTTAAGGAGATGTTCTGAGCACCTACTATTTGCCAAAGGCTGTGCTGAAAGCAGGGCATGCCCTTCAAGTAAATAGAACCGAAATATCTCCCTTCTTGGTGAGGTGCCCTCAGGTTGAGCTACTCTTAAGGCATAAAGACCTATCAAAGAGTAGATGACAGCCATGATAAAATTACCTAAGGGGAGGATCAGAGTCCAGAGGAGGGAGGGTGGGGCTGAAGAGAGATCAGAAAGTTCTCCCTGCAGAAGCCTTCTCAGTGGAGGGGAGAAGCTCTTTGGACAGCTTACAGGTAGCAGGACAGCAATAGTTCAGGAAAGAAGAAGTGGCCACTGCAGAAGGAGGATAGGTAGCTGGGGGGCTGCAAAGGCAGGAGCCATTTAGATATGGTCTCATAAAGAAAGGCCAAGAAGCGGTTTTCCTGTAAAGTGTTTTACAAACCCTGACCATGAATACACACAACAGAGAAGGATAAATCCTGTCCAGGTAGACTTATGTAAGGAATTAAAAGGCACCACTGATGAAATACCACTGAAATTTTAACATGATAGACTAAATAAGGAGATTTTTTTCAAAAGCTACAAGAACAGCACTTAATGCAATTTTTATAAAGCAAAAACCCTTTCAGCAAATTGGAAGTAAAAGGAAGCATCATAGGTCTAAAAACTATAGAGTTTCCTCTGTAATCTCTCTGCCCAGGAGCTGTTGCCCAGCAGCCCCAAGTAGAGTCAGCCCCAAACAGAGCTACTGGCAGCACTTCAGGTTTGGTTTCAGTGGCAGAGGTGCCTTTCTCCAGGCTGTGCTGTTCTGGGGTAAACCTTATCCAGTTACTGAGAGCAAGGGGAGTTACAGCCTCTGCTATATCAGCCCAAGACTGCCCAAGACAGCTCTGGCAGTTACTTTTAACCTGGAGTTTTCCATCAGGCTGGCCAAGCTTTGTTGTGCCTGATCACAATTCACTTCTGCCTCTGGCCAACCCACCTTCTTTTACAGGTCATGATCCCTAATAAACATTTTTCACTCCAAACTCTCTCTTAGCAACTATTTCTGAAAAATCTAAACTTCGACACTATTAATGATGCCTGACATCTACCAAAAATATCTACCATGTTTACAGATTAAAAGCATGCTTTTTTGAGTCAGGAATAAGATGAGATGAGAGTGGTTGAGTTCACTGAATTCTACTCAGTGTTACATTATAGTTTCTAGAGGAACAGAAAACTTCAAAAAAATAGAAAGTCATGGAAAGGATAAAATAAAATTGTCAACAAAGAAGATAAAAGAGCTTATATGAATAAATTTTGTAAGTGAATCAGAAAGTTCACCAAGGTTGCTAGATACAAGATAAAATACAAAGATCCACAGCTCTCCCAAGCACAGCGACATCAATTAAAAGCACAATTCTAAAGGAGATTGCGTCACATAGCAGCACACAAAATAAAGTAATAATAAGTCTAGCAAAAAGAACTTTCATGGAAAAACAGAGCTCCTTTTTAATAATATGAAATTCAGCTTTAATAGCAGAGATACCAATCTGAACAAGCTAATGTTAATCATTTGTACATAAATCCAAAAGGACAAAACTGCCAAAACAATTTAAAATAATAGAAGGAAGGTTAGAACATTACACTTACAAATATCAAGGCTAATTACAAAGTAGTAGTAATTAGAATTGCGTAGTATTAGTACAAGCAATAGATAAATAAACCATATGGACATATCTAAAGTCCAAAACACAGGTTTGTTCATATATGGCCTGGAAGAATTTGAGTATTAAAGGGAGAAGATCCACTGTTCAGCTAGTAGTGAAGAGATAATTGGTAAGATAAATTCTTTATAATTCAAGACTATATGTGAAAAGCAAAATAGAAAGTATAGAGTCTCATTATGATTTGGGTATAGAGAAATTAAAAAAAAATAAAACCTGAAGAGAAAAATATATCTTTAAAAAGATTAATTGAAGTCAGTGAAAATCTTTAAACTCTTGCATTGGAAGCAATAATATATACAAAGTGCATTTACAACAATAAGATAACATAGAATCCAGAATAAATAACATATAAATTAGTAATTATTTACAAAAAGAAAATCAACACAACAAAAATGGACAAAATATGTAGTAGAGGAAACTAATATGAAAGGAAATCCAGAACTCAAGAAATATGAAATACTCAATATTATTAGCAGTCAGAGAAAGTTAAAAGTAAAACCAAGAGAAATGAACTTTTCTTAAATTGGCAGACTCTAATGTCTGATAGTGTCAAGTACTGATAAAATAATAAATCAATGTTGGTGACAGGTGGTTAAATTGATATAAACTATTGAGTGATTTCTAACAAAGATGCAAATATGTTCCACCATGAAATTTAAACCTCAAATATGTGCTCAAAAGCAATTGAGACATATCCGATACATTCATGTTTAAGGATACTCAAAATATCATCGTATGGAGAAAATGTGACACAAGTTTAGCATTTATCAATAAAGTAGAATGTATTTTTATATGTTAAAATATAAAGTGACTGAGCTGCACATATCAACATGGATGCACTTGGAATATGGAGATGATTAAAATTTGACCTCCAAATTAGCAGAGTGAAGTATGCATTGGATCCTCAGTTCTCTGAATCAACCGTCTAACTGATGAAAATTAAAAACAACAACAAAAAAATGAAATTTAATATCTCTAGAAATTTTTGTACAGTAAATGGAGAGACATCTATTCGGGACAACCCAGTAAGTCTCGGTAAGGACAATACGAGTCCATGGTGTTTGGGCTGTGCTCACGTATACTGCTCCTGTGTGGTCCCAGTCCAGGGAGACTGCAGTTCCAGTTTGAGTAAGTCCATGAAAGAAGACGAAAATGAAAGGAGAGACATTATTAAACCTTACAGTGCCAGAGTAACATGGAAACACTCTTTAAAAACTGTATGCCAGCAAATTAGACAACTTAGGGGAGATAGGCACATTCTCAGAAAGATTCAAACTATTGAGACTGACTGGAGAAGAAACAAAATCTTGTCAAGCAATTGAATCAGTAAGTAAACATGTTTATGAAAAAACCCCTAAACTCAAATGATGTCTGCAGTGAATTTTATTCAACAATTAAAGAAGAATTATTATCAATCCTTTATTGACTCTTCTGAAGTGTAGAAAAGGAGGAAATGCTTCTCAAGTCATTCTTTAAGGCCAATATTAACCTGATACCAAAATCAAAATTTATCAAGAAATACTGAGCAATATGCTTTATGGATAATGACTCCAAAACTTCAATAACATAATAGAAAAGAAAATCCAGCAACACTTAAAAAAGATTATATAACTATGAGTAAGTAGGCTTTCCCCTTACAATTTAAGTTTAGTTTAATATCTGGAAATCAATCATTGTAATACCCTATGTCAAAAGTATAAAAGACAACATCAACATGATTATGTTAATATTGTATAAAAATATTTCATGGAAACTAATACCATTCATGATAGAAACAGTCAACAAAATACGAATAAAAGAGAATTTCCTCAAAATGACAGAAATTATATGAATACTGAACATCTAAAGTAATAATTCACATTAAAAGACTAAATATCTTTTCCTGAATGTCAAGAACAGGATAGGGAAGTATTCATGCCACTTCTATACTAGCCTCTTGTACTGGAGTTTCTAGTCAAGGCAATTATGCAAGATAATGAAGTAAAAGCCATCAAACTGGAAATGAAATAATAAAACTTAAGATATTGATAATTCCAATGAATTCACAAATAAAACCTATTAAAACTAATGAAAAGTTCAGTAGCATTGAAGGATACAAGATCCATCTGAAAACTTTATATTTCTAGGCAGTGATTATTAAAGTGATTAAAAACTGAATTTCATAAAAAAAATCTCATTTGTAATAGCTTCAAAAATAATAAAATGCATATAGACATTAATAAAAGACATAAAATTAATATTCTGAAAATTACAAAATATTGTTGAAGTAAATTAAAGATCTTGGTGAGTGGAATAACTGCTATATTCATAAATCTAAGTCAGAGTTGTTAGGTGGCCAGTGCTCCCCAAATGGACCTATGTATCCAACAAAATCTATCAGGATGCCAAGAGGCCATTTTTTTTTCAGCAACTGAATAATTGATTTCTATCAAAATGGGAGGGATAGATTAGCCACCAAACCATAAGTAAATAAAGAAAAAACACACAAGTTAGACTTCACCAAAATTAAAGACCCCTGTTCTGAAAATGATGTCATCCAGAAAGTGAAATGGCAATCTACAAAGTGGGAGAAAACTGGCAAATTATATCTCTCATGAGGGATATTCATCCACAATATATAAAGAGCTTGTGTAACTCAGTAATAAGGAATAAATAACAGAATTAAAAAAATGAATCATAATTTGACAAATAAATGGTCAATAAGCAATTAAAAATTCCTGAACAATATTAAACATTAGGAAAGTACAAATCAAAACCTCAATGAGATCCCATTTCATATCTACTAGAATGGTTACATTCAAAAAGGCAGATAGTGCCCAATGATATTATTAAAGATATAGAGAATTAGAACCCTCAGATGTTGCTAGTAGGAATATAAAATGTTTCCAGTGATTTGGAAAACATTTTGGCATTTGCTCAAAATGTATTTTTTTAGTTTTCTTTCTTTTCTATTAGTACATGTTTGCAGCGCATCATCTCTACATTCCTTGTGTGGAATTGCACGTGTACATAACACATCTTAATCCCATTTTCATCCCCTTTCTCCCCCCTCCTTTCCCCTTCCTCCATCTCTTGATCCTTTTCCCATTTGAGAAAGATCTAGCTCCCTATTTGCTGTTATTTATTTTCTTTGCACTTTATTTAAATGTGGGTTTCTCACATAAGAGAAACCATGTGATATTTAAGCTTGTACATCTGAGTTATTTCACTTAACAGGGTCTCAAGGTGCATCTATTTTCCTACAAAGGACCCAAGTTTATCTTTACGGCACAGTAGTACTCCACTGTGTGTAAATACCACATTTGCTTTCTTCATTCATCTGTTGACGACATTTAGGCTGCTTCCAAGATTTAGTTATTATGATTGTACTGTTATAAATATGGATAACGCTATAATATGATATCTTTAACTGATGAAGATAACTTGAAAGAAAATAGCTGGATCAAATGGAATTTCTAGTTACAGGTTTTTTTGGAGACTCTCCATACTGATATCTCAGTGGTCGTATTAGTTTACATTCCCACCAACAATGTAGAAGTGGTCCTTTTCCTCCACAGCCTTGCCAGTATTTGTTATTATTTGGCTTCTTGATGTTGGTCATCATTTCTGGGATAAGATGAAATCTTGATATTGTTGTAATTTGCAATCCTGTAAGGGCCAGCAATGTTGAGCAGTACTTCATGTATTCATTGAACATTCATACTTCTGTGATGTGTCTATTTATTTAACTTGCCAGTATTTTGGTTGAGTGTTTCGGGGTGGCTAAATTTTTAATTCTTTATGTATTTTATATATTAGTACTCTGTCTGAGGAATAGCTGGCAAAATGTTTTTCCTATTGTGTAGAGATTTTTCACTCTGTTGATAGTTTTTTTTGCTGTGTAGAAGCTTTTTAATTTGATATGATTGACACCCAGCAATTCCACTATAATAAAAATTAAAATACATGTTCACATAAAAACTCATAGCTGTAGTGCTTACAATAACCAAAGTAGAAACAACCCAAGAGTCAGCAAACAAATGAGTGGGTAATCAAATGCAGTATAACCATATGATAGAAAGTTATTTTGAAATAAAAATGAATAAAAGAAGGAAAAAAAGGACATCTGGCTCCATGGCAAACAGGGATGAACCTTGAAAGACACGATGAGTAGAAGAGGACAGTCCCAAAGATTATACCTTGTATGATGCCACTTACGTACAAAACATTGAGAACTGAGACAAAAAGGAGACTAATGGTTGAGGCTAGGTGAGTAGGAGTAGGAAGTGATTGCAAACAGGTGTGATTTCTTCTTGAGGTGATGAAAAGGTTGCCAAATTAGATTCTGATTGTGGTGGTGGTCACACAACAGTGAATAGCTGAAGCAAACCTACACAATAGTACACTTTCAGGGATGAACTGTATGGTATGATCCATTATATCTATTCATCTAGATAGCTATGCATGTCCATGAAACTAATATACTTGTGTTTGTTTCATCTTCCATTTAGAGTCATGACTTGTTCATTCTCCAGCATCCCTGGTCACTACCTTGATATTTCCTCCCAAATTCCAGTCATTGATATTGGTGTTTACTTATTCGATGGCTATCCTAACTCCAAGAAAGCAGTTTGCATCTTTTATCCTCTGCTGTATCCCTAGTGCCTACAGGAATATCTGGCCCACAACAGGTGCCCAATAGGTATACATTGAAATAATAAATGCAATGTGAAAACCTAAAAAAATGTGTACTATTCTATCATACTACCCATTTGAGATGATGCTAACACAGAAGTTATTGATTCATGGGTTGCTGGGAAGAATTCATCAGCAAGGATGTCTATGTCATGAGCTTCAGCTGGTGCCATACTCCCACATGGTTCTTAATCTCTTGCACTAAGGAATTGTTAAATAAATGTTTGTTACGTAGCATTTGAACCATTAAGGTTTAGATTATGTATTTTATTCAAGATGAAAACTACTCATTTGGCTTCTTGTTTGAGGAAACTTAGCATGTATTTTTTACAAATGAAAACTATCACATGGTTAAAACACCAAATCTGTTTGATCAGTTGCATTTTGTCTAGAAACACATGTATGAATATCATATCACTTAATTTTTGGAACAGCAATTTATCGAGATTCTGTTTGCACAGACATATGAATCCCAAAATCATTCACAATTACAAAAGGATGAAAGTCACTGACTTCCTTGGGTGCTGTGTTACAGACAGCTCATAAGGCAGGATCACCTCCTCAAATTGGGAATGAACTTATTACATTATGTGCATCATAATAGAGTCCATCTGTTCCTGCATGTCCAATATGCGAAGCACATCTCTCTCATATACACACCAGCAATATGCCTCATGACTCATTTCAGAACAAGATAAGACAGGACTCAGGTCTCCCAAAACCCCCACCCAGGACTAGGTGGCTGGAAATGATACTGTGTCATATGCAAAAAAAATTGATGGGCAAATTGTGTCCAATGGCATTTGCGAAGGAGGTCAAGGCTCAGTATCTCTTTCTGTGCAGTTGCATGCATATGGCTCAGCAGATTATCTTTATAGGGTGACTTTCTTATTCCATCCCTTTCTGTCATGGGCACAAATCCATAAAACCCACCCCTCTGCCTCAAGATCACTTTCTCACCCTCAGCCCTTACTTTGCTTTGGTTTAAGAAACTTGACTGAAATCACGATGTGGCATGCCCTCTTTTTTAAAGGGTCATCATCAAAATGGGCTCTGGGCTCTGGTCTTCCCTGACCACAATTCAAAAGTGCTAAGGTTGGATTGGCTCCCCACAGATCCAGTCTAGATGTAGATGAGGTAGCCTCCAAAGCTCACGCTGAAGCTGCACACTGGCACAGAGCAGCAAGTTGCCTGATTGTGGTCAACCTCAGAAGGCTGGACTATCTCTCCCAGCCCAAGGCTCCTGTAAAGACTGAGACAGGAGTGTCCTCTGCCCACCATGGTCAAAGGGTGTGGGCCATCTACCCAACTTGCTATAGCCTAAGGCCCTCAGTGCAGCAAGGGCAGGTCAGGCTGCTGAGCTGGTGGAGATGACCAGAATGGCACTTAGTAATGTGCAGAAGCATGGATCCCACCCCAGGAAAACCCACAAAAGAATGAAGAATTCATCAGTCAAACTAGGCCCTTTTCACAGTGGAAGAGGAGCTCTCAAAACTATGGCAGGAAACTGATGTCAACTGATCCTGACCTGCGACGCCCAGGCTAATGGCACTGTCCTGAAAACACTAAGAAGTTTATCATAATTCAGGACTGTTGAGGTAAGGAATTTGGTTAGGAATCTGGACAGGCTCAGCTTGGGCAGGGCTCTTTTCCGCTATGCCAATAGCAGAGATCCTCCTTGGCCCTCCCCCAAGTGATGTGGCTCAGCTGGGTGGGTACCAAGCCAGCCTCTGCCTACTTGACCAGAGCATCTGGAGCTTGCTGGTCTCAGGGCAGAGGACTTTGTGGGGCTCGTCAGGGAGCCCAGGAAGAATGTCTCAAGAGATAGGAACAGAAGCCAGCACAGCCTCGGGTCCTCCACAGTCTGACTGCAGGAGTGAAAGCTCACCTTGGATTCTGGGACAGGGGCCCAGGGTTCACCTCCTGATGGAGGGTATCAAAAGATGTGTGATCACCTGTTCTCTGCTATGTCACTCACTGACTGACTCAGGACTCCTCTGTGTAAACTGTGGGCCCCTCAAGGGGATGTGTGTGGCCCTGTTGGGTCACAGCTGCCATTCAGGACTGAGAGCTTCATGTCTACAACCAGTCCAGGCTGTGCACGTCCAGGGGAAACAGCTCTTTGGTACTCAGCACCTGATCTAGGCAGGGGTGCTGCAGACCCCTCTCACCCAATCCCACTGGTCTACAGTTCCTTTTATCTCCTAAGAGGGCTGGCTTGCAGGAATTTTACTTTCTAGGCTTGGCTACAGAGAGGGCGGTAAGTCACAGGCTGGACAGCCTACCTGTGGCCTTCTGCTCCCTCATTGCCCTGCCACCAAGAGAGGCAAAGCCTGCCCCACCTGCCAAGTCTCCTGGTGAGGTCGTGTCCTTCTCACATTCCCTGAGGACAGAAGAGGCACCTAAAGGGATTTGGGTCCACTACAGTTCTGATTCAAGGTGTCCATGCTTTTCCCTAGCCTGTGAGTTAAGTTGTTAGTATGTGTGTGTGATGTATGTGTGAGATAAACATCAATTGAATCAGAAAAAAAGGTCTGAACACCACCCCAAGCCAGTAGTATCTGATTCAGAGTGAAAACCACTAACACTTGGTATGTGGCACCTCAACCCTTCCCCAACTAGCCCGCATTCATTGGTATCCTCACTGTTGGATGTATCACCCTGCACTTCTGCTGGTCTGCCTCCTATCAGAGCCTCAGCCCCAGGGGACAGCTGGGTGGGAACAGGCAGAGTCCCCCATATCCCAACACCTTGATTCACTCTGCATGATCCCACGTAGGCACCTGTGGCCTGCATGCTGGAGAAGCAGCCTCATGGAGAGCAGCACATCCTCCCTCCGCACCCATTCCCCAGAACAGCCCCATATACCTGCTGTGTCTCCTTTGTGCACATTGCCAAGGTTCCTCTTTATAGAGTGAGTAGCATTTGCAGAAGCTTTGGTTTATAATGAAACCGTTCTGTGGAAGGTTCTTCCCAGGTTCCTGTGTGATTCTGACAACATCTCTGGGCAGTGGATTCTATCACGAGGACTAAGGCTCAAAGAGAACAGATAACAATCAAGAGCCATAAGCATAATGGGGAAGGTGGCTGTACAGTAGTCTAAAGGGACCTGATGGCCAGGACTGGCCTACCTGCTGGGCCACAGTGCCCCCAGTCCCAGAGCCTCTCTGTGGGTAGCATAGGTGGGACCAGGTTGGCTCAGCTTCATAGTCAACAGGCTGCTGAGAATGTCTGATATGCTTCCATGTGTCTGAGGATGTTCTGTTATCAAAATTATATTAATGAAAGTTGAGTTTATACATAGTACAATTCCTGCCTTGGAAATGTACAGCCAGAAGCATCTGGATAAAAACATACAGTGGCATGCCCACCTCTAGGAACAAGAGGTAGAATTTTCTAAGTACCCACAGCCAATGGGGACTATCCAGACTCTGTTCCACCTCAATAACCACTGATTCGACATCTTTCCCTAAGCTCAGTGGTTCCAGCGCCTGCCTCACAAGTGCAAGATCCCAAGTTCGATCCCTGGTACCATAAAAAGGAACCAAAGAAAACCAGAAAACATTGGGCCTGGGATTTAGCTCAGTGGTTCCGGTGCCTGCCTCACAAATGCAAGGTCCAGAGTTCGATCCCCGGTACCAAAAAAACAAAACAAAACAAAACAAAAAACCCACAAAAACCCTACAATGTGTCTTATCTAGAACACCTTCAATGGCATTACTGGATCCCCACGTACTAGGTTTAGCATATGTGTTTCACAGATTTATTGAGGTATAAATTATCTATAAAAAAGCTCAACAATTCCATGAATACAATTGAATGATTTCAACTATATTTTATTTAAATTCTTGGAGTTGTACAACCATTACCACTATCCAGAGTTAGCATATTTTCACCCTAAAAATCTCCCTCATGCCCATTTATAAAATGTAAACTACTCTGCTCCCATGCCCACCCTCAAGTAGACATTGGTCTGCTTCCTATGTACATAAATTTGCTTTTTGTTATTGTTATTCCACACGCAGGCTCTCTGGCCTTGCCCCAGGGATGCAGTCAGCAGTTTTGAGGAAGGATCTGGAATCTGTGTTTTTTAAAATTTCATGTTTAGCATAATATGTTTATGACACACAGTGTAGTAACTACTATTATTCTCTAATTATTTTGTTATAAATTTGCTTTTTTCTTATAAATATGAGCCATAGTTTATAGTCTTTCATGACTGCTATCTTTCACTTAGCATGAATCTGAGATTCATCTGTGTTGTCATAGGCAACAGAAACCTCTTCCTCTTTGATGCTGACCAGTACTTCATGGCACAGATGTAATATATTTTGATTGTCTGTCACCCAGTTGAAGGACAATTGGACTGGAGTCCTCATAGCTTTCTTGGGAGACCTGCCTCAGCCCTAGAGGTGCCCTGAAAGGAGCCAAGGATGCTTACTGGCATTTGGGGGCAAGTTCATCCCAGGCCTGTCCCACAAGCTTCTCAGCAGGGGCCTTGCTGGTAGCCCAGCAATGGTCTTGGAAAAACATCTTTATTGGGCCTACCCAACAGTATAGGAAAAAATTCCTTTTTCTTCTTGTTTTCCTTTGTACATTAGGACTCTATATCCACATGGGCCATAGGGAAACAAAGTGTTCCAAGATCTTCTGCTCAAACACTTTCACACCACAGCAAGGGCAGAATTTGGCCAATAAACTTGTTCCGAAGGGACTAACATGAATTTAAGTGGTTGACTTTGCAGTGTCTCTCAAGTTACACTTTAAATATATACTGTCCCTTAGATTCAGATGTGAATGAGCCAGAGGACACCCCACAATGAAAGGATCAGTGCTAAGACTGGCCAGGAGCTCTCTGAAGAAATGCAAGGTTGGCTTCATATCTTCCAAGAGGACAGCCCCAGACAGCCCTCTGTGGACATGGAGTGTGAATGAAGATCATATCTCTTTTGTTTCAGAGGTTCTTTGTTACTATACTATGACACATCCTGCCTGATACTTGTACTCTTTACCATAGCACTAAAAATATAAAATAGTTAACCAAAGAAGTGAATCATCTTTTATGAGAAAATTATTGTGCTTCATTGAGACACTAGATGAAGCACAAATAAATGGAGAAAGATGCCAAGTTCATGGACAATAAAACTAAATATTGCAATATCTGAGACACTCCTCAAATTGGTCTAATTCTTCAATACAATTCTAATCAAAATCACGACAGGGATTTTCATGGAATTTTACAAACTGAAATCTAAAGTTGATATGGAAGCAAAGGGCTTAGAATAGCTAAATCGCTCTTGAAGAAGAGCAAAAACCCCCCAAAAGTGATATGTTTTCAACCACATAGCAAGAATTTGATGTTATATTTATAATTATTAGATAATAAAGATTGGTACAAGGAAGTTAAAGAGAACAGGAGGAGGAAATAGCCCAGCAAGAGACCCTCACACCCATAGACACTCCCTGCAGCACACAGGCAGCTGTGCAGCAGATGTGGGAGAGGGACCTCTTTATGTTGTCCTGGAGCACATATTAGAACAAAATTTGAAATTGGCTCTCAGCTGCTCTACAGAACTTAGGATTTCTGAGACTCAGCTACATGTTTAATCCATAGCATAATCTTAAAGGATTAAATTGTAAATACTATTTTATTTATTGACACATATATAGGAAAGCCATGGATACAATGATAAACACAAGATTCAGAGGCAAGGTGTGTCAGGGACAGATTTCCCAGGGGTGCACCTGAATTTCCACTCCATAAACAAGTTGTTGGGCACACTGATGTTTGCTATGAAGCTTTTTACATCTGAGATCCTTTAGGTATATTTTCCTAAATGTGTAAAATATTTCAAAACAAAAATTTTAAAGGAAAAATCACCAACCCAGTCTCCTCACTTTAGGAATGGTTTGTGTCCACACACACACACACACACACACACACACACGCATGCACACAAAGGAAGGAAAAGGAAACAAAAGCTTTTCTACATAAGAAATATTTTAAATTATTGTTTGTCTAGCCATAGTTGTATTTCTGAAGTTAAACAATTCAAAAATTGCTTTAGAATATGATTTAAATACAAGTAAGCCAACCTCCTGTCATTAGTAGAGTGTTCTCTGGGGCTTTGTAGCTCTTATCAACTTTGTTTTTCTATAATGTATACTATTCAAACCTTTCCACGTGGAAATACAAGGCAGGTTTTGTTGATGATAGGTCCCAGAGAAGAAGCTGAGTGGGAGATAATACTTTTATTTGTTACCTTCAGGGTTCCTGTCTGTTATATAATGGCTGTTAGCTACCATAGCCATCAAGCTGGAGATTAACTAACTCAGTGATGTACAAAGGAGGTATTCAGGAGGAGGCAGGTGGGCATGACTCACGATTCAGAAGGATATCTTTGTGATGGGCATAAGTGCACCTTTTCTAGTCCAAAGAAAAGTAACAATAACCAAAATAATTGAACAGTCTAACAACTTCCGTTTGAAGGCTGATGAGAGGCAAGCCACATCAATATAGACAGAGTCCGTTTTTCAGATATCCATTGATTTCAACTGTGGGGATGAGGGCAAGATATTAATTGATAGGTGTGATGGTATATAAAATACATTTCAACCCAGTTAAAATAAAGGCTACTCTAAGTTTGCAGGTGATTTAATCAAACTCTTCAATTCAATCAGTAACTGTATATCTGAAAGGCAAACGGTAAATATTTCCAACTAACTTTTACCAGTGAATCTACTGAGCTGGGGCTTAACAAAGCAACTGAGTCACTGATCAGGTCAGCATTGCCCTTCAAATGTCTGAGCTGCCTCCCACGAGAATGTCAGGTCCCCTCTGAGGAAACACACCTCAATTCCTTTGTACCAAGATTTGAAAAAGAAGATATAGACTATTCAGTGAAGATTGGTGGATGAAGAAAAGACCAGGTTAACTACTTTGGTTTATAAGGAGGGAGCACGGAGATCAGCCTACTGGGCTCCCTGAACTGGAACAGGTAGCTGGCTGCTTGATGGTTAGGAATATCTATATTTTGCTGAGGCTCCCACAAAAGTCCCCTAGCTGGGGCATGCATTTGGGAGCCATTTCCCAAGGGGTTCTCTAGGGCAGCGCATCAGGGAATAGTGGGAAAGGCACTCCTCACATGGAGACCCCCAGGACCAAAGTCAACCAGTAGAATCTAAGTTCTACTCTCGTCAGGAGACATACTTCTGTTCATTCTGTCTGGAAAAGGAAACAAATCCATTTCCTCCCAACTCACCATGGGGAACATTGCTTGATACTGTAGAAAATACATAATATCTTGCTGATTCATTTCTGTTTCCTTCTGGGTCTGGCCAATGTGGCAGAAGCAATGATGAACCCATTCAAATGACAAACACATCACAAAGACGATGTTCCACTTTGGGATTTCCAGCATCCCAGAGCATTAGGCTGTGTTTCTGAAATAAATTCTTCCACAAGATCATACTCGCTCATGGTATTGATGTGACTATTATTCCCAGAGTGTGTGTGTGAATGCAGTGTCTCCTTTCCTCCTCTCAGGCTAATGCTAATTGACATTTCCTCCAGGCAAGGAACAGCCAAAAGGGACAGATGGGTGGCAGCTTGCTGATGTGTGGCCCTCTTCTTCTGGCTGTGAATCAACACAAGGAAATTAGGAGACAAGGTCCTTGTGAGCGAGACCTCGCTGCCCTCCTCCTCGCTCACCAGAGGACCTTCATCACTCCTCCTTAGCATTCTCCACCTTGCTTTTCCTGTCTCATCTCCCCTGCAGGCTCCTTCCTCTGCAATCTAAGTACCCCTCTTCACATGGCAACTAATTCAACACCTGGGGCCCTACTACCCAGCCTCTATGGCCCTCTAGGAATTCCCAGGACCTACTGCCAACCAGCTATACCCGAACACTTTACCTACACATCTGTATGACATGGTGAAGCTCAGCATGCCTCTGGAATGGTTTCTCCTTTGAAGGTGGCAGGTCATCTCCAGGCCAAGTCCCCTTCCCAGTTTCTGTGCAGGAGCTACTCCCTCGTAGCTTGGTCATGACGCTGCACTTGCCAGCTTCTCTGGTCCACCTCCTCTCCCTCTTTTGTGGGTTCAACCCTCCAATGTCACCTTGCCCTCATTTCCTGGCCCACTCATTTGGTCCTTGGCTGTGCCTCTCTCCACAGGCAGGATGTCCCTCTGACATACATTTCAAAGATTCAGCTCCAGTCTCAGTCACTGACTTTTTTTAGTTTGTGTTTCTTGCCAAGGGAAAGAGGGTTCCTCTCCTCACATCATGCTCTCCAAACTTGAAATGGGCCATATCCTTCACAGCTTTGCAGTTTAGCCTGCCCATGCTGCCCATTCTGACAGGACCAAGATGCAAATGCAGGTTGTTTTGAGTATTTGTCCTCTCTGCACCCCAAAAGACACTGCTGGGCCTACCATGTCACCTGGGAGACTTGTCAGCTACTGCCTAGGCTGTTGTTCACAGCCTGACCTCAGAGGCCTGCTGCAGGATACAGCTGCCTGAGCAAAGTTTCGCAGGCTGTGTAGCCCAGCCCATCATGGCTCCCCAGGATCTCCAGTGGAGCAGACACTGCAGTGGCATTAATGCTCATTATCCTTGAGGGATCAGGTAGTTTCTGGGCACAACCCGTGGCAATGCATTTGTTCAGTTTCTTGCTTTTCTGGAGCTGCTTTTTTTACACCTTTAAAGATACCCCAGGACAGATCTTTGTTTTCAACTTTGCTTCTCAGGAGCCCAATTAAGACAGTGAAGTTGCCAAGGAACCCAATTAAGAGTTACCAATATGAAGCTGTTAAGTTGTATCAGTGCTGTCCTCCGAGTGTCCTTAGGGCCTTCTGCGCCTGTCCTAGTGCCAGTCTCCTTGCTGCCTTTAGAAGGCAGCTCCCTGGTTTTGCAGTTAAGCGAGTTGGGCAATATGACAGTTTTGGTGATGTTGAAGGTAGTTAGCACTTCCACCTCAATCAGTGTTGCAAATTGAGACCAAAGTGCTCTCCTTGCAGCTTTACAAGGTGGCCATGACCATGAAATCAGTACAACGAGAAGTGTGAACAAGTGAACTTGTTGCAAACACAATGGAAGCATTAGGTATTTCAACACCACACCAATCCTCTTCTCAAACAGTGCTAGCTCCTCACTGCCAAGATTAGAGAGGTAGGCCCAAGGCAAAGCTCTGATCCCAGTAATGTCACCTAACACTCAATTTTCTGGTCTTTGAGGGATGCTGGAACAACCAGTGTGTTGAGACTAAAGTGACTCTAAAGTGAGACTTCAGGACTGAGATTTCAGCTGTTCAACACTACTAAGAAGGGACCAGGTGCTTGAGGATGGACTGGTCTCAAGGTAAACAGGTGGAGCTTGAGAGGGGTGTGGAGGGAGCAGATGCGGGGAGGATGATGAGGAACTGGGAGTGAGTCAAGAAAAGGGAGCACAAAAAGTTAGCCTCCAAGGTGAGGGATGGATGGGAGCCAGTGAAGCCCTGCACCTCAGAAGCAGGAAGAGGTAAAGTGAAGATGCACTCAGAGATCTGAAATGCAGGAGAGGCAGAGCAGAGGCAACTGGATTTCTGCTTTTGATTCAGTTTCCTTTTCAGGGAAGTCAGTTTTGCCTCTAACATCTGATGGAAAAGGCCATTATGTGATGAGAGTGGCCTCAGAGGAGTCTCTCCTAGCAGCTGTGCTGCAGAGATGGCCTCAGGGGGAAGGTGCTTCCATACCTGCCATCTTCTCATCTACTCTCAATCCTTCCCATTATCACGCATATATTCCCCTCTCTTGTGGGGATGGTTTGATGCATTTATCTTCCATTCTATCCCTGAATGTTTAGCTATTCCTTTCGTGTGAGTTGTGCCCCTCAAGACAGATTGTAAAAGTCTCAGGTCCACCAGTGATGTTGCCACCTGTGAATTGACCTTCCTTCCTGACCAAAACACCCCTAGATGCATGCTTAGTTTCTTTCCACAATGACACTGATGGACAAGGTGCAACTCCTTCTATAGAGTTATAGCTATTTTTCATAATCCTGGCAATTCAGAGCAAAAATATCTCACTGGATTTTTTTCAGTCTTGCTATCTCTTCTGGATTTTCATAACTGCTCACTGTCTAAGGAGGAAGTTAGATGAATGGCTGAGGTCATCCCCAGAGCAGAAGCACTTGCCAATAAACTAAGTGGCTTCAGGTCAGAACAGGTAGAAACAGAGACCTGATCTAATTGCCCAACACTGACCACTTCTGTGGAGCAAAGCAGATGGGCAATTGCTGACTCGACCTCACATCTGCTAGGAAATATGGTGAGAGTGTAAAGCCTGGGATCAGTCATGTATCCAGTAAGAGCTGCCCATGTCCACTGGAAAGTGTGAAATGCACCTCAACTCTAGGAATGTTAAATTATTGATCACTGAAGTCATCCTGCATTCCCCTGAAAATGGCAGACTGCCAATAAGGCAGCCCCTCTTTTTGAAAGGTTTTAGGGAACGGTGTTTCATGTGAACTGTCTCAGAATGAAAAGAGGCCAGGTAAGGCCTTCTTCCAAAAAAGAGGTGATACCTGCAGATGGAGAAGTTTAGAATGAGAGGGAACTGCCATTGAGGTCAATAAGAGCATCACAGAGTAAGTTAAGATATGTGAGTTTTGCTGGCTGTCCCCCAGAGAATGGCATGTCATATCCTCCCACAGCCAACCCCACAAAGTCACAAAGCCTGTGCTGTCATACAAGACCCACAATGCAGCATGGACAGTGAGCCTCAGAAGGGGACTGTGAATCGCAGGTAGAGTGCCTGGATGTGAGCCACAGCACCATCCCTCCACACAGGACCTCCCTGGGAAAGAGCTGCCCACAGACACAGACACAGATGGCCCAGACTCACCCAGGCCTGCCCCAGAGGGATCTCCCACAGTTGGTGCAACTCCACATTTTAAGCAAAAGAAAAGCTTCTGGAAAGACAAAGGTTTGCTCCTCATTGCAGTATTACCCCCCTCAGCAGCCCCAATCTGAAAAATTGGCAAATTCACACTAAATTTCATGGAAATTTTTGTCACCACTATTCACCATATGAAAGCATGCCAGTCGAGCTGAGACTTTAAAAGTTAAAAAAATAAAATCAAAGCACAACTGAGATGTTCCTTATCTGCAAGCAGCTTCTGAGAATGTGTAGAAGACCAGCGAACGATCCCACCATGCAGTGACCAGTTCTGTTATGGCAAGTGCCAAGTAGTGCCAAGTACAAGTACCAAGTAGAAATAGGGAATCAAGGAAGACTTCCTGGGGGAGGTGATGGCCAAGCTGAGAGCTGAAGAATAAATGCAAGTTCTCTAAGCAATCAAAGAGGGGCATCAAAGACAAAGAGGTCAAGGTTGAGGCTACAGAGACCAGATGTAGGGCATGAAGAAGGGTAAGGGAAGGGTGAGGATGGAGGAGGTGAGAGGCCAGATAGGCTGTATGCTAGGGAATGGCCTTTGGGTCAGATACAGGGAAGTCTATGGTGTCCACTTACTTGTCCTGATTCTTGGGCTCTTGGCCTTCAAACAGTGACAGAGGGTCAAGATCATTAAATGACACTGTTTGTATCATTATCATGAACACACAAGAGATTCACTTACAGAGATGTCAACCACTGAGGTGAGTATCATGAATATCCTCCAGTAGCCCATGAGCAGGAGTGGTGATTTTTCTTGTGACGCACAGAAAGACCCCATTGGACTGGCCACAAGACCAGACCCATGTTTTGTGATTACACTGGCTCCCAATGTGGAGAATAAATTGTCACAACCTAGAAGAGAGGGTCCCATTTTAGACTGGGTATCACTAGGAATAAACAGATGCTTCCAATGTGGAATTAACATAACTTGGCAAATGATTGAACTTAGGGGAGGAATAGGGGAGGGATAAGGCAAAAGTTATATCATGGCTTGGGTCTTGAACAACTGAAGATGATAGGAGCCTTCCAGGGTGAAAGACTGGGAGAGAGGGGTAGGCAGCAGTGACTAAGGAAGGGTAGAGCAGTGGGGATCTGGGCAAAGGGTAAGGTGCAGAATGGGTGATGCCTTTGGTTTTAGTCTTGAAGGGTCTGAGGTCCTTGCATACTGTCAGTGCAGTCACCAGCTCTACCTGGGAGTGAGGTCTGACCTGGACATATTCGCTCATCAATATTCCTGGCAGCAGGTACTCTGGGACTGAAACAGCAGTAACTAGGCTTGCTGAGCACAGCGTCCATTTGCTGGCCCACAGTGACAGAATTCAGATACATCAGTATTCATGAAGCACATTTCCTCAGATAGCCACACTTCACTTCTATGCATAGCTCCTCTTGTCCCTAGCACCCCATCTCATATCTATCCCACACCCCAGGAATACAGAGACAGTGGGTTTCTGGTGTAATTTGATCCCCTGAGAAGCATGCCAGTGTGTAAATGCACATACACGCATATGGGTATATTACACATCTACTATTGTTCAATAGCTATTATAGTAATTGCATTTCTCCTTCCCTACTTTAATTAGGTATTAGCTACAATCATTGTCCTTTGTTCTTGGCTTCTGGCATGATTGATCTCTTTAACATTATTTGCTGTAAAACCCCAATAACTGTAGGGGCATAGACTACATCCATCTCTCCAAAGGAAATTACTGAGTGCTTATTTATTATCAGCCCAGACAGGCTCGCAAGATATCATCCCCAGAACGTGCCCTAGGAAAGAAGATTTGAACCCCTCAGCAGAGATGCTATCCATCACTCCAAGCTCACTGCTCCTGATCCAGCTGGTGTGCAGGCAGGCATAGGCTGATGGGTGTTGTGAGTCCCTTGCTAATGACCTAGTTAGCAGCTTAATGGAGAAATGGAGGGCTTGAATTAGAGGGAGGAGCCCTTGCCTGGTACATGTAGCTGTCCCTTGGATTTATGGGCCTGGAGTTATCAACCTTTTGTAAAATAGTCATTGCTCTTATTACAGAAAACAGTCTATTTTTAAAAGCTGCAGAAAGGTCTTTGAATACAAAGCAGTTTTGCAATTCTTTTGACTAGTCTATTTATAAGTACATTCTTTTTTCTCTTTAGTTTTGGTGGGAACTGTAAAACTTCTGAGAGATATCTGCGGAGCATCAGTGCAGCTCCACGAAACTGAACTTCTGGCACAGGGCAGAGCCAGAGCCTGTATTTCACATTGATTGCAAATACTAAGAAGTGGTATGTTAGTTAGCTTTCTTGCCACAGAGACACAATACACAACACCCCAAACTTAAAGGAGAGGTTTAATTTGGCTCACGGTTTCAGGGGAATCAGTCCATGTTAGGCTAGGTCCAAGGTAGAAACAACATGGCAGAACGGTGTGGTGGAGCAGAGCTGCTCAGTTCATGAAGCCTGGGAAGTGGAGCAGGAAAACAGTGCCAAAGAGGGCCAGACATAGACCTCAAGGCCACACTTCCAATACCAACCCAGATACACCCAGAAGTGTACTTTCATAATCTCTTTGGTGGCTCCCGAGCTACTCAAGTTACCACAGTTAAGCTTAACTATCACAGGTGGTGACTAGAACAACATTGCCTTGAACACTACATGAAACACTGGGAATAATAGCCACCCAACTCCCTCACAGGTGTCTCTGCCTTCCCCATCACTTACATGGTCTCTGGTTGGCTCTCTATTTCTATAGCCCTGTGGTTGGTTTTTAAATCACTTATAATCACCTTTCTTTTTCTTATATTCTGATTTGATAGTAGGCTTTTAGATCACTCCTCCTCCCCAGATGTCTTACCACTTGCTGATGCTGTCGAGTGCCTCCTCACCTGTTTGATTCATCTCCTGGTTACAGGACAACCCCCAGAAAGGTCACTTATCAGGTCTGCTGTGATATAAACAAGACAATTTCACATGCACAGGAAGGGAGCAAGAGTTGATTTGTTCAAGATCAGTGTGTTTAAAAGTATAAAAGAAATCCAAATACAGGTGTGGCCCTGATATGGTTTAGAGTTAGACTGAGAATGCCCTACCAAAAGGTTCTGTTATGGTTTAGATTAGGAGTGCCCCCCCACAAGCCTCATGTGTTTGGATGGTGATTGGATCATAAGGGCTAACGGTGCTATACACAATGTGCTGAGTTTGCTATTGAGAGGTGGGGTCTGGTCCAAAGATGCAGGTCACTAGGGAATTATCTGGAAAAGTATAGCTCTCTTTGGGCTCCTCTCTTCACTCTATACTTCCTGGGAGTAACTTCCCTCTACCAGGCCCTTCCATCCTGCCATTTCTGCCTTGGAACTAGCAGACCATGTACTGAAATGGTGAGCCAAAATTAACCTCTCCTCCTTTAAATTGTAAGTGTCAGGTTTTGGGTCACAAAATGAGGAAAGTGACTAACACAGGCTCAGAGAGTAAAGGAGCAGCCTGAGCCCTTCTGGTTCTTGGGGTGCAGTTTGTATTTTTCAGATAAAGAATTAACTGCTTTATCCAGAATGGCCAGAATTGAACAGCCCCCAGTAAAAAGGGCTGTTTAGGGAGTGTGAATCCTGTTGCTCTCTACTGAAGCTGCATACAACCTGCTGGCCAAGCCTTGTCTTGTTCCTCTACTGAGAAGAAATGATAGTGGCTTCTTTGTACCTGAGACCTGAGACCTGAGTGCTATGGCTCCTAAGCATCTCTTGATCATCAAAGTGAATGAAAAAATATTATGAAGCTACAGATGTTCCATTTGTGTCCACAATCTAGTTGACATTGGATTTTGGCATTAATTGGAAGACATGCCAGAGAAATTAGGTGTTAGTGCTCCACTTCTAGCTGCATTGTCCAAATTAGATACTCAAACTGATCAAATAATTTTGAAGGAAACAATACATAAAATCACACACACTGAGCTATATCCCAACCCCTTATTTTATTTTCAGACAAATTCTCACTAATTCAATAAGTTGCCAAGGCTGGCTTTGAATTTGAGATCCTCCTGCCTCAGTTTCCCAGAAAGCTGGGATGATAGGCATGCATCACCACATCTAGTTTATTTTATTTTGCAGTATCAAATAGTGTGTGTAAATATGTCTTCAATAACATGCTATTTTGTTATGTAATTTCTTACAGAAGTTTAACACTAATTGTGGAATTATGTCGGTACTCATTCTTCCTCTTTAACTGAATTGCAGCTGGAAATCTCAAAGCCCAGGACCAATAATGGAGTAAGCACTCTTCCCAGAGTCCTCTGTGGACCCTCCCACCATTGCTGGAGCTGTCCACTTCTCAGTGCTGACAATGCCCGGGTAGGAGCCACCACTCCCACCTGTTTTGTACCATACTCAAACTAACACCTACTGGCTGCGTTTCTTTTTTCTTTTTTTTCTTTTTTTTTGGTACCGGGGATTGAAGTTGGGTCCTTGCGCTTGCGTAGCAGGCGTTGAAACCACTAAGCTAAATACCCGGCCCTGGCTGCATTTCACTGTATTTTAATTTTGACACTCAAATTCTGGGCCTGGTCCTGGCTCAACTGGCACTGTAATGCTACACAAAGAATGTATGTGCCCTGGAAAATATTTGAATCCCAACTCCACATTGTCAGGTTTTTAAATAGAGGACAAGCTGGCCACCCCGTTGCAAACCCTTTCTGCTTTATTTAATTTGCTTATGCAGTTTTCCAATCTTATTAGACTAGACAATTTTGATAATTATATAAAATAGTTTAAAATACATGAGAGATAAAAATAAACCCATCTATTTTTAAACCACTGAGAGTTCACTCCTAACAGTATATCCATGTGTGCTGTCCTAAGCTGTGGTCTGTACCTACCACGGTTTTGAAAAAACGCAAATCAGCGAGACTATTGTAGTTTATATCTAGACATTTCCTAAAACCTCACGAACTCATAGGTGGGATTTGGGGAGGCAATTGGATCATGGGGCATGGTACTCATCAACAGATTAGTTCACTGATGAGCTTATAGTTAATTGTGATGTTGGAAAGTGAAGCCTGGAAGGGTCTATCTCCCTCCCTTCTCCCTTGATCTCTTTCTGCTATGCCAAGAGATACTTCTTCTCTGCCATACCATTCTGCCATGCTGCCCTGGCTTGGAGCCAGCAGACTATGGACTGAAACCTCTTTCAAATGTAAGTCAAATAAACCTCTCCTCATTTAATTTGTGTAGGTTTTGCATTGTGTCCCAGCAACAGGAAAGTAACTAAGGCAGAGATTGAAATGGGACACCACACACCCACCAGAGAAAGTAAATTTGGAAAAGATTGACAGTAGAAAGTGTTGGAAGTGATGGGGAATAGTTAAAACTCTTATATATTGCCACCAAGGATGCAAAATGATCCAACCATGTAGGAAATCATTTGTAAGTTGTCTTACAGTTAGTATGTACTTCTCATTTTACCTATCAATTCTACTGGAATTTACCAAAAAGAAATAAAACATATCCAAAAAAAATTTAAATGCAAGTTCATAGCAGCTTTATTTGTGGTATTCATGTTTTTTCATAATTTATAGCCCCAACAACAAAAAAGAAGATCATCCAATACACAATGTGGAGGATCACACTCTTTTCATTAAATTTATTTCCATGATCATTTTGTCAAATATTTATTTTTAATTTGTAGCTTTATAAATAAGACTCTTATCAACATGTTGATGAATCAAATATTTTCTCTGTTGAGGATTTCTTTTCTCTTTGGATAGATTTCTCTAATGAAAAGCTTTTGGCTCCTATTTCAAGTTCTTTTCCAGAAGAGGATAATTATTTCTTTTTTCTTTCTCCAAATATTGAAAAAAACCGAGCACATGCCTGGCACAATTGCAGGTTCATTATCATAACAGCCTCAAATCAGTGGTTGTTCCTTTCCTAAACCCGGGGGAAGCCTGCTAGCCTTTCATGGTTCATCTATGCTGCTGCCTCATGATGATTCCTACGCTCCTAGAGGTAGGCAGAGACTGCTCTGTCATCCTGCAATCCTACTGCAGACCAGTGAGCATGTCCTGACAGAGACTGCAGGGTCACAGAAAGCAGAAACAGAGACAACAGACAGTCACTGTCACCAGTCCATATTCAAGAAAACAGAGAGGCTAAAACATACATTTTCCTGCTGGTCCTGTTGGTGATGTGAACATTAAGGATTTCTTTTAAGTATCACTTATTTTATTTTTACTACTATTAATTACTTGACAACATTCAAACAAAATACAAACACGTTATATATATTTTTTAAAAAGGTGAACTCTTCTAATGTGTGGGTCCCCTTTTCAAACATGACCTCCCACATCTGTGTGTCTTCCATGGCAAATTCATACTGCAGTTATTTGTTAGACTGATCAGGGTTGTTTTAGGAGGGCACTCATTTTTGGACCTTTAAAGTGGACTGAAAGTTGCCATGTCTAAGGCAGCCCTTGTAGATTAAAGCAGCAGGAATACCCACATTGGTTGTGACTAAAAACTGGTGATGGGCAGGGGAGTTCAGGGGAGGATTTCAATATGAGTGGATTTTGTTCCCTCCCCTAACCTCCAACCGAACATTTACGACAGTAATTAGGAGGCAGGTCTGAGCTCCCCACTCCTGTCACCACTTGGAACATGGTCTATATGTTTCTACTTTGATATTATTTTTCCTCCAGTTCACCAATACATTTGAAAGATTATTTAATTAAGTGAAGGCTGCAAAGATTGCAACATATGCTGAGGCTAAAAACATGTTCTCTTTCTCTCTGTAATGATATCCAGCCAATCTTGCCCTCCAAAGCACAGTTTAACTTGCTCCACAGCTCCTGCTTATTTCAGCACCACTGGGTTGTTAAATATACTGTAGTTGTGTGTTGGACGAAGCATTCTAAGATGTAATTTTCTTATCATGGGCTCAAGCTGGCCATCCAGCTGCTCATTAACCCAGAAGGTTTCCTTTATGCAGGGTGTGACGGTCTCTGTTAAGTGCTTTGTGTTGGCTGTGAACCGAGGGAGGGTATCCATCCAGCATGACTCAAGGCTGTATCCATCCTTTTTATGAATTCTACAGATGCCTCTTTGCTTTCTTAGTGAGCATGTTCTGACTGACATGGAGACTGCAGAGTCATGGAAATGAGTACATCGTGTGGTGGAAGAGCAGACACTGTTCATGAGAGTAAGGACTGGCCTTCTCATCCTTGTTCTTAGTGCTTCCACAGTGACATCACAGACCTGAGGAAGAAGGATGTTCAAGTGGGAGACATTTACTGCCATCTCCACAGCCAGAACTTTTCTCCCTCAGGACAGGCCCTAGGGGGCTGCCAGTGTCCTCGGGGAGCATGACAAGCCCCTCCATAAGCATGAGGGACTCTAGTCTCTCCAATGCAGTGGATCTCTCTGGACCAATACCATTGGCACCTCCTGAGAGGTTGTTGGAAGTGCAGCTCTCAGGCCTTGTCTGGGACCCCCTGAGCTGAGTGCATAAATTAGCACACCCTGGGTTACCTGCTTACCCCTCACAGTCTGAGAGGCACTGCCTTAGATGTTTGTTCTAAGCTCTCATTGCACAATGAAATTGTATAGGAAATCATGCCTTAAATTCTCAGGCTTCATACTCATCGGGATGTTGATTTTTGTTATTCAAGGATGGGGATCATTCATCAGAATTTTTAAAATCTCATATGCAGTTAGGGATGAGAACCCTAGGGCTAGATAAAGTAACTACACCTGTAGCTATCCTTCCTGTTTATCAATACCCCTTAATTTCTATTCACCTTAAAGAAGCATACTCAAATCAAGGAAAGTTTGGGCCATCAAATTATGACTCAGAAACACTCTGGAAGAAATGCATAAGTTAACTCCAATGGTGGGCTCAGACAGGAGGATCCCATTAAGCGCGTATTCTGCCATATGTGGAAAACAGGGGCTATTTAATTTCTCAATGTACTGGTGGTAAAATAAAACCAACAAACATGACCCATCTCTTCCCTGGTGTTCAGTCTTCTTGCAGTGTGGGTAAATTTAATGTCACAGTGCTTTCAAGCCCTGATAAGAGCTATGATAAAATTCTGAAATGTAATAAATTTTGATTTTATTTGGAGGTTATAACTGATAGTACCTTAAAATGTCTAGATTATAGTACAACAGATTCTATGTTTTCCTTGGTTTATGGCTGGCTGTATCGCTGCCCAAGGAGGTAATGTCAAGCCTTTGGCAGCCAGCTGGAAGTACCTAAAAGTACACATAGTGTGTGGCCTTGTCTGTGGACACTCACTGGCTTCCTGAGCACCCTGCTGAGGCTGAAATTCAAGAGTGATATTTTAGTAAAATGTCATATACTTTTTCACAAATTGATTTGTGCTTTCATAATCAAGACCAATACAAGTGTTTCAGAAGCATCAACATGATGCTTGGGCCTGTAGGAAATAGATTTGGGGCTGGCTCCTCATCCTCAAACAGTTAACCACCTGTTTGTAGATACAAAGAGCACATTCAGGTTAATGGTCAAAGTCAGTATCACCAAAGGCTACCTTAGATTCACGCAACTGTGAAGTAATTAGTTAGTGATCACCTACTTCCCCCTAAAGCAATGTTCATTCTTTTCTTTTAGAATATATTTAATTTTGTGATCAGGTAATTGTTTTGATTTAGATATTAAATGTCTCCCAAAGGCCCACGTGTTGAAGGCTTGGTCTCAGCCAGCAGCACTATTACAAAGTACTGAAATCTTTAAAAGGTAAGGCCTATTGGGAAGAACTTAGGTCATTGGGGCATACCCTTAAAGTTTGTACTGTATATTGCAACCCTGCTGCTGTTCTCTCCTCTCCCCGCCCCCTTCCTGGCCACCGTGGAATGAGTAGCCTCCTCTGCCACACACTACCCAGCATGGTCTTGAGCACCTCACCACAGGCCCAAGCCACCTTGGACTGGAACCATGAATCAAAATAAATCTTGCCTCCTTTAAGTTGATTTTCTCAGATATATTGTCACAATGACAGAAAGATAATACAGTAATAGACTCAAAAGGTCCCAAAGTCAAAACTCAGAAAAATAAATAGGTAGGGATCTGAAGTGTTTTGCTTTCAGATTTCTTTTTAGATTTTGGAATATTTCCATGCATGGAATATTCTATGTAGATAATATGATAATATATTCCATGTATGGAATATTCCATGAATGGAATATTTCCATTTCTGTTATGATGACATATCTTAGGTATATTCTGTTAACACAAAATTTACTTCATATATACATGGCTTGAAGATAATTTTATACAATATTTTAGTATACCTCTATTTTAACTGCAACCTATCACATGAAGTCAGGTGTGGAATTTCCCACTCTGGCAACATGTCAATGTTGAACTCTTTCAAATTTTGTAGCATTTTGGATTTTGTATTTTCATATTAGAGATGGTCAACCTGTCAGAGCGAATTCTACCTCCAGATACCTGTCCCTGACCTTCGGTTTCCAGCATGGTTCCTCTGTAAATACTGCTATTAAATCTTGAGAATGTTATAGGAAGTCTCTCTCTCTCTCTCTCTCTCTCTCTCTCTCTCTCTCTATATATATATATATATATATATATATATATATATATTCACTCTTATATGATTAATAGTATATCATATCCACTTTTATGCACTTTGCTCTTCAATATATTCATTATTTACCTGTTAAGTTATTGAGCATCTACTGTGTTCCAAGTCCAGCTGTAGACACTGGAAAGGCCAAAATTAACAAAACAACAAAGATCCTGTCCTTAAAAACCTTACAGTGAATAGTTTCTCTGGTGTGAGAAACTGAAAGTGTAAAAAAGAATCAAAATGTATAATAGATAATGTGAAATAGGAAGAAAAAGTCTAAAGGGGAGGGGGAACTAGAAGAGGTAGGAGAAAGGCAAGAAGGGAAAGGGAAAATATGTGAAAAGAAAAAAATTGAACAAAGTCTTTGTGAGTAGGGAGGGGTGGAGGAGTTGAAAGGAGGACAGGAGAGTGAGGAAAAAAATATGAACCAAGATGTATCACGTAAAGGTACAAATTCCCACCGATGAATGTCATATTGTATACCTAAAATGTACCAATAAACTCAATAAAAGAAAAAAAAAAACCTTATACATACCTGAAAAAAGTAATACAAATTATAAGCTGGGTCAGATTTTAAATGATAATAAACAGTGAAGGGGAGAGAGATAAATGAATGAATAAACAAATGAGTGAATGTAGCTTAGTAATGTAAAATGATAAGATTTAAAGACAGAGGTCTTAGCACCTCTGCAAACATATAAAATCCAGTCACAGCATTCTGAAAACAGCTTGGCAGTCAAGAACAGAAGCATTTTCACTCACACATAATGTCCAAACAGAACTAAGTGTGAGGAGGATCTTTTCATGTCAACAACTCATTGGCACTCAGCTGTCACTTTTGTAGGAATCTATTTCTAGCCTGTTGATGTGCAACTATAAAGATAGAACATCTTCAAATAGCATGAGCCATGCCCTGATCAGTGCATGAAGTAAGGAACTGGAGTGGGGAAAATTAGAAGGCAGCAGGGAAGGGGCCAAACTGGGGCATGATGGGCCTCATAGGCTCTGGGAGCAATCCGGCAGAACTCCGTGGACAGTCATGCCAGGTAGGATGGCCTAGGCAGGAAGACAAGTGAAAGGAGGTATTTTTACCTCTGATCAAAAGAAAGGTAGGTCAGGATCCTGGCAGGCCCTGGAATAAGAGACACCATTTTGGCTGGCCCAGGACTCTGACCTGGGCTCTTTCCTTTTCTTTTTGGTATTAACCTGCCTTTATCTCACATTTCTAGCTGGGCAGTCTCAGGCCTATGAGTGTCAAGTGTTGCCTGGAGGAATCCAGTGGATCCAAGTACAGAAATAAAAATTTAGTGCTATTGTTTGGGAAGAAATGTGGCTCTGTAGTGACCCTTCAGACAAGGAAATGTTTCAAGAATAAGGAGGAGGGGTAGGAACCTGTGTGTTGGTGATGTGTAGGGTGTGCATCTACACCAGAGCCCATCTTTTCTAGTCTGATAGAATGACCAGAGCACTGCATCACCCCAGATTGGCTGTTTGGACATTATCATAACGTGCCCCATTGTCAAGCAGTAAATTTCTCTTTTTTCATTGTTGTTTGAGGAGTCATGGAATCAGTGATGCCAAGAATCGTTACTGGATCTGCCAACATGCATAATCAAGAGTCTAGCAAGCCAAATGCTTCTGGATGTTTAGTAGCAAATTAAGGGAAGAAAGAAGAGTTACATTTTATGGGCTCCTATCAGAGAGTAGGGCAAACTCTCATCAAGACTGTATGTTCCAACTTTCTAATGTTTCCAGAGAAGTGCTACTTGGGATGATGGAAATATTAACTCCACCCCAGCCCCTTAGAGCTGACTCCTCTTGGGGAGGAAACAGCAAGTGGAGCTCATCCTAGAAGTGCAGAATGTCATCAACCTAAGCCACAGTGAGTGATCTCTAACAAGAGGAAAATAATAGTCTTTTTCCAAGGACTTGTAGGAACAGAGTGAGATGACTGGTGCTGTCCTCCTCATTGGCCCCAGAACAGGGTGGATAAATATCTGTAATGATCAGCTGATGATAGCATAGACATGGTGATATGATTTTCAGTCTTTTTAAAAGATATTCATTTGATTTTTACTGTATATATTTAAGGTATATAGCATGATGTTTTGATTCATGCATAAATAATGATGTGATTATTACATTCAAGCAACTTAACATAGCATCCCCTTCCATAGACCTGTGTGTGTGTGTGTGGTAAGCACCCCTGAAACCGACTCTCTCAACAGATTTTTAGTAAAGAACACAAGAGTTGGACTTGCAGTCTTCACACTGTATGTTTCATCTCTGGATTTGTTCATCTGGCATAACTACAACTTTGACCTACAATTCTGTGCTTCTTCCCAACCCTTGAGCAACCACTGTTCTGTAGTTTGTTTCTATGTTTTCAATGTGTATAGATTCCATGTATAAGTGAGATCATACACCATTTTAGCACCTCATAGAGATACCTGAACTCTGATATTCATTGTATTATTCACAATAGCCAAGATGCAGATAGAATCTATGTCCACTGACATATGAATGAGGAAAGAAATTATGACATAGATATATGTGTGTTTCATATATATAGTATATATTCATATAAAAATCATAATTTCTTTATACACACATACAAATATCCTATTTATATTCAACCTTTCAAAAAGAAAATCCTTGCATTGGGACATGGGTAGACCTAAAAGATATGATGCTCCATGAGAGAAGCCTGGTTTCAATATCACTTGTTAAGTAGTAAACACGGCTCCTGTGAGGATTTTTATTAGCAGCTAAGAATAACTTGGATGTTAAGTTCAACATGTTCTCAAACTACAGAATGGTTTTAATTCAATAACAGTGGGGTACATTTTTCAAATTCTTCATTGGACAATCACTATGGAGGTTGAGACTGACATGAGATCCCATGGGAAAAGTGAGGTAGGCTGTCCATTAGGCCTCAGGCAACTTATCATGTATGGCAGCAGGAGCGCATGAACCTTACAGGGGCCCTTTTCACACCTGCAGCTCTTTTCACCCTCAGAGCTAAAGTCACTCCTACTCCTCTAGTTATTTTTCAGCCAGACTCCTACTGCCTTATAACCCCTCCATATCTTCCTGGTCTATGCCAAATACACACAGATAGCTATGCCTGGAGGGCTCACTTACTGCCAGAACACTGGCCTTCTCCATGTCCATGAGGAGATGCTCTAGTATCCCTCCCCATCACACAAGAAAAGGTTAGGGAATGTGCCGGGGCTTCCTAGCAAAAGTGTGGGCAGTAGGTGAAGTCTGTGTCCATGCTCTGTCTGCCCAGGCCCTGGGCCATGTGGCCTCTGGAGTCCCTACCCCATAACAACCCACTCCTCTTTATCCATGGGGAAGAGACTTAGATTCTTCTACCACAGAGTACGACGTACTGTGATGTCCTCGTATTTGGAAATTGTTTGCACGTTGGCTAATGAAATTGTGTTCATTTTCAAAATTAATTTCTGTTCATTTAAGATCCCATTTGAAAAAGACTCTTCAAGGTTGGTTAAACCATTTTCCATTAAATATTTGGCTTCCTCATAAGCACCCCTGACAGACAATGGCCTTCACTTCTGCAGTCTCCTATGATGGCAGAAATCTCATTAGCAAGAAGTGATTCTGATGTTTGCCAGAAAACTACCACTTAAATGAGGTGCAAATTTGTTTTCCTGTCATTTCCACCTATTAGTCAATTGGCTCTAAAGAGCAAAATCCATCTATTTTCCCCCGTGTCAGCCCTTTAGGTATTTGGAACCAGCTTACTCAGTTGTCTTTCCCGAGTACCACATCCTTAGTCCCTATAACTGTTCCTCAAAGGAAACCCTTCCAATTATGCTGGGAATTGATGCCTGCCTATCATAGCATGGAGGTGGAGCTCCCTGATCTCTTTGGGCTTCCCGGATATCAATAGCTGTTTCCTCAATGAAAAGAAATCACATCTGATTTCACTTGTGTTTGGGGGGCTCATTTTGGCACTTTTGATAAAGAGCGACGACTTTTACATCTGAGAACCTCACTGCAGGGCTAAATCCAGAGTGGATGATGGGCTCATCCATGTGCTTATGTGGCAGACCGGGCTTCCCTTGAATGATACACCCTTTGTCATGATAAGTGTCCTAGCACTCTCTGTCAGACACATTCCTGCAGGAATTTCTAATATGAAGAAAAAGATTATCTCACCATCTGTAGGTGGGATTTTGCTCACTTGGAAGAGCTACATCCCCTAATATCTGCCTTGCTCATCTTGAGTTCTGATTTTTCCGAGCTCTACTTTTTTCTTACCTTCTCATTCATGCAACTGGAGGGGAAGAAGAGGTGTGGATCTTCATGTCAGGGTGATCAGGTTCCAAAGCTCAGCTCCAACATCATAGTCCTAACCCTCAGTGTCTCTCAATGTATTGAGGCACCCATAGTGGTAAGAAGGACTCAAAAGAGCCCACCTGAAATGTGTTCTGGCACCAGCACCACTCAGATTATCAGACAGCATGGCTCACTGACTGGGAAAGATGAGCATTCCTTCTGGGCCTTGTTTGCAGACTCTTCACAGCTTGACCTCAGCCTCAGTCGTTCCCTTGACTCTTTCTTCCATTCTCTATGGGATGATATATCTGTGTCCACAGATCCAGATGTTGAGGAACACTTTAGAACACTGGCTCAGCTTTTTAGCTTTTGTTTTGTAAGTTTGCTCACTGGGTTGGAGAACAAGGGCAGTGTTTACTCCCTCCCTCCATCCAGCCCCAACTGCAGTGCACACCCCCCCACCCCGTAGAAGGAAAAGTAAGTGGACAGAAGACTAGACAGGAGAAAAATGTGGGAATTGCTTTCCCCACTGTGATGAAAGCAGCTTCGTGAAGCTGAGGTCAAACTGTGCAAGATCCTCCTACTCTGGTGTACCCAGGGCACAGGTGTAAGTTACCATCAGGTATGTATTTTGTTCAGTAAGGACAAATTTGGATGTTAGTTCATGCCAATTCCTTCCCCTTAAATGTAAGGTAAGATAAAGTTATCTTTAAAAATAGTGCAGGAACAAAAGCCATGAGACTAGAGATATGAAATAAGTATTTCCAATCATCAGAGAGGCTCTCACTTTCTTTCTCTTATATTTTTCAATAAATATAGCAACTGATACAGTTGCAGTTACAGACACCAGTTCTGATGTTTCTGAAGAATTCAGTTTTGGTGTTAGAGGGTGTTTTTTGAAACCCTGTTGATTGAAAAGTATCAGCCTTTTAAACATCCTGATAAAACCAGGGTATGAGTAGGATTGGCCCCAAGCGAGATTAACTCTAATATCCAGTGGGTGTGGCCTGTCCTAGGCTTCTCTCCCAAGCTCACACTTCTTTCATCACCCTTGGTCCTTGAGGGACCTGCTTTCTCTAAAACAGCCAGCTGCCCCTGCACTGTGCAAATATGACAGGTGCCCTCCACACCACCTTTCCCACAGGAAAAGAGAGGAGAACCTGCTTGTTTCCTCTTGGGATAGAGGATTAGGATTGCTCCTCTGGCAGAGCTCTGCTTGTACTATTCTCTCTGTCTCTACAGCTAAATGAGAACTGGGTTGAGATGTCTACCATTTATTACACACATTTTCATAGGATACTTTCTTAACAATGTGTCTTGGGGTATATTTTTTATTTCCAAAATATCTGGGTGAAGCACAGTATATTTTGATATAAAAATATCTGAGTTAGGCTTAGTGGGAACCCACATGGCCAAAATTTAGACATCTTCTAGATGAGAAATGACTGGAGGTAGTGTTCTTGATTTCTCAAAATTCTGAGGCAATATCTCCCATCAGTGGAAATGTGAACAGGGGAGCAGGGACCAAATGAAGATTTGTCATCCCTGAATTTGCACAGATCCTGCTGTTGTCACTTTTCGGATTTTACTTATTGAGGATAAAAATGTGCCTGGCTCCCATTGTTTAAAGGAGAGAGGGAGACAGAGAGGGAATATGATGCAAAGTCATTCTCCAGAGTCTAAGGGTCTGGCTTCCACTATGGTGGACATTATTAAGCATCTGTAAGTAGAACTGCTGGCAAATGGAGTGGGGAGGGGGCTGGATATTTGAAGCAATAGAAAAATATAGTCATGAGATGTATTAATTTTTGTGCAGTTCAGCCAAGCAGGGTCAAATCAGGAAATAGAAAAGCACAATATAATCCTTACATCCTAGGGCCATTATTCTCTCTATCCACCTGCCTTAGGCAAAGGAGAATTTTTGAAAGCTGGTGGAGAAATCAGAGTAGAAAAGATGTGTCTTCCTCTTAAGGCCAGGAGATTGAGTTAGACTCAACTTTTGGGTCTTCAGCCCTGAACACAGTACCCTGGCATATAGTAGGGTCTTGTGCACACAGTGGCCGATGAGTGAGGGTCCTTACTTATGGATAGCCAGTGGGTAAGAACAACTTTAGAAATAGATGCAGAGATGGAAAAGATCACTAGACTTATGAACAAGACAATCACAAGGATGGTATATAATCAACCTTATTTCAATGCTGGTCCCCATGTAAATGACCAATAGCATTAATTTGTTTGGGTGTTTGAAGAAGCACAACAGTAAGGAAGAATCCATAAGAAGACCCAGGAATGTCAGCCCAAAGTAGAGGGGCCAAGGGTACAGGAAAGCTTGCAACATTAGTACTTGCAGACCCAGAGGGGGGCTCAAGTAGGCCTTGGAAAGGTTGTCAAAGCCACTGCATATCCTGTCCTTGGCTCACTTCATCAGAAGTGTGGGTGAATCACAGAGAAAAACAGAAAGTCACCAAAGCCAGCCAATAGCAGTGCAATTCACAGGGGTGGAGAGCTGAGAAAACTCAGGCAAACTTCTCTCTGAAAAGCATTGACTGTCAGAAGCAGAGTACATTAGAATATTTATGACTGCTTCTCAGTAAGAGTCTTGAGGTCAGAACTACTATAGAAACAGATCAAGCAATCACAAAGAGAATACTACTTAAAAAAACATGCACAGAGGAAAAAAAGTCAAAAGTGGGCAGTTGAAAACCCAAACAGAAAGTGCATGGCAACTAGTTATGGATAAAACTGCAGAAGGAAGTCCTCAAATATTCAGCCATAACTCAAAGAAGACAAATGAGGAAATAAAAATATGAAAAAAGATAGAGTGTGGCTGAAGCAAATTTAAAAGACGAATGGATATAGAGGCCTTTATGGAAAGACAAGTTGTTTCAATTAGTTGCAGTGGAGGCATGGGTGTTCAGGCCCTTGTGGCTGGTGTGTGGCAGGTGGACACACACCTGCAGAAGAGAGGAACCTCGTGGCAAGGACAAGCCCAGAACTCAGGGAAAGAAACAATTCAGTAGCAAAATCTGCCTCCACTCACTCATGGTTAGAGTGCTTGCCAACTTCATTTACAAGGATGGTTTGCTTACTAAAAATAGTCTATACTAGACATATAACACTAGTTTAAGCACTGACAGATCTTATTATAATTCACACCTGAAAATGCGCTAGAACACTCTGAATCCCCACAGCACTGGGTACCAGGTTTATGACCCTACTGTCTGCACTTATAACTGGTGTAGTAATCCCCACCTGAGCATCTCCTGAGGGTTATGTGACTCGTTTCTAAAGGGCTTGTAAAGGATGTAAGGCATTGTGAGCATTTGGTGGTGCTTGGATTTCTCCCGTGGTTTTCAGGTTGTTCTCAATGAACAGCACTATCTGTAAATCCCTGTTCTGCAGAAATTTTTCTATACTGTTAGCATACCATAGGGCCTTAGAACAGGCTCTCAAAAGCAAAGCAGGTGGTTCACACTAACACTGCCCTTGGCACCAAATACCCTTGGTGGAGGAACTGTGATTAATTCAACAGGATTTGAAAAGAATGTTTCATATTGATGATATGGCAAGCTTGTTCACTCACCTGTGGCCCAGTGCAAAGGCTTTGAATGTGGCCCTAAAAGAGACAGAAAGCAGCTCTACAGTCTGTATCCCACCCCGCTGTGAAGACAGTGAACCCATAGAATCCTGGCTATACCTGTGATATGCTAAAAGGTAACTTCAGCTAGCTAGCAGAGAAATCAATCACACTCACATAGGACAGAGACTCAGTGTCATGAAGAGACCACTCCAGGTGGGATGATCATGGGACCTTTGAGAAGTCAGTTGAATTGAGATCTGAGGAGCAGAGAGGCAGAGCCCTGCACACACAGCAGGGACCAGCATCCCAGGCAGAGGGAACAGCAAGCACAAGGGTCCTCTAATGACAAGTCATGGATTATTTCCCAAACAAGAGCAAGGTAGCCCCAGCCCAGTGAGCACAGGGCAGAGCAGAGTGCGCTGAGGTCAGTGTCAGGTGAGGATTAGTACTTTGGAAGCCTAGTGGTTGTGTGATGAACTTTGAGCTTCAGTCAACTTAAAACAAAACCTGATTCTTGGTTTAAGCAAATAAGGAGATCCATACATTGTCAACAACATGGATGAATCAGAAGTCCGTTATGCTCAGTGAAATAAGCCAGACCCAGAAAGATGGATACTATATGATCTCACTCACACATGAAATCATTTTAAAATGTCAACCTCATAGAGCAGAGAACAGAAGGATGGTTGCCAGAGGATAGGGTTTGGGGAGAGGATGGCATATTTTTCAAAAGGTACAAAACTTCAGTTACACAATGAGTAAATTCTGGAGACCATAGTTAATAATACTGTATCATGTACTTGAAATTTCCTAAGAAAACTACATTTCATGTGTTCTCCCCCCACTGGGAGGTGGGGAGTAACTATGCAAGGTGATGGGTATGTGAATTGTTTACATATATCAAAACATCACACTATACATCTTAAATGTATACAGTACACATAAAGCTTCTGAGGGCCATGACCATGGACTTTTGCATCTCCAGAGTTTTACATGCTGAGTCTTCTCAAATGTTCCCAAGGTAGAATTGAACCAGGCCATATCCCACTTCCTCCATGGTGGGATCTAGAGTAATAATCAACCTAATTTGAATTCTAAGTCTTTCTGATGATTTCATGTGTAGCTTGGTGTCCATCTGCATGTGACCATCTGTCCAGCCTAAAGCTTCGCCCCAACCAGCCTTGCTGTTCAGAGCTCAGAGCTATGGAAAAGGATTTTTAATTTAATTGGATCAATATCTCTTACACCAGTGCTTCCTAACTGTGATGTTTGAAGAAGCACAGAATGCTGGAGCTGGAAACATGCATAGAAGAAACATAGTCAGACCCTTATTAAGAACTACAAAGCCGTGGTCCAGAGAGTCTAGATACTAGCACTACTTGGCTAAGTGCTAGTAGAGATGTTCTGGATATCCAACTTCAGGTTCTCTGGTTCCACGTGCGCATCCCCACTACCTCCCTCAAGGGCTCTAAATGGTCTGTTAACCAAAATGCAGAATGCTGTGCACTAAAATTCCATACATTGTGTTCCTATTAGAGTGGGTTAATGGGTTCTCTTGTAGAAAGATAATGTTCAGTGGTTACTAGGCAACTAGTTAGAATTACAGTGCTCTTTCTATGATTGCACAAAGTGCAAGGAAATAGTGAAAGGTAATTTACCAAATATCTTCCCACATAGATGACCATGCTCTGTGCATATGCTATTTCTGTACATCCCATGTAGGTGAAAACATTAAAAATATTGTTAAGATATTTAAAAGGGAGCAATGGAAAGTGGTCCCTCATCAAATCCCAGAAACTCTATTTTATTATCTATTCTATGTTATAGGACTTGTGGCCACAAGGTTTGCCAAGAAGCTTTCCATTCCATGTCATGATGCTATGACTTTGTAAGTCTTTCTCAGACCTAGTGCCCCTATTAAGTCTTCCTTGTGTTTTGTTTCTGCTTAGAAAGTGTTTTCAAACTCTTATTTCACTGAGTAAAATATCAGAAATGAAAGGTATTGAATATTGTCAAAGAAGGTTTTAGCATCTGCAGAAACAACCATATCATTTTTATCTTTAGGTCTAATATGGACAATTTTATTAACATATTTCCTAATATTGAACTCTTACTGTTTTATAGAAATAAATCTCAATTTTTAACAAATAAATTGATAAAATATGATTTTTGAAAATATGTTTGAATACGTCTGCTAACATTTTGTGATATTTTGCATTGATAATCATGATATTGGTTTCTCATTATCTTTCTTTTGCTATTTTTAACAAGTACAGATATTGATGTTATATTTCTTATGAACATAGTTTAGAAGATTGTCCTTTTTTCTGTTCTGTTCTTTTTTTTTTTTTACTTTGAAGGTTTTAATAGAATTTTCTTAAGCCATCATCTTAGACCTGGTAATTTTTGGGTGTGTATGATTTCTTCACTGATTTAGTAGAAATTAGTCTCTTTAATTTTTCTTTTTCCTCTACAGCCATTTTTGGTAAATTGTAATTTCCTGAAAAATTATCCTTTTCAATTCAAATGATTCAAATATACTTGTATAGAGTGGTACAAATTAGGTTAACTAATTGGTGTTTATATCTTTTATTTTTATTCACTTATAATTTCCAAGTTTTTGTTTTCTGTTTCATTGATTTATGCTTTTATCTTTATTATTTATTTTGGTAAATTTTATTTTTGTATTTGTAACTTTTTAAGTTAGGAATTTATATCATTGTATTTATTTCACTTTTATTCATATTTGAGAGTAAATTTTCTTCTGATCACTACTTTAATTTTATTATGTTTTGTTTAATTATATATATTTTGATATGTCATCTTTTCTTTAGCCTTATTTTCAGAAATTCTGTGATTTTTGGTGGCAGAGGTGTTTTATAGAGAATTAAAATATTCAAAAGGGAAGACTTCTTTTATTGGATTTTGTTTAGTAAATATTATTCACATTTGTTCACTTTAAGAGATACTTGGTACTCCCTTTGTGACCTAATGTATAGCTAATTTTTACAATTGTTCATTATGTAACTATTTTTAAATTATGATATTTAATGATATAATATATAAATATGATACATAGTATATGAATGAATTCTTCTTTACAGATTACATTCATTAAAAAACATTTTACTTCTTTATCCAGTCACCAGTTGATGGGCATTTGGGCTGTTTCCAACATGTGTTTTTTTAAAAAAATTTTTCCCCATTAACTTTATTGGTACATTTTAGGTATAAAATACAGTTACATTCATCATTGGGATCTTGTACCATTACATGAGTCTCTCGGTTCTTTTTTTTTTTCCCCTTCCCTTGCCCTCCCTTCACCCCCTCCACCCTTCCCTATTTGCAAAGACCTTGTTTCCGTTTTTTTCCTCTTCTCATATTTTTTCCTTTCCCTTTTTTCCCTTCCCCTACCCCTCCCAATTCCCCTGCTCTTTTAGACCTTTTCTTCCTGTTACACAATATCAGTTATACATTTTTAAAATTACAATATTAAGATCTAGGAGACATTAACCACAGATTTTACAGAATTTAGAAGGATATAGAAAGCATATTACAAAAATCTTTTTTGAAATAAATTTGACAACTTCCAAAGAGTAACTTAGAAGACAAATTAATGAAACTAACTCTGGAGGAAATATAAAATTTGAATAGCACCTATTAAAGAAAGTATATTCCTAGCTTGAAACCCTACCTATATGACAACAGCAGGCTCATATACATTTTAACTGATAAATTATATCAAACATTTAAAGCAGAAAAAAGAAGGAACACTTATCCCCTCATTTTAGGAAATCAACATTGTGCTAATACTAAAACTGGATAAAGATAATAGAAGAAAAAAGTATGAACATAGAGAGAAATTTGATTAACAAAACAAACTCTTAGAAGTCAGATCTGGCAGTTTGTAGAAAATGGTTTTATTATAGGGATGGCAGTGTTGGTTCAGCATTGGAAGATCCACCCCCAAAAGTCATCATTTTAACAGAGGAAAGGAGAAAGCCATATGATCCTGTCACTAGTTGGAGAAAGAGTATCAGACTAAATTCTACAGCTGTTCATGGTAAAAGCTATCAGGAGACTAGAAGTAGAACAGAACCTTCTCAACAGATCAAAGACATGTACTCCATACTTCCAGGAAAAACTCCTTCTATGAATGGAGACGATACAATGCTTTCTCCCTAAAGTGGGGAACAAGGGCATGTATGCCTACCCTTCATCTGTCCATTAGACTTTGAAACATAGGTCTAAACCAAAATAGTCTGGCAATAAAATGACACAACTAGGATAGGATTGGCACAGCAGAAGCAAAATCTTTATATGTAGATGAAATGGTCATCTACAGAGAAAATACTAAGAAATCTCTAGGAGCCCCTAGAACTTGTGCTTGAATTTAGCAGGATTAGAAAACACAAGGTATATACAAAAATTCAGGTCTGTGTATACTTGCTATAAATGAAGAACTGGATATTGAAATTTAAAAGTTTTGTAGGAGTACAAAGGACCCAGAAAAGCCAAAAACAAAAACAAAAACAGTGTTGGAAGACATTTAGCACCCAATTTTAAGACTTCTTCTAAAGCTACAATAATCAAGGCAGTGTTGGTATAAGGAAAGACATACAGATCATTTGAATAAAACAGAGAATCTAGAAATAGAACCACACATATATGGTCCACTGAGTTTTGAAAGATTATTTAACATTAGCATTTTATAGAATATAAACTCTATTCAAGAGCCAAGGAATAGTGTCTTCAACAAAGGCCACTAGAACATCTGGTATCTGTATATAAAAAATTAACCTCAACCCTTTTTTTCCATACATGAAAATAACTTGAAGGGATCTATGAACCTAAATAAGAAAGCCTAAAAGTATAAAACTTTAAGAAGAGATTATAAGGGAAAATATTTATGAATTCAGGGTAGGCAAGAACTACCTAGGATACAAAAAACATGATGTATAAAAGAAAAAGAATTGATAAATGAGATTCCATCAAAATTTAGAACTTTAAATGACATCATTAAAATGAAAAGTGGTCCTTAAACAGACCATATTTACAATGCATATAAGCTATGACCAGAATATATAAAGAATTCTTAGAGCTCATTAATAGACAACCCAATTAAAAAGTAGACGTAAGAACATGATAAATAGCCAGCACAGCACAAGGAAAGGTGTGCCACTCTAGAATCAGAAAAATACTAATCAGTACAATAATAAGATTGAATTATACACTCATGAGGGAGATGAAGTCAAAAGTTTTGAAAGCCTTGTCATCACTTTTTCTTTTTGTTGGATTCTCCCCCTTTGCATTTAATTTGTCACTCCCAATGGATTCATTCTGCTGGGTTTCCTGGGGTTGTGATCTTCATTGTCTTTTCCTAGGGTATTGTCTAAAATTTTTTGGAGTGCCAGTTTGGTATTCATGAATTTCTGAGGTGCTCTTTATCATGAAAGTATCTTATTTCTCCATCAATTTTGAAAGATAGTTTTGCAGGGTACATCAATCTGGGTTGGAGGCTGTTTACCTTTAGGGCTTGAAATACATCACTCCAAGCTCTTCTTGCCTTGAGGGTTTGCACTGAGAAGTCTGCTGTGATTCTGATGGGCTTTCCTTTGTATGTGATTTGTTTCTTTTCTCTCACTGCTTGTAGAATTTTATTCTTCTGTTGGATTTCTGGAATCCTAACTATTATATGCCTATGGGTAGATTTTTTTTTTGATTAAGGCTAGCTGGAGTCCTATATGCCTCACTTATCTGTATGTCAAGTTCTTTTCCCCTCTTTGAGAAGTTTTCTGCCATCACTTCTGTGAAGAGTTTTCTTTTATGTCATCTGCACTCTCTCCTCTTTCTTCCTTGACTCTAATCAGTCTTATGTTACTCTTCTTTGCATTGTCTAGCAGCTACTGGATTGATTTCTCATGTTCCCTTACAATTTTAAAGCAATTTTTCTTTTCCTCCTCACTAATTGCAATCTTATCTTCTATATGTGAAATTCTATCCTCACATTGGTTCATTCTACTGCGCAGACTTTTGATGGAGTTTTTAATCTCTTGGAAATCTGTTTGTATGTGTTTTATGGATTCCATTTGTTTCCTATGTTGGGATTCCATCATATTCCTCAGATCCTCTATTTTTTTATCTGTGTCCTCTCTAGATTTATTAATCATGTCTTGCACCATGAGCAAAATCTTTGCTGTTATCTGAGTAATTATGTCTGATTTCATTTTTCCCAAATCCTCTTTTGTTGCCACTTCAGAGAGTCCAGGTGGTTGAGTATCAGAGTGTTCCATCTCGTTTCCCTTTGGGGTTGCTGTAGGTGATCTGGAAGTCTGGTTTTGAGGCTTATTTATGTGTCTTCTAATTTCCACGGGGGGGTGGGGAGTGCTTCTGGTGCCCACTCGGCTCACCTTCTCTGCCCTAGGAGCTTGGGATGGAGGTGGGGGAGCTTCCTTCCAGATGCTGGAACCAGCTCACCTTCTTGGCCCTAGGAGCCTGGGATGGAAGCGGGGGAGCTTCCTTCTGGGTGTTGGGACCAGCTGAGCTTCACTGCCCTAGGAGCCTGGGATGGAGGCGGGGAGCTTCCTCACTTCTTCACTCTTTCATTCTGATGCAGAACCGGGAGTCCGTCATTCAGCAAGTCTGGTCCTCGTGGGTTTTTTTGTTTTTTTTATAAAATGCAGTACTACCCAGCCATAAAGAATGATAAACTAGAGACATTTATAACTAAATGTATACACATTGAGGCCATATTCTTTAGTGAAATAAATAGGACACATATGTAGAAATACTGAATAGTTTCTCTGGTGTGGGAAACTAAAAGTCTAATTGAGGACCAAAATGTATAATAGATAACGTGAAATAGGAACAAAAGGCCCAAAGGGGGAGGGGAAGGGGATATGGGAGGGTTAAGGGAAAGGAAAGAAGGGAAAGGAAAAAATACAAGAAAAGGGGCCGGTGATTTAACTCAGTGGTTCTGGCACCTGCCTTGCAAGCGCAAGGTCCTGAGTTTGATCCCAGGTACCAAACAAACAAACAATATACACATATATACACATATATATACACATATATATACACACATATATATATACATATATACACATATATATACATATATATGAGAAAAGGAAAAAATGGAAACAAAGTCTTTGTAAATAGTTAGAGGTGGAAGGGTTGAAGGGAGGGCGGGGAATGAGGAAAAAATAAGAACCAAGATGTATCATGTAAAGGTACAAATTCCTAATGATGAATGTCATATTGAATACTTAGAATGTACCAATAAACTTAATGAATTAAAAAAATTTGTATCTATTTTTTAATTCATCAGAATAATACATTAAATTTTCCTAGTATGACTGCTTTCTACTTGCCTATACATCCCCTATACTTTTTAAGGCAGTTGTTGCTAAGCTTAATTATGCATTCATAACTGTTTCAGCTCCATTTTGAATGCAACCTTTATGTTGTAGGCATGTTGTGTGCTCACACACACAAGCTACATTTTGCCTTGGCAATCATTAGAATCACAAATCTTGCCTCACTGTGTCTTTTCATCGGTCTGAAACACTTTTGTCTAGTTGTTTTCTTATTAATAGTAGTATTTTACATTTTCTGAATCATCCTAAGTGTGTTTGGTACCAAACAGAAGTGATCTTTGTATGTTGTTTATTTTCCTACAGAATTGTGTTTACACAATATATGAAATGGTGTGTGTTACTTTACACTGTTGAAACGTATTTTTGATAGCATTGCAGTATGTAAATGTTTTCAGTGGCTTTATAATATATTATTCACTGTGTTTGATTACTCATTTACTTAATGTTTCTCTACTACTGTATGCTGACAAAACTGTTTTTTCCTTCATTTAGAATTATTTGTTTGACCACAATGTCCAAAAGTGCAATTAACTGGTAAATGGTATAGAATAGTTATTGTTTCTTTTCTTCTTTTTTTCTGCACAGCTTCCAAATCATCTTCCAAACCTTCATATCAATTCAAATTTTGCTGGTTTGATGTCCCCTGGTGAGGTCCCCTCACTGTTATTTGACTACTGCGGTGGCAGCTCTGCCCTGAGTCAACTTAACTGATTCCCTTTCTAGAGTCTCCTTTTCTGACCAGTTCAGGGTGAAGGTTGGTCCTAGCAGGAACCTGGATTAGTACTGGAAGACAATTGGGAGCTGTGCTGATGCTCTGAGGAAGGGTCCAGGCACCCAGGTCCTGGAAGGGACATGTGAATGCAGAGCTCCAGTTTCTCTGAATCCTGAGGGCATGAAGCAGCCCCATGATGCAGGGCTCCCCTTTTCTACAGTTCACTGGGGTGTCATGTTTGGAGATAGTGTGACAAAATGGAGATTCTGGACTATTTTTCTGGTTGTAGTTCCTCCATGTTGACTCTCATATTGGTCCAGCTCCATTTTCAGCCTGAGGACCATGTGACTCTGGGTCCAGACCAGATGCAGAAGCAGCAGCCTTGAGTAAACTTCCCCACCCAGCCTGTGTCCACAATTCTGGAAGGTCTACCCTCCAGAAAGCACGGTTACTCCACATTACTGCTGGTGATTCTGCTTCTATAACCAAACACTGACTTCTCAAATGCTAAAATCAAGCATGGACTCCATGAAGGGACCATAATGTCATTAATCCAGGGAAGGACAGCTGAGAGGGCTGCTAGAGTTGGCAGGCAGTCGTAGTCCTCAGAAACAGTGTGAAGAGGGGACATGGTAGAATAATCACACCATTCACCACTCTTTTCTATTAACCTTAAAGTTTTCCCTAAACATTGACTGTAAACTCAAGGCCAGGTGCTGTGTCTCCTTAGTCTTCACACCAGCCCTGGTTCCAATACAGGGCTGAACACATAGTAGCTGCTATCAGCCCCTCTGCTTCAACCCAAAGTTAACTTGAGGCCCCCAAGATGTTCCTCCCTGCTTTGAAATGAATGGAGAAATGTCTGGGGGTAACCTAGGGGGTTGGGGAGTGTGATGAAACACTCAGTGTGCCCCATCTCAGTGGAGGCTGTTGCAGCAACAGACAAGAGGTGTAGTTAATATGTCTTATGCAGTAACCAAAACTCAAAATCTTCATTGCAAAAATGTTTAAAGTGTCATCCCTGCTTGCAAATGTGGTGCTGTGGACATATGTCAATGTAATGCACCTCTGGCACAAAGAATGTAGGTGAACAGAAATATATTCATTTGAGGTAGTACCCACCATGACTGACAGTTTTATGATGGGTCTTGGAGCCTCCGTATGATGCAGTGAGGGCTGAATGGCTTACCTTCATTCCAAGCATGGAGTGGAAGCAAAGTGATGGAGGGAGGAAGGAAGCAAAGGGGAAAGGGAGGTGGCAAACATTAAGCACCTATTGTATGCCAGTCTCTGAAGAGATTATTTTCATTTCACTTTGGTAAATGCTCATAAGCATACTAGGAGAGGAGCCTTGTTCCCATTATACATCCTGAGATAAGAGGAGTGTCTTGGCCTCATTCACACAGTTCCTGATATGAGGACCTGGACTCTGTCAGATCTGTTCAATTACAAAGTCATTGCTTATTTAACTTATGTAAGAAAATAACAAGACAGATCTTGGCATGTGGACAAGACAGGATAGCAGAGGCTGTATCTCCAGGCTACTTTAACTCTGGAAAATCTCTGCAAAAATTAGCAGAGGAGAGTGGTTTAGAAGCTTTGTCCCAGAGCCTCTAGAAGCCATCCAGGCAGGAAGGGTGGCCGAATCCTCTTTCCTCTCTGCCCAGGGAAAAGATATCTGTGCTCTGAGGCCAAGCCACAGGAAGAAAGAGAGAGTCATGGCAAAGCTGGCTCATGCAGCATCAGTGGGCTTTGGATGAGACAGATTTGAGGAGTTTTTTTTTCCCAGCTCCAGGGATCGAACTCAGTACCTTGTACTTGCAAGGTAGTCACTGCACCACTGAGCTAAATCCTCAGCACTAGGCAGAATTGAGTTTAAATTCTGTGTCCTTCTCTCACTGTGTTGAGGCAAGTCATGTGATAACCCTAGGCTTCAGTCTCCTCACTTGCAAAGAGGAATATTCCTTTCAAGCTTATTCTGAGGACCTCAAGTGTCCCTGGGTGTACACTTTGCAGTGGTCAGGACACAGACGGTGCAGAATTAATATGATCTGTCTCCACTATCAGCCCGACAGGGGTCGCAGAACATGCATGCAGATGTGCAGATATGCCAGACTGTGGACTAGCAGCACAAGACACTTCTCTGGAGAGGTGGCCTAAGGATCACCACATTCCATCCACTCTCAGGTCCCCAGACAGAGTCTTGTGATCCAGCCCCAGTGGACTCATTACTGGGAAATATTCCCAGACAAGCTGGTGATTTTTATTCTTTATCTAACCTAGTATTCTTATCTTTTTATTTACTTTACCCATCAAAACACTTCCAGATTAATTCTCTTCCAAATCATCACTGCATCTTATTCTCAGAAACCTGTGTGCACCTCCTTTTCCTGATTTTTTTTGTTTTAGAATATTATGAGTTATGGGTTCTTACCTTGAGGTCACAGGTTTAAGAGATTTGCAAAACCCTGAAAGTAAATGTGCAATTCGGTGTGTGTGTGTGTGTGTGTGTGTGTGTGTGTTGTGTTGTTAATGGGAAGGAGTGGACCTTCATAACTTGTATCAGACTTTCAAGAGCAAAGAAATACTACTTTAGATGATCCACTAAAAATATCCTGATTGTATTATTTCGTACTTAGTCATAAACCCTTACAGCTCACTTGGAAGCAAGCAGAGAAAAAGCTCCATGAGATGAGAACCAACAGAGGTCTTTCATGTTGATCTGGTTATCTACTGTGGGAAGAATAGGCTGTTGCTCTTCAGCTTGTCCTGTGTTCCTTGGCCAGAGAGGAGATGAGGGGCCTGGATGCTCAAAACTGGTGGGTCTCAAAGTGACATCCCTAGAGGACAACATTCTGCCCTCCTTGTGGAAATGGTATGAGAAAAGCAACTTCTCAGGCCCTACTCCATATCTGCAGGTACACAGGCTCTAGGGGAGGAAGTCAGATTGTACCCTCTGATGGCACAACCATCCCCAGTGATGTCCACACTTATGCAAATGTAAGAATGCTGCCCCCTATGCATGGAGGGGAAGTGGGAACACTGGCTCCAGGTGCTGTATCTCCAGGAGGGAGGTGGAGGAGAGAGGAGGGGCTTCTGTGGAGGCTCAGTGCTTAGCTGAGTTATCATATGCTAAGTGACCTCTTTATATTCCTAAAGTGTTTAAAATCCATCTGCTTGTTTGGCCTGTGGAAGGAATTTGTTTTTTTATAGTTAATATCAATATATGGAAGCTATGTAGGCAGAGAAAATGATTTTCATATTTCAATCACATAACAAATGAGATACTGCAACTCAAAGCTGCGTTCCCTGGAGATACAGCATTCTGCATAGCAAACAGTAATCTATTTTGCTTGTAAGCATTTGTCACCATGTTGGAAGGCCTCCCTGTGAAAGCCCTTGGCTGTTGTTGATGACAAATACTTTGAAGTGCTTCCCCATTCTGAGAATTCTGTCCCATGGCCAGGGTCTCTACCTCTGTTTCACTGCAGAATGTCAGCAGCCAGACTTTAGACAAGAGCCCTTCAATCCTCTCCTAGACTTGGCCTCATCTTTAGGCCCTCTCTTTGACCTGCTTCTACTGTTCAGATGTGGTTTGTCTCTCAAGGGATAAGCGTGGTGATGGGAGAGGGACTGAAAACTGTAAGAGACAGGGGTAACTGGATGGCAAGGAGGTCACTGGGGCACTACCCTTGAAGAAGCCAATGCCCATTTCTCAGAAGTTAGGTAATGCAGGACTAGACTGGTTACCAAGAAGGCAAGGGATTGTAAAGCTTGTTCAGCTTTCTCAGCTCTCTCTCTCTTGCTTCCTCTCTTGCCTGTGAGTTCTCTTACAAATACTTCTGCCATGTGATGCCATCCACTATGTATGACACAGCTAAAAGGCTCTCATCAGGGGCTGACCAGATAATGACCAACTGATTTTGGACTTTGTGTCCCCAAAACTATGAGCTAAATAAACCTGTTTATTTCATAAAGTACCTATTCTCAGGTATTTTGTTATAGAAGCACAAAATGCTAAGACATCTGCATATTCCAGTTTTATCAAGAATCCTGTTAGGCCAGATTACCAAGTATTTTTCTACTCTTCAATTTTCTTCTTGTCCTCCAGGTTGTTTCGCATCCACTGAGCTCCTCACTCTGGCCCTCACTATAAATCCCCAGCTCTCTTTGTTGTATTGTGTTTGAGTTCAGTTTTACCAAAGCCTCTATGCTCTATTACAACAGTGCTAAGTAAAAATCTGTCTTTACCCTCTTTAACTAGTATCTGGCTCTATTTCTCTATAATGTTCATTTCTGTCTATGTCTACTACCTCTGACATACCAAAGACAATGCCTTCTTCTTCACTGCCAGTGATGGAAAGTTCAACATCTGTCCCTATGCATGTGATCCTAGAAAAGCTGCAGCACCAGGAGAACTGAAGAAGAGAAGAGTTTCCTTTGCTTGGGAGCTGCATTTTTATTTGGCAGCTTCATTTCAATGGGAATTCATGTATTCATACATCGATCACATAGGCCAAGAGCAGTTACAAAAATTCCTCAGTCCCTACTGACTACACCATAAAGCTTTCTTTTCTGCTTAGATCACAGTCCAATGGGTGATAGCAGGTGCCCTCCAACCATTGGCCTTGCCACCCCAGAGTCTCCAGGACTTCCACACACACTCTGTGCCTACCAGCAGTTAGAGACAGAGAGTACACACAGTGCCAGTGCAGATGAGACCACTCACACTTTCACTCAAGTTCCAGTATGGAGAACTAGTCACATGGGGGCCAGGACCTAGCTCTGTACTCAGAGGAAGAGCAGAAGGCACTACTGCATCTGCCTCTGCCTCTGCCTCTGCTAGGACAGCCTCAGCACACAGGAAATGCATTACAGTAGAGAGATTTGGCTGTGCCAATCCTATTGGCAAGAGCTCAGAAGGGAATACTACATAGACTTTACTAGACTTTAGACAAGGTTGGTTGTGAGGGGCTGGTGGCCACTGGTGGTATTGTCTCCTGTTGCCCTGATTTGTGTATGGTTCAGCCTGGTCCATGCCTGTGGTCTGCGTGAAACCCCTATTCCACTTTCAGATCCCTATATAGATCCCATACCCTTCCTAAGGGTTCCTGACCTTCTCAAGCCAGCTTTCTTTTGGACCAATAAAACTGGGATTACCTTAGTTCAGAGTTCCCATTTCAGAGTTTTCAAGCCCCATTAAAGCTTCTGGCCTCTGTGGGAGTTGCAGACCCATCACTCCGGCATGCACTTTCTGCTATCCCAAGCAAGCTCCCTGAGTATAAAACTGGCCTTGAGTCCATGGCCTTTCACCTGACATGTTCTCCCCTCTCAGCCTCCCAGCTCTGCGTCTGGCTTCATTATTCCACAGCCTGCTAACCTCCCAGGCTGACTTGAACTAGTTCCGTGGCCTACTCCTATGTTTGCCAAAACATAGAATCTATCACTGGGTACTGTGAACATTCAACAGCTTTTACAGATTTCAAAATGTCATTCAAAGCCTCATATCTTTCGCTAAGCTTCATAGCAAATAACCATGCTTTTCCTTTTAAAATCTTGTGTGGCAACCAAGATTCACCTGACTTACTATGTGCTTATGCTCATGCTGGGAATGTAACAGTGGCCATAGGTAACCCACACAGAGAGGCCAACAGCTACTCACTGGCTCTGTCTATGAGGGCTGACTCCACACTTCAGAAACTTACCACATTTCTCTCCTGGTCCTTTTGTTCTAGGTTAGTTCAGTTGGAACCAATGACTTCAGGAGGGGTAATTATGGTCATGGTTTTGGATGTGGGCTCTCTGTTCTTCCAGACTTCATCCAGACTTGACACCTGCTGTGACTTGGGGCTAGGCATAACTTCCTTGGTTTCCAGGCCCAGTGGAAGCTTCTAGTCAATCCATTCGTGTTACACATGTATGCATTTTAGAGCCAAGATATTGACTGTGCCATCTGCTGTGATATGAAGAGAGTATTAGAGGAGCAAGGACACTGAGGACAAGAGATGAGCAGGAGACATCTGGGCCATCCTTGAAACCAGGGACTGACTGGGAAGGCTGTGGCATGCAGATCTGCAGCTGGGCTTGGGTGCTAGGATTGCCAGAACCTGGGATGCTGCAGTAAGGGCAAGCTGGCCAGCTGCTGCCTACCTCCTTTTTTGGTTAAGAGGGGAATCTGATTGGTTCATTAAACTTTTCCAGGCTTCAGAACACCCAATAAGAATATTGGATGGAAAATTTTCCTAGATTGAAAAAAAACCCTCCTTAGATCTTATATAAGGCTTTGCATTCTCAAAACTGTTTCACACACAGAGCTATAAAAATGAATGCAAACTTATCAAAGTAACACTATAAAGATGCCTGGGAATTACGAACATGCCATAAGTAAAATTAAATTGTAGTGATAGAAGAACTATTATTTTTATGGTTAGAAAATCTTAGTTACAGATTAACTATAGAAAATACAATGACTCTTATATATTAAAAGTCTGTATTTAAAACAATTATCAGCTACCCACACGTCCTGGTCTGAGCTCTTGGAAGAAACTAAGTGGTGTATTTGGTGGGCTTGATAGCTATTAGAAGTTTCTTAGACAGAGTTTCCACACTCCCTCTTCTTTCTTGAGCCTTGTGGAGGGTGTTACATGGATCCTGACCACATGAGTGGGCTAAATAGGTCTATAGAGCTCTTTGCTTCTAGAGAAGTAGAGTAGTCACTACATCTCATGGGCAAGGCTGGCCCTGTCTACACACGAAGAAACTTCCAGGGAGTCAAATGTTGGTCTTTCCAGAAAACAAGGGTCAGACTGGGGCTTAATCCACTTCCAAGACGGTGCATTGGGTCCAAGTGCCAAGGAGGACCACTGAGCTGTCAGGCCCTGGGAGTGGGCACAAAATATTCACCACTTCATGGCTTTGGGATATTCCAGTGGGGTCAATGGATTCAGCCTGTCCATTACCAGCAAGACAGTTGGTCTCCAGGGAGAGAATGATTACACATCTCTACACAGTTCGTGAGGTAGAGCCACCACCAAGCAAAGGCATCAGTTGGCCCATTAAGGTTACTTGATGGCTGTTTTTTTCATCTAGAATAATAACAGAGCACATAAGTACTTTTATCAAAGAAGTGTGGATTTTCTCCTGAAGAACTGAGCACCACTCTTGTGAGGGGCAGAAAGACCTGTGTGATGGGAAAATTTGGCATCATTCCTTGGATTGATCTCCTAGAACAGCATTGCAGTATCTCACAACACAGCTCTGATGCAGGGTTCATCTTTGGTAGCAAAGAATAGAAAAGTGCTTGAAGAACTTGTACAAAGGAAGTAAACAGGCACATATATTCAAACATGCACACATAAACACAAGAACACATTCACTCACATGCATACACATATAAATGCAATCACACAACCACACACATACTTTCACACTCTCAAATTCACCTCCATACACTCACATATACAAACAAATGTAGTGATTCCTCACACTCCCACATCCAGCTAACTTGAAAGAATGTGAGCTTTTTTGATCTCATGTCAGTGATTAGCAGAGTTGCAGTACAGGGTCTCAGTTACTGCAGTGACCCAGACCCCAGCCTTTGTCAGAGTAAAGAACAGACACCTCTGTTCACAAGAGCTTCCCTGATAGACTCTGGGGCCTCCTGCCTCCAGTCTCTACCAACCTACTTCTCTCCCTAATCATCACTCCCCGCTTCACTATTCTCCAGAAACTTGATGTCTTACTTGCTCAGAGGAATAGAGCAGGAGTGGCTTCCAGGAGCAAAAAAAGCGGATGCCTTTAGATGATTGTGCTTTGTCCTAGACTAGAATCTGGCTAACCCTTCACAGAGCTCCTGTCCATAGCCAGATTTGAAACAATGTCAGACAGAGCTCCTTTCTTTGAGAAATGTCCCCTGACTTTGGACAGAAGACCCTTGTGCAGTCCCCTTAACAAGGCTACTTAAAAGTCTGCGATGAGATGCACAATGGCTCCCCAGAAAAAGGCCCTGGTTTTCCTTCAGTGAGGTGCACCCAACAGGGTGGGCCTATGTTGGCTACTGTCCGTGGTGCTGACACGGCTGTCCTGTAGGCTGTGGTCATGGTGCTAACACAGGCAACATTTCTTAGCAAGATGCAGATCTCAGAAAGCACAGGCCCAACATAGCCCTCTGCTTGTACAGAAGGGAGAGACTGAGACCACCAGAATAAATTCCAACAATCCTGTTTTACAAGGAACAGGAGGAAGCAGGAGAAAAGGAGCTTGAAGCAAGGCAAAAGATCTTCCTAGGAAAGAAGTGATTAGAGAGACCTTAAAAGCTTCCCACAGCTTATAGCAGAGATCTCTGGGTTTCTTAACTGCACTCAGTTCCTGAAGATTCCAGTGCTTATATATTCCACCATTATTCAGTAAAGTCCGAGAGAAGTTTTGGCACTTCCCATCCAAAATATTTAAGGAAAGGTCATCTACAAAGCATGGGCTGTAGAAATTGAAAATAAAGCCATTTTCTTTTATCAGTGTCTAGCAGCTCTTCTCTATCTGGCACATATTAAAGAAGCCAGGGACAGTTAAAAGTGTGAATGCCAAGCCAAGAATTCTTACAAGTTGGTGGGTAAAGGGGGTTGCCTCAATAGTGTCAGATGGCATGAGAGAGGTTCATGTGGACATCTATGTAGACATAGCAAACAGCTGTAAGGGAGGCTGATGAGGACATGAATGAATTGGCAAAGTTGTGTTTACCCTAGAATTTATTTTAAAAAAGCATTTTACTCATGTACCAAGAAAGTTACATCCTGAGTATGCTGGGAATTCAAGGAGAATATTTAATCCAGAAACCTTTTAAAGAACTGATTTGGTTCAGGCATCAGATAAGCAGGTGTTTGAGGGATTACCTGGGCTGCTTTAAATACAGACTTTTATGCTTAGATGGTTGCTCCAATTCTGTGGTATTGGCAAATACTGCAATATCTAGTGCAATATACAGTGTGACATTATTGCTATGTCCAATCTCATCACAATTGCACAAAGTTGTCAGTATCTCATCCTGGCAAGGCTCAAAGGACATTTTAAAATTAGACTTTATTGACTGGGCTTTTGGTGTTCTACTCACTTGGCTCCTATGTGTGAATTCACATTTGTGTGCAGTGCAGGAAGGCCAGAAGCCCATGAGATGGGGCTATTCTGCTAAACCCACTGATAAGAATGCCTTCCTTGAAATGCTGACATGAGATGATATAATGATCCTCCCTAACAAGAAATGGGAAATAACTTTGTTCAAGCATAGCATTCCCTGTACATCTGTGCTGACTTGAGCCCTTGCTCCAGGGGAGCTTTCCATTCCATTCTGTCTGAAAGCAGATGGTGAAATGTGCCCCCAATGGCTCTCCGTGCAAACTGCGTGCAATAGGAAGATCTTTCACAGTTCACCAGGGCTACATTCCAACTTGAAGGTCAACTGACTCAGAGGTAGTCCCTGGGAAACAGTACAGAGATCTTGTTATGGCAAGTTTTCCCAAAACCAGAGTTTAGTTATGGACAATGGTAAATATTTCTTCCAAGAACTTTTTCAACCTTGTCCTTAATCTTAGGCATCAGGCTACTGTTATTATTCATCCTATTCCTAACACTTTGTAGCCAAGTTAAACAGTAAGAAGTACATTTCTCCATTTTTAACTAAAATAAGATCAATAACAAGGGATGGATTCGTAAACAAGGAAATATTTTTCTTCTTTAAAAATGGTAGAACTCTGAGAAGAAGAGGGAAAAAAGCCACTGATTCTTTGGAAAATGGAGTGGTCTAAGAGTGTGGATAATTTTGCATTGAATCAGTCTGTTATATGCCTAGTGGCTTCATCACTTCTCTCATTGCTGGGACAAAATACCCAACACCTACAAGTTTAAGGAGGAGAGATTTCTTTTGGCTCACAGATTGTAGAGGTTTAAGTCTATAGTCAGCTTCAAGGCAGGGTGGCATGGCAGAGGGGTATGGCAGGGGAGAAACAGATCATGACATGGTGGTGCAAAGAAGAGAGAGGGATCAAGGAAGAGGGAAGGAGACATAGCTTTCCAGGCCATGCTCCTAGCGACTCACCTCTTCCAACAGGCTTCACCTCCCAAATCAGTTAGTTTTAACTCATCAGTGTTTAATTGATTATTATTAGTGACTAATAGTAATGATTAATTTAGTGAGTAATATTTGTGATTAATATTAGTGTCTAATCTACTAATAAGTGTCAAACCCTGTGATCCAATCACTTCCCAGAAGCTCCACTATGAGCACATGAGGCTTTAGGGGGATGCCGAGATAAGAACCATAACTCTTTGCTTCAAGTAATAATTCTCAGAGAGAAACCTTGCCTTTAAAGATGTCTCTTTAATGTAAAATGCCACAATCCAGCATTTCCCTTTGTGGGGTAGGCAGTTGGTAGAAAAAACATAGAGGAAGGTGGTTAGAAAGGGCTTATTTTACCCTTTCAAGTTTGCTTTGTCCACCTGCACAGCTCTAGTCCAGTTTCCAGCCTGTGGTGCCTCTCCTTGGAAGCGATATATGTGCATTTTAGCAGGGTCCTTCTGGAGACAAAACATCCTTAGAGAAGTAACACTAAGTGGGGTTGTTTGCCAGATTCTCTTGTCCATGAAACTTTACTGCCACTCATTCTAAAGAGCTATTGTTGCAATGCAGAGAGGGAGGGAGAGAGAGAGAGACCAACAACTACCTGCATTTCCCAAGAGTCTCTTCTCTGCACAGTGCTGGTTTAGAGCCATCCAAAAAGAAACATTTGCATGAGACTTTCAACATGGAATAAAAGGAAGGACATTTCCTGTAAAGGCAATCATGGGCAGGATATGGGAAGCTGGGAGCTTCATAGAAACTCTAGTACATAGCTAAGTTTCCTGCACTTCCTCTCTGGGGTCCTGTAGCCTGACAGATGAAGTGAGAGTTTCCAGAGGTTTTTGAGATATACAAAGGACAGAGTGAATGCAAACTCTCTTCCTGGTTACATGTGTTCCCAGAACATGGAAATAACCCTAACAAAGTCTGTCTTCTCAGGCTATCATTGAAATGAACAAATAATAGTAGTGCATTGTTCTGTGAAGCTTGGCATATAAGAGGCATAGACCATCCTGGAGAATTAAAATAATGCCCTAAAGATAGTGGCAAGCGTCCAGAGAGTGGAGACATCAAAGGCAGGATGGGGGACCCATACTAAGCCACAGGATCATATGTATAAATCCACACACTCCTTTAGACCCTTTCTTCCTAACATGTACCAATAAACTTAATGGAATAAAAAGAATAAGACTTCTAAGACATAGACAAGATGATATCTAAAATAAGGTGGAAGAACTAAAAAAAAAACACACACCACACTCATAAAATAAATCAAAGAAAAGCTAGATAAATGGAGACAATCTTTGTTGATGGACTAGAAGACTTAATATTGTTAAGATGTCAATTCTTGCCAAGGTGACCTATCTATAAATAAAGAACACTCTTAATCAAAATATGACCAATTCATTTTATGAGTATTGAAAAACTGGCCCTAAAGTTTGTATGGTAAGATAAAGGATCAAGACTAGTCAACACAATACTGGAGAAGAACAAAATTATAGAACTGACACAACCTGATGATAAGACTGTAATCTAGACAGCTTCATGTTGGTGAAAGAATAGACGTATAGATCAATGGGATAGAATACAGGTCCAGAAATAAACCCACACAAATATGGTCAACTAATCTTTGACAAAGGAGCAAAGGCAATTCAATGGAATAAAGGATAGTCTTTTCAACAAATGATATTGGAACAAATGGCTGTTGATATTCCAAAAATGAATTTAAACTTTATCCTAATCACAAGAAAAAACTCAGAATGTGTCACAAACCGAGACATAAAATGCAATGTTATAAAATATATCAATGAAAATATATAAGAAAACCTATGTGAACTTAGGCTTATAAACACAATACCAAAAGTATGATCTGTAAAAGAAATGATTAGCATTGGAGATGATTACCATTTGAGATTTTTGCTCTGTGAAAAACACTACAATCAGAGTGAAAAGACAAAGTACAGCTTGAGAGAAACATGTGTCTGATAAAGTGCTGTTATCTAAAATATACAAAGAACTTTCAAAGCTCAATGAGAAGAAAACCAACCTAATTTTTAAAAATGGGCAGAAGAGTTCAGCAAGTACTTAACAAAGAAAATATAGAGATAATAAATACACTTATGGAAAGAGGCTTACATCATTTTATTAGTAAACTGCAAGTTAGAACAACAATGAGATCACTGCACACAAACTGGAATAACTAAAATCCAAAACTGACAGTGACAAATGCTGATGAGAATTCAGGGCAAGCAGAATTCTCTTTGTTGCTGGTGGGAGTGAAAAATACTACAGCCACCTAGGAAGACAGTTTAGCCCAGTGGTAGTAGGCCTTTTAGAGCTATCAATGATACAGACAGCTTGCTGCAGCATGCATGCCATAGGTTCACCACCACCAGTTTAGCAGTTTCTTATAATGCAAAACATACTTATTCCATAGGACTCAACAACCATGTTCTTGGTATTTATTTAACTGATTTGAAAGCTTGAGGTTAAACAAAACCCTGCATGTGAATATTTACAGCAGCTTAATTCATAATTGCCAAAACCTGGAAGCAATCAAGATGGACTTCAGTAGTTGAATTGAAAAACAAACTCTGGGACATCCATATACTAAAATATTATCCAAAGATAAAAAGAAATGAACTAGAAAACTGAAGAAAGATATACAGGAATCTCAAGTGCATTTTGTCAAGTATGAAAGGATATATACTGTGGGAATCCCAATTATATGACATTCTGAAAAGGTAAAAGTAAAGAAACAGAGAAAACATCACTTTTGATAGGTTATTAAGTGGATGATGGCCTAGATGAAGCACACAGGACTTTCAGGGTGGTAAATGTACTCAGTGTATACTACAATACTGACACATAACACTGTACATTTTTCAAAATCATAGAACTTTACAGGAAGACAGAGATTCTTGTGTGTGTGTGTGTGTGTGCGTGTGTGCATGCACACATTAATTTAATCATACGAATATTCATTTACACAGTAAGGAAAACCTCATCTTCACCTCCTCCTAGGCACCATGAAGCCCCACCACAAGCACCCACCAGCTAGATTGCCACACACACCGCTGTCCAGGTGGAAGGGGCAGCACTGCTGCACCCCACACAACCACGGAACGAAGGGAAGGAAGGCGACACACCAGTGGGGT